>NC_090934.1:428722135-429034107 GCF_040938575.1 Ambystoma mexicanum | reverse complement strand
CACAGCCTTGCTAGAGCACTAGGGTACGAATTCCATCTAGTACCCTACCCCTTTCACTCCAATTGCCCAGGACAATTGTTTACTGCAACTCCCATACGCACAACAACATCAGTGCCATGGTTGGGAAGCGACCAAGCAGTAAGGGAGGCAAAGGTGGCCGAGCTCAAAGAGGTGGGCGCGGTAGGGGACGTGGCCAGGATTTATTTGCAGGGTGCCCCTAGAGCCCAGTGTGTGGCGGACCAATCGGGGCCACCTATGCCCCCCCCCAATGGTTGTGGGAAATGTAGCTGACACCATCCCAGCTCAGCCCTTGTTGAACCGGCCCATTTTGTCAACTGAACCTGCACAGGATGACTCCCAGGCTGACTTCCAGGTCACCAAGTGTAAGGCACGTGTGGCGGTGAAAGTTGCTGTCACCAGGCCACGTGGATCTGGGGCAGCAATGTCATCTGCTGCCCCAAGTAGCCAGGGTGAGGAGGCTGCAGGGGCAGCTGAAGCTCAATCCACCCCAGCTCCGAGTCTCCCAGCCGGGACAGTGTCGGTCCAGGTCCATCACACCGACGTTGGCCCTGCCAACATCACCCTGCAGCCAATGCCTGCACCAAGACCTTTGGTCATTGTGCATTTACAGGCTTCAAGTACCCAGTCCACCTGCGATGCTGCCCCTACTGACCAGAGCGGCGTAAGCCACTCAGGATCCGCACCACCTTCCAAGAAGAAGAAGGGTGCTCTTGCACTACAGGCTGGAACCCCAGACATGGCTACACACTCCGTGTAACGCTCACCTGATTCCCGCAGAGGCGCCGGTCTTGACTGGGTGAATGCCGTGTCTTCAAAGGTGATGTGTAACACACGATTGGTTCCTCGGGCTGGACCTCTGTGCACTGCGTGTCTGACTCGGAGAGTAAGATGTCTGCAGATAGAAAATATGGGATTAATGAACTGGGGTTATTGGGTGCCTCTCTCCACTTCCCTTTCTCTTCTCCTGTAGGACCCCAAAGGTTAACGATCTCACCTTAGGTAGGTGAACGCCGAGCTCTCCATCTGCCTCGGGGGCAGGGTGCCGTAACCAGTTTCTTCACTGGAGAAGGGTGCAGGCCTCTTGACCTCAGAGGACTGCTGTCTGTCGTTTACTGCACGAACGGTAAGTTCTGGGCACTTCAAATGTCTTAAAAGTCTTTAAGTGAGTAAGGCGTGGCTGCTGTGGAGCGGTGCCGAGGAGCACGTGAGTATGGCTTTTGACTTATGTAAAGTTCTTTTGTAATGATACCTCTTGTTTTGCAGGGTTCCGGCGATGGCGGATGGCGGGCTGAAGAGAGTTGAGGATCGAACCCGCGTGAGGAATAGAAGCGCTTGGAAGCACGTAAGTGAGCGCTTGTTGCCTGCTTCACGATGCGCACTAACTGTCTCTTTTACCTTGCAGGTACAAGTTCGGAGCTTTAGAGAAGCTGAAGGGTGCTGGGATACCCGCTGATTTCGGCGTGGGAAGGAGTGATGGCACGTGAGTAGTAAAGTTGCCCAATGTCTCTAAACGCACCTTCTTTTGTCTTTCAGATGCGGGATGCAGCGTTGAAGGCCTGCGGAGCGTGCGAAGAGCCGGTAAGCTTTTGTCTTTCAGATGCCGGAATGCAGCGCGAAGACCTCCGGAGCGTGTGAAGAGTCGGTAAGCCTTTGTCTTTCAGATGCCGGAATGCAGCGCGAGGCGTTGGTGACAGCCGCTGGACCAGGTAAGAGATGCGCTGCCACTGAAGACCGTAGTGCTAACCTGTTCTTTCTTTGTCTTTATAGGTGCTGCTGAAGACTGGATTCCAGGATGGTAAGCCTTTGTTCCCTTAGGCACAGGATCAGAAGACATGGTGAGCGTTCTGCTGCAGAGAATGCAGAATAACGCAAAGCAAGATTCATCCATTGGGTGTGGTTTAAATAGCCTCCTGTAGTGCTTAGGTGTCTCCTTCCACGGCCTTGCCTAGGTAAGAAAAGAGTTCCTGCTTTCCAGAAGAGTTCCAGTGTTCTGAACCTAGGGAGTGGCTCCTGCCCCACCCAACAGGAAAAGTAGTCCCAAACAGAAGAGGATCAGGGGCTCAACTGGCAGGTAAGTAAGCAGCATGGTCTGCTGCAGGTAAGTCCACCCAAGCATTATGAGCCCGGCGCTTCCAGCGCTGGGACTGGGCATATTTATGAGCCTGGTGCCACTGGCGCCAGGACAGGGTCCAAAAGGTCCCAATTGGGACTGGCCGGCATCCGGAACCGGGGTTATGGGTCTGCTTCCAAGGGAGTTGGGTAAGTCCTGACCCTTTGGAAGCAGAGATCATGACAGCACCCCCCCTCAAGGCCCCTCCCAAACCGGGCTTCTCCGGGGGTTTGGGTTTGTTAGGAAATGTTCGATGAAATCTTTTGATTAGACGAGGCGCGTGGACATATTCTGCAGGTTCCCAGGACCTTTCCTGGGGGCCGTAACCTTTCCAGTCAATCAGGTAAAATAGTTTAGATTTGGAGATCTTAGAATCCAGGATACTTTTGACTTCAAACTCGAGTTCTCCATCAACTAGGATAGGTTTTGGAGATTTAGTTAGTCAGGTTTTAGGTTGCACGGGTTTTAGTAGAGAGACGTGGAAGACCGGGTGTATCTTTATGTGAGGGGGCAAGTCCAACTTGACCGCTACCGGATTTACTATGGTAGTGATTGAATAGGGACCAAGGTATCTTGGGTTGAATGTGCGTGGTCCTTTTAGAGGTAGATATTTGGTGGATAACCAGACTTGATCTCCTACTTGATATTGGGGGGCTTCCTTCCGATGTTGGTCTGCTCCTTTCTTGTATTGTTCTTTAGCCCTTTGAAGGTGAGAAACGGCTTCCTTAAAGGCTTGGGTGATTGTAGAATGCAGGTGGTCTACTGCTGGTGTTCCAAGATCTTGGAGTGAATCCAAATCCGAGGTTCGAGGGTGACTACCGTATAAAAGAAAGAACGGGGTCTTCCCGGTTCCCGAGTGGACAGAGTTATTGTAGGCATATTCGGCTATCCAAAGGATATCTTTCCAAGTTTTTTCAGTTTGTTGCAGCATGCAGCGTAAATACTGTTCCAGAGTTTGATTGATCCTCTCAGTTTGTCCGTCGGTTTGGGGGTGGTGGCTGGTCGAAAGTCTCACATCAATTTGAGCCGACCGACAGCAACTTCGCCAAAAATGAGAAATAAATTGACTACCTCGATCCGAAATTAGAACTGAAGGAAAACCGTGCAGTCGGACGATGTTTTTGAGAAATTCTCGGGCCAGAGTTGCTGCTGATGGTAAGCCTTTGAGTGGAATGAAGTGCGCCATCTTGGAGAATAGGTCCACGATTACTAAGATCGTATTGTATCCGGAGCATGGAGGTAGATCGGTGATGAAGTCCATAGAAAGCGTATGCCAAGGGCGAGGTGGGATGTCAATAGGGCGTAAGAGGCCGGCTGGTTTTTCCTTTTGATTCTTGTTTTGGGCGCATACTCCACAGGACATTATAAAGTCTCTGATATTTTTTTTCCAAGACGGCCACCAGAAGTAGCGCTTGATCTTTTCCGAGGTTTTGGCCATACCGGGATGTCCTTCCATTAAAGAATCGTGATAACAGGAGATTACCTTTTTCTGTAAATCTGTGCTGGGCAGGTATAACCGTCCTTGGAAATACAATAGATTGTCCTTCACCGTAAAGTCCTTTCCCTGCAGATGCCAATTCTGTATGTCTGCTGGAGTTACCAGTTGCCTGGCTTTATCCTTAACTTCTTCAATGGATTGTGTGGCGATTACACCCGGAATTCTTTGTTCGGGAATGATAGGTACAGGTTTAGGATTGATCAAGTGTTCTTCCACTCCCATCCGAGAAAGGGCGTCAGCTTTACCGTTTTTCGTACCAGGTCGGTAGGTAATTATGAAGTCAAACTCGGCAAAGAATAGTGCCCAACGGAGTTGCCTAGAGGATTGAGCTTTCGCGGTTTTCAAATATTGCAGGTTACGGTGATCTGTGATCACAGTAACGATGTGTCGGGCCCCCAGAAGATAATGCCGCCAAGCCTTAAAGGCGGACTTGATAGCCAGAAGTTCCTTATCAGTAATAGTGTAATTGATTTCAGGAGGCGAGAATTTGCGGGACCAAAATGCCAAGGGATGCAACTGATTGGTTACTGGGTCCTTTTGTGATAAAACTGCTCCCATGGCAAGACTCGAAGCATCAGTTTCAACAATGTAGGGGAGTTCTGGGCGAGGATGTTTTAAGATCGGTGCAGAGATAAATTTAGTCTTCAAATTCTGGAAAGCTTGTTCCGCCTCGGTAGACCATTCAAAACGTTTGTTTTTCTTTAACAGGGCGGTGATGGGCTGGACTATTCGAGAGAATTCGGGGATAAACCTGCTGTAAAAGTTAGCGAAGCCTAACATGCTTTGAACACCTTTTACGGAGGATGGCGAAGGCCACTTGAGAATTGCATCGACCTTCTTTGAATCCATACGCACTCCGCTAGGTGATAATATGAATCCCAAGAATTCAACTTCAGTCACGTTGAAAACACATTTTTCCAACTTAGCGAAAAGTTTGTGTTGACGCAACCTCTCGAGGACCATTTTCACGTGTTTCCGATGTTCAGTTTCCGATGAAGAATAAACGAGGATGTCGTCAATATAGACAACGACACACACATCTATGAGCTCTCTGAGGACGTCGTTCATAAAATATTGAAAGGCGGCCGGGGCATTGCAAAGTACGAAGGGCATGACCTGATATTCAAATAGCCCATACTTGGTGCGGAAGGCCGTCTTCCATTCATCGCCCTCTTTTACTCGTACCAAGTGGTAGGCTCCTCTAAGATCCAGCTTTGTATATATGCATGCTTTTCTGACTTGGTCCAGGAGTTCAGGGATCAAAGGTAACGGATATCTATTCTTAACTGTGATCTGGTTCAGGGCGCGATAATCTATACAAGTTCTAAGGTCCCCTTCTTTTTTTGGAACGAAGAACAAAGCTGAGGAAGCAGGGGACTTGGAAGGACGGATAAACCCATTCGCTAGGTATTGATCCAGGTATTGTCGGAGGTGAAGATTCTCAGGCTCGGTGAGGGCATAAATTCTACTACAAGGAGGGGTAGATCCAGGTATCAGGTCTATCTGACAGTCATAAGACCTATGAGGAGGTAGAGAGTTAGCTTGATCTTTCCGGAAGACATCTTGGAATTCTAGGTATTCGGGAGGTAACTGGGGAACCTCCAAAGAAATTGCTGCCAGTGCAACATCAGGTCGAGGGTAACAAATGGAGACACATTCTGGAAACTGAACCGTTCTTGCTCGCCAATCGATCTGAGGATTGTGCTTCTCTAACCAAGGAATTCCTAGAATAATCTGGAACTGAGGGGCCTTGATCACATCGAACACGATCTTCTCATGGTGTCCATCTTGACTTACTAACGTCACTTCTTGGGTGGTATGCGTTACTGGTCCGGAAGCTATCTCCGTACCATCCACCGTAGTAATGACGTCCTTTACAGCCTTTGGACAAAGAGTCAGATTCATCCTCAATACCATTTCATGATCCACATAATTGCCGATGGCACCGCTGTCGACGTAAGCTTCAATCGCATGTAATCGATCCGGACGTTCAGGGTTAATGAGGATCATAGGTATCACGAAATGCAAGGTCACGGAACTGGTTTTAACGCTCGGCAAGAGGACCTCTATTCTTGTCGGGCGAGGTCGTTTCCCTGCTCAGAGTTTGTGACCCTGGTAACTGCAGCTCCTACTGCCTTCTTGGCTGGTTTCACCGGACAGTCTCGAAGAAAGTGCCCCGAGTTTCCGCAATAGAGGCATAATTGCAGCTGTTTTCTCCTTTCCCGCTCCTTTTGGGTTAGTGGTCCTTTCAGGCCCCCTATTTGCATGGGTTCCCCAGAGTCTGCTCCTTTAGTAGGAGTTGGTGGTTTGGAAAACACTCGAGCATCAAACTTGGAACGATCGGCCTTCCTGTTCTGTAGTCTGTGGTCTATTTGAACGACTAAGTCAATATAGTCCGAGCAGTCTTGCGGGGGATTCACTACTTGGGCTAACACATCTTTGAGCTCTCCACGTAGACCTCTATAAAACAGCGTAATCCTTTTGTCCTCAGGCCATTGGGTTTCCACTATCAGTCTGTTGAAAGATGCAATATAAGCCAAAAGGTCTAGATTACCCTGTCGTAATGAAAGGAGCTCATTGTCCAAGGCCTGCCCCAGTGAATGTCTTGCGAACAGTTTTTCCATGCTGAGCTGAAAAGCTTGAAAATCATGGAGAACCGGATCATCCTGATTAACTAGAGGGATCGACCAATCTGCCGCACTGCCACTGAGGTACGAAAGCACAAAAGCTACCTTAGCTTGATCTGTTGGGAAGGCTGCTGGCCGGCATAAGAAGTGCAAGCGGCACTGATTAATGAATACTGCAAACCTCTTTGGGTCACCCGAAAATCGTTCGGGCGGAGCCAGAGGGACATTCCCGGGTAGGTTGATCTGCACTGGGTTCGTAGAGGATGTTGAAGGATGATTTGCCCCTGATGCGGGCAACTGAGTTTGTCTGGCTTGTGACTGTAGCAATCGTCTAGCGAGATCATCTGTTCGCTCCTTGGAAATAACCAGTTCCCTTCTTAGAGCATTCGTTTCCTGGCGGGCTGCATGCACTTCTGCTCTTAGTTCCCCAAGTAACTGGGCTAGCTGGTCGGTATCCGAGGTTTCCATAGCGCCTGGGTGGGAGTTTTGCGGTGGGCTTTGCGTTCTGTAACGCTCACCTGATTCCCGCAGAGGCGCCGGTCTTGACTGGGTGAATGCCGTGTCTTCAAAGGTGATGTGTAACACACGGTTGGTTCCTCGGGCTGGACCTTTGTGCACTGCGTGTCTGACTCGGAGAGTAAGATGTCTGCAGATAGAAAATATGGGATTAATGAACTGGGGTTATTGGGTGCCTCTCTCCTCTTCCCTTTCTCTTCTGCTGCAGGACCCCAAAGGTTAACGATCTCACCTTAGGTAGGTGAACGCCGAGCTCTCCATCTGCCTCGGGGGCAGGATGCCGTAACCAGTTTCTTCACTGGAGAAGGGTGCAGGCCTCTTGACCTCAGAGGACTGCTGTCCGTCGTTTACTGCACGAACGGTAAGTTCTGGGCACTTCAAATGTCTTAAAAGTCTTTAAGTGAGTAAGGCGTGGCTGCTGTGGAGCGGTGCCGAGGAGCATGTGAGTATGGCTTTTGACTTATGTAAAGTTCTTTTGTAATGATACCTCTTGTTTTGCAGGGTTCCGGCGATGGCGGATGGCGGGCTGAAGAGAGTTGAGGATCGAACCCGCGTGAGGAATAGAAGCGCTTGGAAGCACGTAAGTGAGCGCTTGTTGCCTGCTTCACGATGCGCACTAACTGTCTCGTTTACCTTGCAGGTACAAGTTCGGAGCTTTAGAGAAGCTGAAGGGTGCTGGGATACCCGCTGATTTCGGCGTGGGAAGGAGTGATGGCACGTGAGTAGTAAAGTTGCCCAATGTCTCTAAACGCACCTTCTTTTGTCTTTCAGATGCGGGATGCAGCGTTGAAGGCCTCTGGAGCGTGCGAAGAGCCGGTAAGCTTTTGTCTTTCAGATGCCAGAATGCAGCGCGAAGACCTCCGGAGCGTGTGAAGAGTCGGTAAGCCTTTGTCTTTCAGATGCCAGAATGCAGCGCGAGGCGTTGGTGACAGCCGCTGGACCAGGTAAAAGATGCGCTGCCACTGAAGACCGTAGTGCTAATCTGTTCTTTCTTTGTCTTTATAGGTGCTGCTGAAGACTGGATTCCAGGATGGTAAGCCTTTGTTCCCTTAGGCACAGGATCAGAAGACACGGTGAGCGTTCTGCTGCAGAGAATGCAGAATAACGCAAAGCAAGATTCATCCATCGGGTGTGGTTTAAATAGCCTCCTGTAGTGCTTAGGTGTCTCCTTCCACGGCCTCGCCTAGGTAAGAAAAGAGTTCCTGCTTTCCAGAAGAGTTCCAGTGTTCTGAACCTAGGGAGTGGCTCCTGCCCCACCCAACAGGAAAAGTAGTCCCAAACAGAAGAGGATCAGGGGCTCAACTGGCAGGTAAGTAAGCAGCATGGTCTGCTGCAGGTAAGTCCACCCAAGCATTATGAGCCCGGCGCTTCCAGCGCTGGGACTGGGCATATTTATGAGCCTGGTGCCACTGGCGCCAGGACAGGGTCCAAAAGGTCCCAATTGGGACTGGCCGGCATCCGGAACCGGGGTTATGGGTCTGCTTCCAAGGGAGTTGGGTAAGTCCTGACCCTTTGGAAGCAGAGATCATGACACTCCGGCACGTCAAGGAAGCCTAGCTTCAATGATGCCGAACTTGATGCACTTGTGGCCTATGTGTTGGCACATAGCCGCAAAATGGTGGTGACTGCAGGCTGCAAGACTACGCCTGCTGAACGTAGGGCCCACTGGCAGACCATCGCGGACCACATTAGTGCCCTTGGATTTGTGAGGCGCACAGCTGATGATTGCTTCAAGCGGTGGAATGACCTGAAACGCATAGCAAAGAACAAGCTGGCTTCCAATCATGCCTCTACTCTGGTAACTGGCGGTGGGTCTCCACCAGAGGATGAACAACTCACTGAACATGAGTCTGTTGCTGGAACCTTCATCACAGAGGAACAAATCCAAGGCGTGGGAGACCTACCAGATTATGAAGCATTGTCTGGTGAGTGCCCATGCATGTGTGTGTAATCTATGTGTATGTTGCTTGGGTGATGTGTTCTGATTGAGTGCCAGGTAAGGGTGTGTACTCATGAGTGGCATGGGTCACCCATGTGCTTCCTCCAACCATTCACCGGCCTTGGATTTGGGTATGACATTACTGCAGTTGCCCTTGAACTGTCATCTTGCAACAACATTGTTCAACATTTTCAGTGTTCATTCAGCCTGATTGTTTCAATCCTCCCATTTTCACAACGCATTTTTCTGCCCTAATGCCACATATGTGACATGCTTCTGTCATAGGTTACACCCCACAATGGCCCACATTTATTACCTTGTTATGGGAATGATTTCACCATACAGGCTGATTGAGTAATGGCCTGCTCACATTAATCTTTGTGCCCTGTATGAATGTGGGACATGACTGTTGTCTCCTGTCATGTTGAAGTGACCAACCATTGATGTATCCATCTGCCTGCCATCACTGGATAATTGAACACTGGATGTGTTGCAGTGTGTGGCACATGCGTATTTTGTCACACTATTTTGCATTTTTCATCTCATCATGTCCATCTCACATGGATGGGTGACAGTACTCATTCACGAACATATGGCTGTAGTTGTCAAATGTACCATGGCTATGCTACATGCCATCTGTGTGCTGGCATGTGTCATGTCTGTGTATTGGACATGCCACTCACAGGCTAATGTGAGATGCCAGTGCTATCGAGCATGCAGCAAATGTGTTGCTTTTCCATCTTGGAGTCCTCAGTGTCTGCTTTTTGCCTCCCCTTCCAACTCATTGACAGTGCATGCATGCCAGGGTTATAGTCATGTGGGACATGTGTAATTAATGTACTGGATCTCTGGCTTGTCAGGCCTATGTGTGTGCTATGGTGCTCATGCCTGTTTCCATTTGTTGTCTTTCATGTTTTTGCAGGTGATGAGGCACTTGATGCTGTTGAGGTGGAGGAGATGGAGCCGACCCAGGGTGAATCTCAGCCACAACCGGGCACCAGTGGAGGACGTGGGTGGTGGTGGGTGAAAACCCAATCCTCCTGCAGACCATACTGTCCACGAGTGTCTCTGGGTACACCTCCACAGACCTCTATGATTCAGGTGCTGAATCGGACAGTGAGACATATGTGCCGTCGCAGGTGAATGTTTCTGGCAGGGATGCTGTTCTGTCCAACCCACCTGCACTGGGGGTAGACCCCTTTATGGGGATGTCAGTGATGGTAACTCCGCCTTTGCAGATCGCCTTGCCCCAAACAGGTATGGTGCCCGCCAACGTGGTGGCCGTGCACCACCAGGCAACACTGTATGGGAAAACTCCATGTACGGTATGGCAGCACAACAGGGAGCATCGTGTGAAATGATGGCTCAGGCAATGGATAGGGTGGCCACCTCCATTCTCCCCCCTGAAAGGCAGATGGAGCTCCAGCAGCAGGCAACAGACTCCATTTGCCACTCACACAGGGAGGACATGTTGGCATCCAACAGGGACCGACGGGCGGCACTGGAGACTCTGCGCAAAGCCATATCGGTAGAGTCACAGGCCCACAGGGAAGCCCTGAGGTTAGAACACCAGTTCCTCAGGGATACTCCGGGTGAACTTGAGGCTTCCCGAAATTTTAGGTCAGAACAGCAGCTGGAGCAGCTCACACGTTCACTCTCAGCAGAGCTCCAGGCAATCCGTGCAGAGATCCGGGCATCACGCAAGGCCATGCAGGTAGAAATGCGAGCTACCCGTGAGGTGCTGCATGGGGATCTCCGTACCATCATCCTCCAGAACGAAACCTTCCACACCCGCATGCTTACTGCCATGGAGGACCATACCAGGGCTTTGCGTGGGCTGCCTCCCATAGCACGGCCACCTCCTGATGTAGCAGCAGAGGCTGAGGAGAGCGACGGCAGTTCTCCCACAGTAGTGTAGCCGTGCAGGCCATGAGCCCATGGCGGTATTTTTTTTTTCTCAACATCCACACATGTGGGTGTTGGGGTGCACCTTGTCCTCGAACCTCCTGGGTGGCCTCCCCCCGGTCCACACATGGGCATTTTTGATTTTTTTTTTTTTACAGTGTGTTGCCTTGTGTGGCTCCCGTGGGCATCCGCTGTGTATTCCAGCTGGGCACATGCAGGCTTGTCCTGTCTTTGGGTTAGATGCTTGGGTTCCTGACACACACACCCCTCCCGCTTCCCCTTTCCATGGGGACCAAGTGACAGTAACTTACACGGTGACATTGGGCTCCCATGAGCTGTGTGGGCAGTCTGTAGTCAAAACTGTGTGTACATCCCTAGTGGGGATTGTTGTTGGATTGAACACTGCATGGTGTATTGATATGTGCTTGTGCATCCATTTCTTTCTACTTATTCACATGTACGTTCTTCATGTCTTCACAAGGCCGTCTCCTTTGCAGATGCAGTTCATGTTGTATGCAGTACACTGACACATTTGCCTGACAGCAACACTCTGCAGTTGGAAGGGGTGGATGTGCTGGCTTAGTCAGGTTGTGAGACTTGCACTACTTTGATTTTGGACTGTCATATATTGCCACTCTTTCATCCTGTGTTGCTGTTTTGTGTTGCTGGTAAGTATTTGTTCATGTGTGCTGTTTCTTATTGATTACTGGGAGCATATTGTCTGTGGCCCGTTTACATTTGGAGCATTGGTTGTCTTTAAGTAGGTAGGGATGCACACAATGTAACACTTCCAGGTGACCTATCTCAGGCTGGTATGGTTGTGACAGTTGACTGTCCCTTATGTCATCATCATTGATTGTCAGCTGGTATGAGACAGGGCTGTGTGCACTCCGCAGGTGTAGGATTTTAGGTGAAGTAATTAGCCACCAGCTGGGTACGGGCTGCCTCACCACGTGCCCTTTTACCTCCCATGCGCAGCGGCCGTGCATTTGGCTGGGGATGTGAGGGCACCACCATGTCCACCCGCAGGCCCCGGCGGGTTGAAACGTTGTGCAGGTCACATGCTGCCACTATGATCCTGCACACTACTGGGGGCGCATATAGCAGCTGCCCACCAGAACGGTCAAGGGAGCGAAAGCGTGACTTGAGCACTCCGATGGGGCGCTCCACTATGCCCCGGGTTGCAATATGGGCTGTGTTGTATCTTACCTCAGGTGGTGTGGTGGGGTTCCGAATTGGCGTCATCATGTGGGTGGTCAGAGGGTAGGCACTGTCCCCTGGGGAGATGATGATGGGTATCATTAGTGCGGTTGTCACATTACTCAGTATCTGACATGCATGCATGTGCAGAGGCATTTATACTCACCAATCAGCCATGTATCACCATGCCGCCCAGCTTCTAGGTCCCGGTTTAGGGGTGACATTCTGAAAATGAAACTATCATGGGTGGATCCTGGATAGTTGGCATATACTGAGGTGATGGTTCCCTTGGCATCACATATTACCTGCACGTTGATGGAATGCCAGTGCTTGCAGTTTCTATAGATGTGCTCAGTTGCCCTGGGAGGACGGCGAGACACATGGGTGCAATCAATGGCACCTAGCACTTTGGGGAAGTGTGCCACCCTGTAAAAGTCCTGGACAGCAGCCTGCCTTTTTGCAGGTGTTCTGGGCATGTATATGTGCCTGCGGACTCAGGGGCGTGCAGTCATGATGGCCAACACCTGGTGTAGGCAGCGTGACTGCGTGGCCTGTGATCCCCCCCCCACTATGGCACTTGTCTGCTGAAATGAACCAGTAGCCAAGAAGTGCAGTACATTGAGCACCTTTTCCAAGGGGCTCAGTGCTTGGGAGCACAGGGTGGGTGATGTGAGGTCATCCTCCCGCTCACTCCCCAGGTCGAGTATTATGTGTGGTGGAAACCTGTACCTCCCATACACCTGGTCATCAGGCATCCCAAAAAGGCTGGTCCTGGGTGAAAAAATGCGGGGTCTGGCTATCCTCCTCCTCCTGCGGTGTCCCACGACCACTGCTGCGAGGAACAGTATATTCATCGTAGCGTCTGAGCCTGTTTGTTGTTTGAGCGCACTTTTATGCTGAGCGGGGCCGCGTACGCCTGCTTCCTGCTGGCGTATGTGTTTCCGGATTAGCACGTCTTTTTTGGTGCACGCCTTTCCCCTGTTCGATTCCATGAATACGTGTTGTAGGCGCGCGTGCGGGCGTTGCTTGCATTTACCTCCTGTACTTCCCCCGTAACGGCCACATTTTCACACGTTGTTCCCCATTCCGTGTGTTACGCCCCGTGTTACACCCACTTTTGTTGTGTGCGCTGCGCTATGTGCACTTTTGCTGTGCGCGTAGCGCACGTCGTTTGATGACGTGTGTGCCCGCGTGCGCCACCCACGATTTTAGCGCACATCCCAGGATTTACATGCGCACTGACTTCCATGAATCGATGTGCGCAGCTTTGGCACGCTTGCGCTGCGATTTTCACACTTGCCCTGCGATTTTCACGCTTGCGCTGCCATTTTCGGCGCACATTAATTCCATGAATCGGCCTATATGTTAGCAAATGTGCCCATATTTATCTGAGAAGACAGAGCACTTATAGTATCAGCTCCTATAAAGGCTAAACTAGATTATTGTAATAGCCTGCTGATTGGCACCTCACAAACGAAGATCAAGAAGCTTCAGGCTAATCAAAATGGGCAGTCCGAGCAGTATGTGGTCTAAGAAAGCAAGACCATGTAAATGAGGCCTGTTGTGAATTTCATTGGTTACCAGTTCAGCAAAGAATAAAGCATAAGGCATTGTCTATTGTGTATAAGTGTCGTTCCGGAGATGCCCCTTTGTATCTCTCAAAACGCCTTAGAAATTCCCAGCAGAGCCGTACATTAAGATCTAACAATGACTTACTTCTTGCACAACCACGATTTGCATTGAAAAAAATGGTGGATCCTGCTTTGAAATCTGGGCACCTTCGTTGTGCAATACTATCCCATAGAAGAAAAGTACCAATCTGGGACACTTCAAAAAGGAATTAAAAATGTATTTGTTCAATAAAAACACTGGCTGGGGCTGTTGTTTTTTAAATCTTTCACTTCCTTAATTTAATGTATGTTTTTGGGTTCCTGTTATATGTGCGCTTTGAGGCCTATGGTTATGTAGCACATTATAAATATTAAATTAAACTAAACTGGAGCCCTGGTCTAGGCACAGATCGGTATATGCTAAGAGCAGCAGAGGGCTTTCTCGTCCCTCCTTCAGTTGGGCAGAGGTGAGGCAAGAATAATGGTATGCTCTTGGACCACCTGCGGGGCAAGATGGGTCCAATGGAGCAGAAACTCACCTGCCAGGCCCTAGGCCCAGGCATCGAGCCAGTAAATATACACTGATGATGTGTGTCATCAGAACTGCTGACTATTCCCTGTAGTGAAACACCCACCCAAACCCTTTCGCTGAGGGCAGAGATTTCTCTAAGCATGGAAGGTCAAAATCTTCCAGGCATAATCAGCAATCCGGCAAACTGTAGGAGGCCGGTGATTGGTACAATCTGGCTCTTCCCAAATCCTGGGTAAGGTGTTCTGGAGATATCTGCCCAAATTGGACTGGTCAGGGGGCCAGGGGAGCCAGGAGGGAGTTGACCTTTCTGGTGCAATCGAACATGTCAATTACTCTTACACCAAAATGCAGGCTCAAGAGTAAAGTCCTATATGTGTTTGCAAAATGAGGAGAAAACTCAAAATTGAAACCCTGCAGATGATCATCCCATTGTGAATGGGGGACTAAGGACCATTCTTACCACAGATGTCAGCAGCCTGTGGTAGGGTGCCTCTGATGGGCCCGAGCACAGTTCAGGGGAAAAGGACTCAGTAGGAACTATGCATTTCACTGAACTGGATGGATTTGGCTGTCATTGGCAAAGCTCCTAAACTGTTGCTTGGGCGATTGATGTCCAAACAGGGTTGTCAATACATACACCCAACCGGCCATGACATATACATCGACCATCATGAGGGATTAGGAGCTGCATCCGTGAACACCTTGGTAGGTGAAATAAGCTCCTAGGCGAAAGCTCCACTGAAATTCATGGAGGCAGTCCCCAGCTGTGGGAATTGAAAATGTCAGGGCAGACAGGCTCAGCAGCGTCTTCCCGTGCTCTGGAGTTATCCAGGTTGGATAGATCCTTTAGGGGGATCCCTTGATAGACCTGCTTGCCTATATTACATTGGCAAAGGACACCCTGTTGATTCTGAGTTTCAGATGGAAGGGACTTGGGTGTACCCGCAATACACCTGGAATGGCATTAAGGCTCCTGCATACTCCCATGATCCTTTTGATTCCAATGGAGGTCCGGAGAATCATGGAGACCAGGTCTCAAAGGCTTTTGGTATTTACTTATTGGCCACAATGGTGCTGCTTCCCTTCTCTCAGAACTTCAGTCCCATGACAGGTGGAGGATCCCAAGATAGCTTTTCCCTCTACTAGCTGATCAAGGTATGGGGTATACAACATCCAATGGTCAATTTGAAATCTTATAGGGGCGGGTTTCTAGCCTTAGGTGCCTGAGACTATTCTCCATTCAGTTTTGTCCGGCTTCATTAAAGGCCTACGATAGGCATTGAGTACATTTCTTGAATGGCATGTAAGTTCTAATGCACCATCCCCTTCAAAGTGGTATTGCAGACATTTTGCAGTTCCTCCAAGATGGTTTCGTAAAGGGGTAGCAGCTTTTACCTTACATGGTCGCAGAGCATTCCTGACAGCTCTATGGGGTAGCCCAGAGTAGGAAGCTCAAGTTGCTATATTCTTGAAGAGTTGGTTTCTTATAGACCCCTCCTATATTAGGGCTCCCATCCAGGGGATCTGCCCTTGGTACTCTGATTCCTGAGGGGCCCTCCCTTTGAACCAATTGTATAAGTTTGAAGTCAAGTTTTTAAAATTAAAGAAAGGTTTGTTTATAGCCGTTTCCTCAGTACATACATTTGGAGGAATTAGGGTCTGGTGTACAGACTCCCTTTTCCTTCTGGTTAAGCTGGAGGTTTTAAGGAAATGTGAACCTAGGGTTCTCCGGAACATGGTGTCCATGTTTCAGTCTTTGCACAATGTTGTTCTCCTGGTTTTCTTTTAGGATCCCAAAATGGCAGGAGGAGGAGTTTGGCACCCTATAGATGTCAGAGGAGCGAGTGGTCGTAGATACCTGGTTACGTTTGTGGTCTTGGTGGCAACTTTCAACAGTTGGATCCGGGTTATCTCAGTCGCATGGGAGGAGTCCGGTTACCCCACTCCTTAACCTGTATAGGTCCGATCAGCATGGGCTATGCCAGCGCCTTGACCAGATGCACAGGCTGTCTCACTACAGGAGATATGTAGAGCAGCTTCCTGAGCTGACCCAAATGCGTTTGTAAGTCATTATAGATTGGTGTTAATGAATTTGCAATCACTCTGTTTCTTGCCGAGTTTTCTGTTTGTAGGTTTTGGTGTCCTTGTCGCTTGACTAAAGATACACTGTTGTGTTTGCCCAACAGTAACAATATAGCTTTGAATTTGATCTTTAGATTTCATGCTCTAAGGAAAGAAGATACCTTCCATTTGTCATTTTATTGTTTATTTGTTCATTTTTTCATTTTTCATTTTCAAAAGAAACCTCTACACGGGTTTCACCACTAAGTGTGCATCTTCAGGAGGTGAATGGTGTTCATTTGTTGATTTATCCTGTTAAAGATGTGGCTGAGGATATAGAAATAAGAACGGTCCCCGCATATGTATGCAATAAAAATGAGTATTTAATGCAGCTAAGCCATCAAAAACATAAATAAATGAATCTAGGACTATAATTAAGACATCTTTTCTGTCATATGCAATTATGAACTTTAAAAGACTGAGAAATGGGACAGCATGACCAAATGGATGACCAGTCGAAGCAACTCTCCTGTCTGCTGCTCTCCATGACAGAACACCTCTGTGCTCAAGTCTTTTAGTGTGAAAATCATCTATTCTGGATGCTCATTCAAGTATTCTAGCACCACAGAACCTCTGATTTGCAGTGCTTTCAACAGAATTACATCTAATGACGTGTGCAAAATATTCATTCTCTCTCTCTCTCTCTCTCTAACACACACACACACACACACACACACACACACACACACACACACACACACACACACACACACACACACACACACACACACACACACACACACACACACACACACACACACACACACACACACACACACACACACACACACACACACACACACACACACACACACACACACACACACACACACACACACACACACACACACACACACACACACACACACACACACACACACACATATATATTGGCGCAAGTGGTAGCCCTGCACATATCATCGGTAGAAAGTTAAGCCTTAAGCCCAGGTGGAGTCCCTTCCCTTCCCCCCCACCCCTAAACTGATGAAAAAGACTACCAGCCTTCGGGACGGGCCCTGATCATTCCAAGTAGATCAAAACCGGCCGATTGACAGCTAGGTGACTCCAGGAATACTTCTGGGAGAACATCCTCCCGAGACACATGGAAGTGTCCTGTTTTGTAGCTTCTAGCCCTTCTTCCTCCCCACTCTCCTCACCTGAGTTGTTGATCTCCAAATCTTCGGGCTGAGGTGCCGACGTGTCAGGTAGTCTTTCTCTTTCTTTTGTGGTGTGTGCCTGCCACGAGAGGAAGCCACAGTGACTGCTAAGAAACCAGCAGTCCTGTGGCCCCCTTCCCACAGCCAGACAGAGAAAAAGGGAAAAAGCCGGAACGGCAGAAAAAACCCTTTTGCAGCAACAACGTTCCAATGAGGTGAGGAATAAACCAGCTACAGGAAGCGGAGCCGGCAATGGGAAACCCACCGCGGAACAGGACCGGCTCCTAGCGGAAGGATCCCGCCGAGGCTAAAGCATGATGAAATAATTGTAGCAGCAGGTGGAAGGAGAGTTCAAGAGGCGGCAGCGCCGAGCGGAGCAAGGAAAGAACAACAGAGGAATAAGAAAGAAGAGAGGATGAGAGGAAGAGGTACGGAAACGTCAGAGGAGCGAATCCAATAAAGGAGTGAACGGCAGGGTATAAGCCGAGACAGGAAAACTAGCGTCTTACCCAAAGGTGAGCAAAAGCTTAAACTGAGGGGTTGCAACGCAACGGTCACCGGAAGTGGAACGGACAAATACTTCCCGGCGGCCGCCATATTGGACAACTACTAGACCTACACCGCACGTATGGAAAGAAAACGTGCCGGAACTAGCGATGCACTCGTCCGCAATGAATCCGCCAACGCAGAAATAACCACCACTCGGCATGGCGGATGACAGTATGCTCCCCCTCTAGTGCGAAGGACCCCGGGTTTACTAGGGTTTAATCAGTGAAACCGGCCCACCAACCTGTGAGCATGGACATGGGAAGCCGGTTCCCATGATTCCTCTGACTCAGGATACCCCTTCCATGAAATCAAATATTACAAGCGTCCCCGGTAATACCGGGAATCCCAGATAGCAGAGACCTCATATTCGTCTTTGTTGCTGGAATGGGCAAAGGATTGACTGGGGACTGATCTCTGGTAAGTATCCGGCACAAAAGTTTTCAGGAGAGAAGAGTGAAAGACAGGATGTATGCGACTGAGAAGAGGGGGAAGGTCTAGCTTGTAAGACACAGGGTTGATCTTAGAGAGTATAGAGAAAGGACCCAAAAACGGGGTGAAAGTTTGGAAGGATGAACCCATTTGGGCAAAAACTTAGTAGAGAGCCATACTTTGTCACAATTCTCCCAATTTGGACAGATCTGGCGTTGCTTATCTGCCTGTTCCTTGTTCTGTCTCCTACTTATGTCCAAGTACTGTCTGGCTGAGTTGTGGGCTTCTCGAACGGACTGGAGGACGGCTTCAGCACTGGGAGAGTTAGTGGGAACAGGAAGAAAGGATCTAGGGTGTACCCCGTAAGTACAATAGAATGGAGTGTGACCGGTGGCTGAATGTTTTGAGTTATTATATGTAAATTCTGCCGTAGGCAGTAAGGAAACTCAGTTATCTTGGTATTTGTTGCTGTAGCATTGTAGATACTGCTCTAAAGTGGCATTTAGCTGTTCCATCTGACCGTTAGACTGGGGGTGAAACCCAGAGGACAAGGGTCTTTCAATTCCAACACGGGCACAGAGAGCCTTCCAGAAGTTTGAGATGTATTGGCTTCCTCGATCAGAAATGATTTTGTCTGGAAGGCTGTGTAGTCGAAATATGTCTTGCGCGAAAGTCTCTGCCATCTCAGTGGCCGTTGGTAATCCCGGCAGCGGAGAAAAGTGTGCCAACTTGGTGAAGGCATCAATCGTCGCCATAATGCAGGTACCGGAATTTGAAACAGGTAAGTCAACTATAAAGCCAGTTGAAACCAGACCCCAGGGACGAGTAGGCATCTCAGACTGGGTCAGCAGTCCTAATGGTTTACCAGAAGGGTATTTGGCGGTAGCACATACAGGGCAAGCTTTAAGATATTCTTTAACGTCCTTTCTAAGCCCAGGCCAGAAGAATGATCTTGCTACAATTCACTGGTGTTCTGCAGTCCTCTGTGACCTGCTGTAGGTGGATCGTGGCACCAACTGATAATCCTCCGTCACCATGTACCGGAAGGGATATAAAGTCGATTACCATGATATACCATGATATACCAAGCCGTCCTTCTCGGTGTAGTTCATTCCTTCCTGGTTTAATAGTTGAGGCATTTCGGTTGTCAGGGCAGTCCTGATCTCATGGAAAAAAGTTGCAGCCAGGCCCAGTATCTTGTTTCACTGGGACATGCGTTCCCTGGTAAGGGTAACCCCTTTGCCATTGGTTTCTTTCCTAGACAAGGCATCGGCTATTTTGTTGTTAGTTCCAGGCAGGTAGGTGATTTGGAAGTTGTAGCGAGTAGCTCCTTCTCCAGTACAGAATAGTTAAATTGACTGGGCGTCAGTGTTTCAGAGCGGTAGGCTACTGGATGTTCTATGCCTTCGTAAGATTGAAGTAGAACCGCTCATATGGCAGAAGCTGAGGCAGCTGTCTACACGATGAACTGCCGATTCTGGTCCAGATGTCGAAGAATGGGAGCAGAACAGAATCACCTTTTCAGCTGATCAAAACTTTGTTCTGCCTCTGAAGACCATTTAAAAATACCAGCATTCTTCTTAAGTAGTTTTGCAAAGGTAGCGGGCGCCCCTCTCTCGAAAGAACAGACTTGATAACCTGTTCAGTGGTTATTAACCACTTGAGAGTTCGCAGCCACTGCTTTTACTCACTGTGCCTTTCACAGATGGGAAATATCCATTTGCATATCAGTCTTTTTCCTGCCCAGGGGCAGTCCAGCACCGAAATGCAATGGCAATTCCAACCTGAACGAGAGTACCACCAGCAACCCCATACACGTGTTTCACCCTTGTTGGGGATCATCAGTGAGGTGAAGCTTATGCCTCTCTAAGCACAGTGAGAGGGAGACCACGTCTGGTTGCCCCCAGGAGACCTAGGGTTACCAATCCCAGGTTCCTTGGAAAATAGTTTTGCAAAGGTAGCGGGCGCCCCTCTCTCGAAAGAACAGACTTGATAACCTGTTCAGTGGTTATTAACCACTTGAGAGTTCGCAGCCACTGCTTTTACTCACTGTGTCTTTCACAGATGGGAAATATCCATTTGCATATCAGTCTTTGTCCTGCCCAGGGGCAGTCCAGCACCGAAATGCAATGGCAATTCCAACCTGAACGAGAGTACCACCAGCAACCCCATACACGTGTTTCACCCTTGTTGGGGATCATCAGTGAGGTGAAGCTAATGCCTCTCTAAGCAGGGGCAGGACAAAGACTGATATGCAAATGGATATTTCCCATCTGTGAAAGGCACAGTGAGTAAAAGCAGTGGCTGCGAACTCTCAAGTGGTTAATAACCACTGAACAGGTTATCAAGTCTGTTCTTTCGAGAGAGGGGCGCCCGCTACCTTTGCAAACTAAATTTCTTCTTAAGTAGTTTGGTGATGGGAAGGACGATCTCCGAGAAATTGTGAATGAATCTCCTGTAAAAGTTGGATAGACCGAGGAATCTTTGTACTTCCTTGACATTAGGAGAAGACCAACCAAGTATAGCAGAGACCTTGCCAGGATCCATAGAGATACCATCTTCCGAGAGAATATACCCCAGATAGGGAACAGAGGATACTGCAAAAACACATTTCTCAGGTTTGACGAGGAGCTGGTATTGTTGGAGACGTTCCAAGACTTGTTGGACATGACAAGTATGTTCTTCTACTTTGGACGAATAGATCAAAATATCGTCTAAGTAAACGATGACTGTTACCGAGAGTAAGTCTGAAAACACTCGGTCCATAAACCGCTGAAATACAGCCGGCGCATTAACGAGCCCGAACGGCATGACCTTGTATTCGTATAATCCAAAAGCGGTGCGGAAGGTCGTCTCCCACTCGTCACCTTCAGCAATGCGAAGTAAGTGGTATGCATTCCAAAGGTCTAACTTGGTGAATATGCATGCACCTTGCACTGCCTCAATGATCTCAGATATTAGCGGCATGGGGTAGCGGTCACAGATGGTAACCTTATTGAGGCCCCTATAGTCTATGCAGTGCCAGAGTTCGGTGGAGTCTCTCTTTTTAATGAAGAATAGAGAGGCTCCTGTAGGAGACTTTGAAGGCTGAATAAGACTGTTCTGCATATTTGTATCCAAGTAGTCTTTGAGAACCTGTCTTTCCACTTGAGTCAAAGAAAACATTCGTCCGAAGGGAACCAGAGCGCTAGGTTCCAGATCTATCGTGCAGTCTTCTGGTCTGTGAGGAGGCAACGAAGCAGGTTTTCTTTCCTTGAAGACTTCTTGGTATGGTCTACAGTACTGTGGTAACATGTGTATTCCCACGTGATTGCTTGGTAGTGCTGCCAAGGTGTGGGGATCGCTTTTATTAGGAACCGCAAAGCAATGAAGCTGGCAGCATGAGGAACTGAAACTTAACTGATTGTTAGTCCAATTTATCTGAGGATTGTGCTTCCTTAGCCAGGTAATTCCGAGAATAATAGGGAAATGAGCAGCTCATATTATGTCAAATTTAAGGAACTGCAAGTGTTGGAAAATGGTAATAGGAAGTTCTTCAGTAGTGTGTGTTATGGGTCCCAAAGAAAGGGGGGAACAATCAACTCCTTCTACCTTTGGGTCATGATTGCAGACTACTCTGCAAAGACCAACCTGCTCTGCCCAAAGTGAGTCCACAAAATTTCCAGCTGCTGCACAATCCAGGAGGGCTAGAGATTCCACTGGTCTTGTAGGTAGGTTGATGAGGACTGGGATAACCATCAACCTGGAATCTTCCTGAGTGTTGGGTGCGGAAACCGAGAGTGAAACATAGGGACTAAGTGAATTGCAAGATGCCCCTCGGAACCTAGTCCCTACTGGCGCCGAGGGTAGTCGTTTCCCTGTCGTTTGGTTGGAACCTTCGGGCAATCCTTAAGAAGATGTTGCTCCGAACCACAGTATGCACAGAGCCCCTTTTCCTTTCTTCGTCTTCTCTCAGCCGAGGAAAGTGGGCCCCTGGTGGCCCCAATCTGCATTGGTTCTTCATGGGAGTGAGAGGAAGAGGGCAAAGATGATGCCGAGGGCACGGAGTCAGAAAGATGCACCGTTGTGCGATGTCTACGGCGTTCCGAGCGCCGTTCCTGTAGTCGGTATTCTATCTGCAGCACCGATGAAAGTAAGTCGGAAAATTACTAAGGTCGAGAAGACCTAGCGAGTTTGTCTTTGATCTCTTCCTTTAAGCCTCTTCTAAAAATGGCATACTGTGCTTGTTCTGGCCAGCCAGCACAGGCGGCTAATGTCTTGAAATGTGATATGTAGGTAAGGACGTCTGAAGCTTCTTGTCGAACGTCTAACAAGTCTTCACAGGCTGTATGTGTTAGCTCTGGTCTCTCAAAAGTCTGTTTTAATAGAGTTTGGAATCCAGTAAAGTCTGTTAAGATAGGATTGGCACTGGTTACTAACGGAGTGGCCCATGACAGTGCATTCCCTGTCATATTGGATATCAAGAATCCAACTTTGGATTGATCAGTAGCGAAGGAACGGGATCTGAAAGTGAAATACACAATGCAAGCTTCCAGAAATTCCTTCACCTTTTTAGGAGAACCGTCAAACTTCCCTGAAGAGAGGGACATTGTTGGTAACTCAGCCGGGGGAGGTTCCCGTGCTGTGGCTATTTGTTTTAGAATAGCATTTTCTGCTTTTACGGTCTGTAGTTCTTGAGATATTCCTTGAATGGCATTCCAAAGTTTCTGGATCTGTTCCTCTGCTGACATTATGTTTAGGCGTTGCAATCTGTCCTGTTTTGTAGCTTCTAGCCCTTCTTCCTCCCCACTCTCCTCACCTGAGTTGTTGATCTCCAAATCTTCGGGGCTGAGGTGCCGACGTGTCAGGTAGTCTTTCTCTTTCTTTTGTGGTGTGTGCCTGCCGCGAGAGGAAGCCACAGTGACCGCTAAGAAACCAGCAGTCCTGTGGCCCCGTTCCCGCGGCCAGACAGAAAAAAAGGGAAAAAGCCGGAACGGCAGAAAAAACCCTTTTGCAGCAACAACGTTCCAATGAGGTGAGGAATAAACCAGCTACGGGACGTGGAGCCGGCAATGGGAAACCCACCGCGGAACAGGACCGGCTCCTAGCGGAAGGATCCCGCTGAGGCTAAGGCAGGATGCAATAATTGAAGCAGCAGGCAGAAGGAGAGTTCAAGAGGCGGCAGCGCCGAGTGGAGCAAGGAAAGAACAACAGAGGAATAAGAAAGGAGAGAGGATGAGAGGAAGAGGTACGGAAACATCAGAGGAGTGAATCCGATAAAGGAGAGAACGTCAGAGTGTAAGCCGAGACAGGAAAACTAGCGTCTTACCCAAAGGTGAGCAAAATCTTAAACTGAGGGATTGCAACGCAACGGTCGCCGGAAGTGGAACAAACAAATACTTCCCGGCGGCCTCCATATTGGACAACTACTAGACCTGAACCGCACGTATGGAAAGAAAACATGCCGGAACTAGCGATGCACTCGTCTGCGATGAATCTGCCAACGCGGAAGTAACCGCCACTCGGCACGGCGGATGACAGGAAGCCCCCTCAGGGAGGAACGCTGGATTGCATTGAGGAAAAAGGGCTTTCTACTAAATTACCAAATATGGAGCCCTACAAGTTAGAGCAGATATTTCCCCTAGTTTTGTATCTGAGGTGATAGCCACTAAAGAAGTGATCTTGTCAGAAAAGGTATTTATGGGAAGCTCTCCTATTAGTTCAAGGGAGACAATTGAAGGAACTACATGACAAGGGGAAGATCCCACAGAGGTAGGTCCGAGGGTGCAACTAGTCATGATAATGCAACATTCATCAGAAGCCTAGACATTAAGGTATATACTGCTGGCCCCATACCTGAAGAACCCAGGAAAGCTCTAATTGTCTCCTACTGGGCCTTCAAGATGGAGACAGCCACCCATAGATCGAGCCTTTCAAACTGGAGAACTCTAGGTGCTGGACAGTGAGAAGATTGGATAATATTCTTAACACCGGAACCCCAAAAAACACCCCCAGGACTAGGATTTCTAGACAGACTGCAGCCTTATTCTCCAGGATAGAGTCTGCAAATCTGCAGACAGACCCTCCATTTGCAGCCTTTCCTGCTCAATTTCCTTGCCCCCCAAGTGTTAATGCCTCCTGAGCATAATGGACTGGCACCGGATATCTCGGAAGGAGAACACCGGAGACATAGCCAGGGCCAGAAGGAGTGGGAACCAACCTGTGTGTAGCTAAAAGAAAACCACCAAGATAATCAAGGTATCTGCCTCCTTGATCTTATATATCTTTCTCTGGTTCAGGAGGAGAAGAGGGAATGTGTGCAAAAGAGTCTTTGGCCACAGGATAGCCATTACATCCATCCCTCATGCTTCTTGACATGGGCACTGAGTACTGAACTCAAAGGTCTTGGCGTTCAAGGGGGAGGCAAACAGATCGATCCAATGGTTTCATCTTCCAGCAAACAGAGTGAAGGACTTCCTCCCAAAGTTCCCACTCTTCCCATGGAAAGGCCCTGCTCAGTCTGTCTGCCACCACATTGCCCAGACCCCTGATATGAATGGCCCTGAGAGACAGGAGGTTCTACTCTTCCCCAAACCCCAGATTCGTTGCCAATAGATCTAAGGACCTGGATCGGGACCCCCGCGTCTGTTAATCTGCCAGTCTGCTGTCTGGAGATTTACAGTTTTCCACTGCAGGTCTGGGGTGATGGCCTGCAAAGACCAAAATGCAGCCGCTAACTCCCTCGAGTTAGAAGAACAGGATACTTCCCTTAATAACCATTCTATCTGATTGGAATGGTTTCCTACTACTATCCCCCAATTCAACATGCAGATGTCAAAGGTAAGAATGTTCAGCCAGGGCTGGGTTAACGGGAACTCTCCCAGTAGTTTGACCTGCCACAACCACATCTGCAACTTCTCTCTCAGGAATCTGTGTGTCAAAGTCCTGCTCTTCTTCCTTCCAAGATTGAAGACAGTGCTACATTAATGATCTCGAATGGAGACGAGTTCATGGTATGAGAAACAGGCAGTGGGCTATATGACCTTGTGTTCTGAGTCCCTCTCTGACTTGCTGGGAACACCAGCAAAATCTGAAGTGTTTCTGGCAATTTGGTCATCCTTGCTTCCGGGAGGAGCACCCTACCCACTGAGTCCAGAACCAGGTGCAAATGAATTTGAGGTCTTGAGATGGAGACAGCTATGACTTCTCCCAAAAGATGAAGGGACCCATTTATTCCAAGGTTCTGCAAGTCAGTGAACATGTAAGATCGATGATGCCTTGATGAGCCAGACATCCAGGTAGAGAAATACCTGGACGCCCTGTAGACGCAGAATCACTACCACTGGTCCCATAATCTTTGTGAAAATATTAGGAGCACACTTCTGTCCAAAGAGGAGGGCTTTCAACTGAAAGTGACTCCCTCCGTTTCTATGTGATGTTACCCAAGTTATTTTTACCAAATTAACTTTTACCGAAAAAAATATATATATATCTTTTTTTGTTTAGTTTGGGGGTCCCTGCCCCAAGCCCCCCATTTCCCTACATGTCTAACCCCACCCCTTTTAACACCTTACCTCCACCCCATATATATTTATTTTTTGTTTTCTTTTCAGTAAAAGTTCATTCAGTATTTATTTTTTCAGTAACATCACTGGATACCCTCTCTCCCACAGAGAACCCCATGAACTGTTAATGTTTAGATCAGCAGAAGAAAATATGCATCCTGGATGTCCAAGGATGCCTGGAAAACCCCGCCTGGATCAAGGGATCACCCTCTTAAGGTACTCCATCTTGAAAGGACAACTCACAATCGAGAGGCTCAGGATTATCAGATCTTTTAGGAGTCATAATGTTCCTGATGATTTAGAAAACAGGAACTTGTTCCTGGGAAACAAGCTCCAGAAGGCTCTTGAAGGGCTCTGAACAGCAGGTACCATCGCACACTCCAATTGGCCGGACCATCCTCACTGCCAATGCTGCCAAAACCAACTCAGTGGCCCCCCAACTGGCCTTGAACCAGGACATCTGCTGCTATGGGCTGGGGTTGGGCGATTGAGTGCCTGATCATTGGGCTTCATAGCTCGTTCTCCCCCACGTCTGCAAGTGGTATACCTCGGAGGCAGGAATTTTCCTTTGGAAGAAGAATGGAGCTTAGGCCCAGGATCTGCTTTCCTTCTAACCTTGCCAGCATGTTTGTATGTTCAAAAGGCCTTGTGGACTTTCACCGCATCCCTCAACTGAATTTTCATGGCAACCGTCTTCTGATGGGAGTCGGTGTGGCAGTCCTTAATAAGCAGATGATGGTGGCTTGCAACAATAGACCCCCTAGCTAAGGCTGAGGCTTTAATTTCATCGCAAGGCAGTTCCATAGGGAATTCCAGCTGTTTCTTGACAGACTGGAAAAGTGGTGTCAGAGCTGTTTCTTCCTGTAGTGCCTTGGAGACAGATCAAAGCTCCCCAAGCGCTGTTTCAGAATTTAATAAGTATACATAGCCTCTTGAAGAGAGAGATGAGCCCCACAGTAGACCTTTCTCAATGCACTATCCAACTTCTTATCCATAGCATCTCTATGACCTCCTCTGTGGCCATGGAGGATCGACGTACCATTCTTGCAAATTGGTGTCCACCGGGACAACCTGAGGCATATTCAGAGGAAAATCCATTCACAGAGAATCTCTTCCTAGACTTCTGGCAGGAACGGAAGACCAGTCTACAGGGTCCATGAGCACTGTAGAGGGGGCATATTACAGACACTATAGCTCCCTTATCCAGGTATTTTCGCCTCTGTTTGCCCTGTCTGGAGTCAAGGGACCCAGAGATTGAGACTGTGGACATGGAAGTAGAGGAAGAATCTGAAGAGGGGAGTCTCTATCCAATGATCCCAATACATTGTTCTTTCATTTTAAAAGCCTTTAACCAGAAAACCCGGGGCTTCTTTCCATGGATCATTCGTGTGAATAGGAGCTGGAAGAGACCACGTTCATATGACACCCCTTTACTGTGCTTGCTTGGGCGTGTAGGTTTGCCATTCCAGGAAATGGTGCTTTACCGCAGCTCTGCTCCATGGATCTGGTGAGTCTTCTGGTCCCGCTGCTGCAGGATACTGGCCTCAACCTGTGCCCAGCATTTAGCGTGGATGCTTGGAGAGCAGGTGGGTTAGCGAGACCCACAGGGAGCAGAGAAGGGAACCTAACACACTGTCTACCTAGCTCCTCTTAGAGTCCACAGAAATGCACACTCAGCACAGCTGAAACGGTCGCACCAGTTTGGCTGAAGCAGCACCATTGTTATGGTAAAGCCTACTTCAATAACTCTGCTGTCCCACAATGGAAACAGAGCCTTCTCCCCCACTCCTTGCCTGTGCCCCGGAATGCATCCGGGGCTAACTCCATTCTGATGGCAGCTGTTGCTTCAGCGGCACACCAGTCAGAGTACAAGGAACTACGTCCCAAACTTCGCCGGGCGTAGTTCCACAAATGCAATGTAATGAGGTTGTGCCCGGATGTCAGCAACAACAAGATCCTCCTCAGCTATGATCCACGCACTCTGCGGGGGTCTCAGGAGCTCGACATGGTGAAGACCTCCAGAGCTTAGCACAGAAGCAGTGCAGTCAGTGTTGCCCCTTCAAACCCAGCAAGAAGAGGAAGAAGAGGACCAAAGGAAGGTAAGTCCCTGCCAGAGTCAGTAACATTTTTAACTGGGGTCTATTGGGTGGGAGGGAGGTTATTATCTCAGGGAGGAGATAGACACAGGGGGTCAAGTTGAATAGAAATAGAAGAACGGTTCCTGGGGAGGTGGGACACTTCACAAGTAAGTAATGGGTCGGGAAAGAGGGGCATGAAGGTAATGTATATTTCCCATTGAGGAAGGAACTTGCTGTAAATATAGAGGGAAAAATCCTGAAGCTATTCATCTGAGGTGAGCACAAGAGCCTAAATGTCATAAGCATGCTAAAATCTGCTCTGAGCTAACAACGAAAACCCCTGAGGGAGGAAGGGCTGATAATGGCGCAGCATGGTTCTAGCAGAATATTCAGCTACACGTATTCCATCCTAATGTCTCCCAAAATCAGTGAATGGTACTTTACAGAGGCGCCTGGCATGCAATGTGGTTATATGCACTAGGGCATCCTAAGTGGAATGCCACTCTGCATCACCAGGGAACTCGGGAACAATACGCGAAAAGAGGAAAAAGAACTGCAGATCCCCAATTCTCCCTACCAACTTCGATTCGCAGTCCACTCACCAATGTGAAATTGGGCTTCACCACTAAAATACTTCTCACTCCAATGTTTTGGTCATGAAAAATAAGATACATATATACGTACCAACAATGTTACTGTGAGAAAAGCTAAAGATTGCCATTTCATTAACCAACTACTGAATTCAATGGTTAAACAGTATATAACGGCTAAAGGTACCTACACCTGGATCGGGTCATTTCTTTGCTGAGTGCGTTTCCACCCAAAAAAAGAAAAAAGACAGGGGTCACAGAGATGTCCCCTGTAAAAGGACATCCCAACCCCTGTAGGAAAATAAAAAGGTAGGAGCAAAAAGATGTATCGCCATGAATGGACTCCCCCTGTCCACTACGTGTAGAAGGGTTGCTTCCCTTGCATGCCAGAAGAACACCAAAAATGTGCCAGGGAAATAAAAAGTGCAGGAGGAACCAGAAGGGACCAGGTAAGTCGGTAAGGGGAGCGAGCAGGAGCGGAAATGAAGTGTGAGGGGTCATGTACAGTGGCAAAGCGTATCCTTGGACAAATGACCCGTAATCTAACTGTCCGAGATACCACTCAACTCACATGCTTTTGGCATGTGTCACCCGCATTGGAATGAAATAATTCACCCACCAAGCCTCCTACTTGTGTTTTCATTTCAATGGGCTCTCTCCCACCCAAAACAAATCCTCCCTTTTCATTCGCCATGGGGAATTAAAAGGTTGAACTATATGATCACATCATATGTGTCGAAGGAGAGGTATTCTCAATCAAGTCAAAACTCCATACAAAATTGAAAGGAAGTCTACATTAGCTCATAAAATCTCCATGTTGCTTTTAGTAGGTGAGGGAATGAAGAAACGCCTCATGGGTAAAGTAAATAATAACTTTATTAAGTTACATGGAGCGGGGGAGAGAGGCAATCGGCGTGAACCTGAGCCGTTAATCATCTGCTCACCCCAACCGTCACTCAAAGAACATTCGTGGGCCTCGAGGATGGAAGAACCCACTTGAACCATAGATGCTACACATCTTCCTTTTTTTCCCCATCAATTACAACGTTGCTGAAAAAAATCTTTTGTACTTTAAACAGTCCTTGTATCTCATTGGTGAACCCCTCAACATAGATCTTGTTCTTCCTCTGGTTTGAGATACCCGTTCTGTTCCCTCCTCATCTTGAGCATTCTCATTGCTGTCCCCTTCTGCTTGTTTCTCGTCAATGATCGTAATATCCTTCTGTTCATTCACTCTTTTATCTTCCACCAACTCCTGCCATGAACCAATTACTTCATCTTCACTCACAGTTCTTCCATCTTGACATGTTGTAATCCTGTTTATGTTCCATCTAACCCCATTTTCCAAATACAAACAAGTTCACCTGCACTTCACCCTTTTAAAACTTGAAAATGTTCACAATCCCTTCACTGTCCATCCACATAATTTCACTCTAACCCTATCTCCTCTTTGTATGTCAGGCATTCCCACCCCTCATCTGTCATCAGTATACCTTTTCTGCTCTGCTCACTTTGTTTATCTTCTACTCGTATTGACAACTCTCTCTGCATCTCCTCATTCCTTTTGTATAGTCTTCCTTCATCTCTCACCCATCACAGGCACAACTTATTGCATGGCAACCTTCCACGCATTAGTTGGAACTGAGTCACATCTGTCACACTACAGAGTGTGACAGATGTGAAACAGATGTGAAACAAAAGGTTAAGAAACAATAAACATAACCAAGTCTCTTTTGAAGTTCCAGTTATTTTGTACACACATCTGTACCAGTTCTTTCAATCTTCTGTTAAATCTTTCAATCATGCCATTGGATTGTGGATGATATGAGGTAGTACATACATGTGCTATGTTATGTTCAGTGCATTCAAGAACATCACCATCTCTCTTGATTTAAATTGCACACCATTGTCCGACACCATTTTCTCCAGTGCTCCTTCATTAGCAAATACATTTTCCAAAAACATCATCACACTGTAATTGGTTATTTATAACGTACTTAATACCCAGAGGTTTCTAAGTGCGGACCCAGGGATCGAACCTGTGTTGCTCCGCGTCGTCTTGCTTCCAAGGCGAGCACGTTGTCCCTGAGCTATCCTCCCGAGACGAAGATGGCATTCATAGTATACACTTCTCTCATGGGTTGAACAATCAGCCACTTAGAATAGTTATCCATGACACTAACCAAATATTTGCATTCTTCTGGTAACACCTGGAATGGTCCTGCTATATCTAGGACAATTTTCTTCCATGGGCCTGCTGTCAAATCCACAGGATTGATGGGACTCATCCTTGTACTAAGCACTCTGTCACTATTTTGACATGACTCAAATTACCACACTTTCTATCTCCGAATCCTTACTCAGCCAACAACAATCTGCACTAATTTTTCTCTTTGTAGCTGATATTCATGAATGTCCTTCATGCACAACTCTGATTAGTTTGCCCTCAAACACCATGGAGGAAACAACACCTCGCCTCTTACTACACATTCTCCTTGTATACCAATTTCATCTGCAATCTTGCACATTGAACTCAATTCTCCTCCCAACCCCTTCTCAGGTGACCAACCCTTGATACAATACTCCTTAACTTGAGTTATCACATCATCCTTCCTTCCTTCTTCGTGCCATTCTTCTCTTGAAATTGCTTTTTGTCCTAGCTACCCAATATCTCTACCTATTTGCTCCTCACTTTCTATCCAAGCAAACCTCACTTTCAGATTCATTCAGATCATTGGGTTCATCCATTGGTAACCTTGACATACAGTCAGCTTGAACATTATCTCTCCCTGGTATGTATTCAATCTTGAATGTATACCCTTGTAGTTTAGATCTTATTTTCTGCAATCTCGCTGATAAATTCATGCATCCACCAGGTGCCAATACATGACCAACGGCTTGTGGTCTGATTCTATTGTAAAACACTTCACCCAGGCCTATAACTATGGGCCCCGGGACATTACCTGAGTCAGTAATTCCCCCGCCGCTCGGGGCATATTGCTTTATTATTGATTAAACACTAATAACCCAATTGGATCAAACACGGATGATTGTTGAATCACAAGAATAGGTGGAATGCATTAAGATAATACCTTTAATTAATTGAATATACACAGAGTGTTAGTGGTGGACACTGAAATAACTTTAGGCTAAGAACATTAAAAACTTACTTAAATAAGGATATCCCTTAAATGATTTATATATGGAATGTAAGGAATTAAAGAGTGGATAAACAGTGGAAATGTATTTCTCTTTTTTCATATAATATACATGTATTATTTCTTTGTTGCTCCACTACATTGAGACAGATCGCTGGCTTGCCACTGGTTTTGATATAATTTGAATTTAATCTTGTTTGATTTTAAATTATGATTGTTTTGTGGTGGCTAAAGCACTGATGAAGACCATTGTGTTTAAGGTCGAAACACGTGTTTGCGATGTCCACATGACAAATGGAAATGAAATAATATCTATTGCACAACGTATCAATTTTAGTGTAATATTTTGATTTTACAAATCAATTAATGGGTGCTGGCACAAAAGTTAGAACACAGCAAATGCTCTGTGTAATGTACTTTTTTCGTGTGTCTCACGTAGTGCATCCTTGAAAATTTCATCCACAATTTGAAAATTCCTTCTCCAGCACAGGACAATCTTTGCTATTTGCAAGATGATCTTCCTTGCTGCAGCTAAAACAATGTCTCCTGTCACCCCTGGGTTGATGGACATATGAACTTTGTACTTCGTCTTTACATCTCTTTCTTGCTGGCCTTATGTCATACATATCATCCTTCTCTTGTTTAAGTGCCTTAATATTCAATTCTGACCCTTCAGTCCTCCAAGCATGCTCAATAATAGAATGCATATCAGGATTTACTCCAGTCCATAGTCTCCCTCTCATTTTCTTGTGTTGATGAATGCCGTCAACAATACCTGATCATGCAAAATTGATCATTTGTTATCTTCTCAAATCTCACTTCACCGGCAGTGCTCTTAATGCTCAGATGTAATCATCAATGCCTTCTCCTGGCATTTGCTTTTTGAATAGAACAATATTTGTTTTTTCCACAAATCGTCCCGCCAATATTGTCATCCATATGATAAATATGTATTTATCTTCCTCATCATGACCTTGAGGCAGGTGTTTCTTAAGCCTTACAGACTTCACTCCTATTGCAGTCTTCAACAATGGCAATTTTGTAGAAGCTCTCAACTCATCACCATCATGTGCATCCAAATGCGCCTCAATCGGTACTCTCCACAACTCCCTACATGCTGGCATTCCCTGGAGGTGGTAGAAATGGAACTGGAGGTTGCTTTGAAATATTTAAATTTGTCCACACATATACTCTGTTCTCCATGTTATAACAAAACAGCCTTTTTTCTTTTTTCCTTCTTAAAATGGCCTTTCCTTTTTTTCATATTATTATTCACATCCTCCTAGATATGCAGTCAAAATCTTTTAAGCACTGAATCTTGCTTGTGTATTAAATTCTTAATTCTCTTCAGCCCCTCTCTCCCCCTAAATATGGTCCTTACCTACCTTTCCTCACAGTTCCTGGTCCTCAGACCTTGCGGGGTTAATTTCTTCCCCAAGCACATTATTCCTGCTATTAGGGCGGAGTTTAGACACGCAGGTGTGCAGAGCAACATGTAAAACACAGTTCAGTTCCCGCTGCTGACATGCTCTGAGATCCCATCACTCATCGCAACCTGTTGGAATGAAGAAACGCCTGTAGGGTAAAGTAAATAATAACTTTATTAAGTTACATGAATCAAGGGAGAGAAACAGCTGGCATGGGCCCGAGCCATTAATCCTCTGCTCACCCCAACCATCACTCATAGAACATTCGATGGATCACGCAGGTCTCGAGGGTGGAAGAACCCGCGTGAACCATAGCTGATACATTAGGCATCAAGAACTAATCTACCTGGGTACGATCTTTCCCCTCAAAGAAAACGATGAGCTTGACAAGTCCATCAGCATGATAATGCTTTGAGCCTGGCCTATCTACCATTGTCAAACCCAGAGTTTACAATTGAAGAGATCATCTCTGGAAGGACGTGCAACCCCAGCTTCCAGTAGCATACTGACAGTGGGGCAGGAGGTATTTTACTCCCTCTCTGCTACCCCTCACAGGGCTCCACATTAGCCAAAAACGGTGACATTTCAAATCGGTCGTGGACCTTTCACCGCAGCTCCAGCCATGGGAGTCCCCTGAGGCTGGGAGAGTGTGTCCTGGCCACAAAACATACTGCTGTCTTGAGCTGCAAAACTTTCATGTCAGTCTTGTTTCAACAATGCCCTGCTAATGGTCAGGTGATTAGTGCAATGGCAGCGGCCACTCCCATCCCAGTTTGGGTTGTTTCTGAAAGGACCTGCTCACCTTCACAGCTGTCATAAGCAAAAACAAAACAGGGAGGACAAAGGGCTTCTTGACAACAGCATTGCAATTACTGTGGTGACAGTCCTTTTGTTAGTAGTTTGTCTTAGGCACGAATGATGGGCATTTCCAAATGAAAGACCACCCCCCCACACACCTCTCCACTTAGCTAGACAATCTGGGTCTACCAAGTCAGTTAAAGTAACACAATAGGACACTTTTTAAAATATTCATTTACATCCGTGATATCTGCTAGCTTTGCATGCAAGAAATAGTTTTGCTTTTATGTATTGTGATGAATCCGAGAGTATTGCCACATCTTCCATGGGGGAGGCCCCTTTCCACGAGGCCAGGGAGATGAGGCTGCTCACCAGACAGTCCCCCTAGGGGTGGTACTCCTCGGGTGGATCTCATGGGAGGGGGAATCCCTCATGGGATTAGTGACAATGGACCTGGGAGAACACAGTATTCATCCTCCCCTTTGGTGTCCCCCACCTTCCTTAACGCCCACTCAAGTCCCTCTGGTCTCCCACACCACCATTTGTTACGGTTTAGCAAAGGACACACTTAGAAGGACTGGGACGAGGGAGAGGGAGACTCTCCCAAACCTGATACAGAATAGCACTGTGACGAGGAGGATGAAGCAAGTTGGCGAAAGCCCACTGCGGAACCAACACACGTAGTACAGCCGCCAGAAGGGCAAGCTGATGGTAAAAAGGGAAGAAGGATTCATTCCGGGTTTGAACAACCAGCCCTGGGAGCTGGGAAGGAGATGCTGGTCCCGTTCTGAGTAACCCGAAGACTGAAGGCCAGGACACGGGCTGCCACAAGTACCAGAGAGGTCTTAGCAAGGCAGACCAAATCAGTGGCAGGGACATGGGAAGCCAGACCAGCGAACACCGACCGGGAACAGAGACGTGGGCAGCCAAAGGCCAGAGAGAAATGCTGGAGTTGCAGAGCCCCGAGAAGGAGAACGCTGAGTGTGGCAGGAGCAGAGAAGCTCGTTTCCAACTCTCTAAGAGACGGGAGACCCCACAGCCCCCCGAGAATTCCCAAAGGTAGGGAAAGGCCCAAACCGGTCAGGGGGCATTAGGGGAGCCGAGGAAGCTTGTGAAAACAACCTTTGTAAACTTGATAATCCCGACAAGAACATCCTGAAAAGCCCAAGGGGGTGAAAGGGATCATGTGCAGTATAAAATGAACTTTGCAAACTTGATAACAACGCCCTGAAGATTGCAAGGGGATAAAAAAAAAGACATACAAATAGATACAAACTTAATAAACCCACTAGCAACATCCCGAAGAGCACAAGGGGGTGAGAAAGAGAATCGGAAATACATTACGAACTGGGTGAATCAGAAAGACGCATCCCAAAGAACACAAGGGAATAGGAGAAAAGGTAAACAAGCAGAAGCAAACATTGAGAGTACACCTAGGTGGGACAGTACCTGGCAGTGGAGTATACCAGGTCTTTTCAAGTCGACACTAGGTAAGGAAGGGACAATGTTCCCACCAAGCCAAAGGAACAGGGTCTGGGACCCAGATGAAAGCAGGCAAAACCCACCTGTGGAATACATAAGGGTCGAGGACCCACCTACAAACAAGAAGATTGATAACCAGTGGACGGGAGCCCAAAATACAAAGAGCCTCATCAAGAGGTGCAGTAAAAATGCACCAGTGATAGCATTACTGCCGCATTACCGCACTGCCCAATTACGAGTTTGGGGGAAAGTTTGAAGATTCACCTCCAACTCTGAGCTGGAGGTAAATTTGCAGACTTTCCACCCAATTTTTGGTATAATTACTGCTGCACAATTTCTGCTGCAGTAATTGTGCCAAAATGCCCCAAAAGGGGACTTACATCGCCACTGCCACTTGTAATCAGGTGGTAATACCCCAGACCAAGTGGAAGTAAAGGTAATTGCATTGGGAGGTATTGTGATATAGCCCAACTCGTGATGAGGCCCAAAGACATTTGAGAGTGAGACTTGAGGAAATCAAGTCTTGCAGGTGATTAAACCAGACTTGATACACTATTGGAAAAGTCTACGATGAGGTCTAGCAAGTTAGTGAACGAGGCCTCATAAGGGATTGGGAAGGGCCATTTTTGAGCAATGGACTGGGCAAGAGGAATTTCCCAGAGGATTTGAAGAATATTTTGTGAACCAGAGGAACTAGGAACCCAGGAAGAGGTCCCCCCCCTAGGAGAGTAGGGAACTTGGTTACCTTTAAGTTGGCTGAACTTTGAACATTGAACTGCATACCGTCCTTTTTGCAGAAGAACTGCGCTTTGGTGTTAGCATCCAGAATGGGAGAGGTCTCCTTCTGGAATTAAGAAGACACCCACTTTTCCTTTTTTTTGATTGAGTGTGTAAGGTATGGAAATAGGCTTAGACACAGGACCGTGGACATTTTTGTATGACGGACATCCTAGCCAGGTCCATAGTATTCTTTTGTTGAGGCAGGGCAACCCCTCTTAATAATTAGGGACAGTTAAACCTTTCCCGAGCCCCTTTTTCTTTCATGTAAAACAATGAAGGTGTGTAACCCATGGTAAATATGCCACCTTTGTCTCCTTCTGCACCCTTATAGTGTATACTGCAACATTCTTAACATCATGCAAAGCAGCAAGCAGAGCGTTTGTGACACAAAATCCCTATACCCATGGGCGCTTAGTACACAGTTCATTGAATTGTATATCTTAAAGTGCTATTAGTGCTATTAGTACTGTAATGTAAAATAGGGTATTTTTAGACATGTATTTTCTTTCATTCTGGGACCTGTAGTTTTCCATTCCAGATGTGCAAATACAACCACAATTACAGTCTCTTTGCTTAACATGTTTCTATAAGGATTTACTTATTGCCAGGTTGCTGAACGGTTTGTAATGTAAGATTTGTAATTATCAACCCTTTCTGGCTTTGAGGTTCATAACAAAGAAAAAAGTATCTTTAAAAATGATTTGTTTGAATGAAAGTTTTTTGTACTGTGACAAATCTAGCGAGCTTGTCACTACTTCTCCTAGGGAAATCCCCCCTCGTGTGGCCAAGTAGCAAAGTAAAACTCCTGGCAAGAGAGTAAATCAGGGAAAGTAGAACCGGGGTTGAGACCCATCCAGAAAGTGTCTGGAAGGCCTCCACACACACACACTTAGAAAAAATACAACCCACTAGGGAAAAACACCCAGGACACCTTTTGAAAGGAGAACAAGGTTTAATCACACCCAAGAAAAATATATGCCAGCAAAGAACTCTGCTAACACGGAGCCAACTTACGGAAATAGCACAAGTTCTAAAGGCACACAGTGTCATTAGTGACGTAGATTATGTAGGGTGCAGATCCAGGTTGCTGGTTGGTGCGACCCCATACATATACCACCCGCTCTGTTATGGATACGTGGCCATTAGTCCCAGTTTCTCCTGTCCTTCTTCCCCGTGGGGTTTTTCTCCATACGTCATCAGGTGTGAAGTTCCTAATTGGCAATTATAAAAACAAATACTTTTGAGGTCATGATAACTTACAAACCCCAGATCGATCGCAGACTTGTCTGCGCCTGCCCAAATCTCCCCACCCTTGTTTTTAAATGTGTTCATTTTCTCCTCTGGCACCTCGCAGCACAAATCAGAGTTTGGACTGGTGAAGGTCGGAGGCTCGTGCCCTCCTTCTCGTGAGATAACTTCCTACAGGGAGCTCTCAGCCCCCTCATGGCCTTGCATGGCGCATTCCTCCTGGGATACATGTGCTAACAATACAAAACAATGAGAGGCTTAGGAGTCTCTGCGGGTTTGGTTTTTCTCACTGCTTTCTACGCTGCAACCCAAACCCTCATGCACACACTTAATTCTATATTCTGGGTCCAGGCCTACTGCCTTGGCTGTACTGTGGTACTAGACCTCAAGGAGAGCGGAGTGCAGCAAGGCCAGCAAGCTGTTGCCCCTCCATAGTGGCAGGAGGTGCAGAAATGCTTGCTGGCCACAGACCCAATAATTGTCCATCACCGCTGTTGTCCCTTTCTTGAGGTCTGAAATATATAATGTCTTGTTGAATTTTCTGTTGGCACCCACAAAAATGCTTCCTTCATTGTAGAAGCACAATTCATATTCATCATGCTTCTGCATTTTCACTGGCTTTTCCATTGCTTCAATCCACATGAGTTTCGACCACATGCTTAATCCAGTACTTTCGGCACACATCATTCACCTTCTGGATAACTTCTTCTCCAAATCCAACAAGTGATTACTGTAGAGTGGGTAGAGTGGGTACAGGAACAAGGGTATGGCTGTGTTGTCAACGCATGTAAATAAGCTTATACTTTTTTATGGTGGTAATAGAAAGATGAGAAAATACTCAGAAACAGAGAAGGAGATAAAGAAAGTGAAAATTGTGTTACACATCTGTGTGTAAGTGATTTCAATCCGGCACTTCACCCAAGTCAACGCCTAGCGTGTAATGCACAACTGAAATCCTTATTTATTTGTGTCTAAAAGTTCTTTTATTCTGAACGATGTACCACTCATATCACGCCCCTCTCCTGGAAAACCCCCCCCCCCGGTCAATCTGAACCAGGAATAACTGAGAATGTAATGGACCCTGATCCTGCCACATATCTAATTCTGTGGCCGTGGCTTGTTGCTTGATTTCTTGCAGCCAAACATTCTCAACCTGCTCCGCCCATTCACCCCTGACTAACAATTTGTGCAGTGGGTGTTCTTTTGCAATATTAATTTCCACTGGGGTCGACATTCCGGAAATATTAATTTCCTTCTGACTTGTATCAGGGTTATTTTTACCTTTGCAAAATAGGCCCAACTCCTTTGAGTGTTTCTATTGAAGGGTGTTTTTACAATGTAGTAGCCCAACAAGGTGTATGTACCCCATCAGTTAGCACACTGTGTTAGACTATCACAAGTGGTATGTCTAATTCAGGATCCCGCAACGAGCCCCCAATCTGTAAGTGATTTCAATCCGGAACTTCACCTAAGTCAACGCCTAGTGTGTAATGCACAACTGAAATCCTTATTTATTTGTGTCTAAAAGTTATTTTATTCTGAACGATGTACCACTCATATCATGCCCCTCTCCTGGAACTCCCCGGTCACACTGAACCAGGAAGGTTTTCGGCATATTTTTCCTGTATTACTCCAATATGGAGGTACAAGTATGCCACTATTTCGGCAATTTTGCATTGCTCTTCTTTTACCCTTAGGGCCATATACAGCTCACTAAGTGCCTGGTGTAATGGACCCTGATCCTGCCACATATCTAATTCTGTGGCCGTGGCTTGATTTCTTGCAGCCAAACATTCTCACCCTGCTCCGCCCATTCACCCCTGACAACAATTTGTGCAGTGGGTGTTCTTTTGCCATATTAATTTCCACTGGGGTCGACATTCCAGAAACATTAATTTCCTTCTGACTTGTATCAGGGTTATTTTTACCTTTGCAAAATAGGCCCAACTCCTTTGAGTGTTTCTATTGAAGGGCGTTTTTACAGTGTAGCACAGTGTAGTAGCCCAACAAGGTGTATGTACCCCGTCAGTTAGCACACTGTGTTAGACTGTCACGAGTGGTATGCCCCCAATCTGTAATTGATTTCAATCCGGCACTTCACCTAAGTCAACGCCTAGTGTGTAATGCACAAATGTTATACTTATTTATTTGTGTCTAAAAGTTCTTTTATTCTGAACGATGTACCACTCATATCACGCCCCTCTCCTGGAACTCCCCGGTCACACTGAACCAGGAATCAGGCTGGTTTACAAAGTTAAAATATTTATTTATGTAGTTACGAATTCAATCACACTATGTTTTAATGGGTACACAATGATCACCAATGGGGTGATGTAACACTAAATAATCTCTTTAATGCACAAGGAGCAATAGTGAGCAAAACAATTCAGCACAGAAACAATACTTTTGTGTGTGTGTTCAAATCAAATAGCAGTGTGGTTACTATTTCCCCCTGCACACCCCTCAAGCCCCCAACAGGCAATGTAAAGAGATGAGAGGAGAGAGAGCAGGTATTCAGGAATGACAGAATTAAACACAAAATATCAATCCCAATTTTCCCCCCAGCAACACAAGAGAAAAACAGAATTGATTGGCAAGTGGTCAGAATGGTTTTAAAGTTACCTTGAGAATGGATTGGGTAGAAACACTAAATATGGGCGAAATTGCTTAAATTGTTTAAATTCTTATGGGAGCCGCCTTAGATAAGTTGCAGACAAACTCTAGCAATGATTTAATACTAAGAAGCATTGAGAAATCTTAAAACTGAGGTCGGCAGCAATCAAAAGCTGTTTTACACGTGTCAGAATTTCCCTAAAATGAAATTCGCTGCAAACATTTCTGTGCGCGATAATCATGATTACGGGACAACTATATGGATTTGGAATGCGGTTTTAGATGCAAATTAAAGCTGTGGATGTTAGCTACAAATATAAGTTTGTTTCCAGCATAAAAACTGAAGTAGTTATGGACATTTTAGTGGAGGTCATTTTTCTGAGATAGGCGCAAGAATGGGAAAACAGGAATGCACTTTTAAAAAACAAACAAGATCTTTTACACTAGATTGTGACTATAGAAAAAGAGAATGCCACACATGAATCTCCATCAGTTCCTGGTCAGGGAAACTTTCACATGGTGGATACTCAATTTCTTTCTGGGATTCACTTTAGTTACTCAAAACACTAATGACTTAGGATTTTAGAATACAAATAAGAGAAACTTAGCGCAAGAAAAGTTCTGACAATTCAAAAATACTCCTAACACTACCGGTTCTGATTACAAGATAGGATGGATTTCTGATAGGGATTGGACTTAGCCAGGTACATAGGCTAGTGACACAGTTCTATTCTATAGATACTCACTATATGTGTTTCAAACGGAACTGTCAGGGATTCTGGTCAGGGATTCTGGTCAGGACAGACTGCTGAGCACAACGGATTGGACTGGGTCTGTTCACAGCACAGCACGGAACTTGATCTGGTCTGCAATGGTTCTAGTCACAGCTCGGCACAGGACTGGATTGGATCTCTTGGTTCTGATGATAATTCTTTTCAGCAGGAAAGCAGTACAGCACAGCCCGGCTGTCTATTTCCCCTTAGGTTTCTGGGGTTCTGGTTCTGGAATTTTAAGGCCTAGCTGAGAATGGTTCAGCTATGGAATGGGCTTTTCTGCTTTTCCAAGTTTCTGGAGTCTGGAGCACAGAAGATGGATGGTTCTGCTGGAGGGTGCTCCGCCAGCAATCGGGTAGTGGGTGAATCCGTCTGTGTTTTTTGAGTGCTCAGCTGTCTCTATTTATGCTTATGATACAGGGGTGGGTGTGCTGGTTTATCCTAAGCAAGCCCCCTTTCCAGGGATTGGTCAGGGTCTCCTCTCTTCCTTGATAGGAGGAGAAAAACAGGGTGTCACCATGATGATGTGGGTTTATAAGGCCTAGAGTCCACCCCTAACGTGTTGAACACAAATCTACTTTTGGTACAATACATATTTCCACATGTGCAACCTCTACAACAACCATATATACAGATTACATATTTTGTGTAGCAGATACTCCTCCAAACCCTGTCACTGTAAGATCTTCTGTCTACCTTTTACAGAATTTTGCCCTTTTTATCTGGAACACAATGTCCAATTTAGGAGCAAATGTGCGCATTGACCATGGGCATAAATGTATGAAGTTTCATGCTTCTATCAAAAATACATTTTGTGTAATATCACATTTTCTGGCGTTTCTTCCTAGAACATGTCACCGAGTTCCGGCGCCTTTTAAAATGTGCAGCCAATATTTACATTAACAATGCTGTTATTTTTGTGTTTTTAACAATTTTACACAGTAAGTTATCAGTCTTTTTAAAATGTGTCTTTGGTCGTTAAGCAACAAATGGTTATCTCCGCCTCCTTCTATCTCCCTGCAGCTCAGAAGCAGTCTCCTCCCCGTTCCTCCTGGGCCCAGGCCATTTTACGACCCTTCACACTTGACAATTCCTGTAACTGGAGGATGTCCATTGTCTCCTTCCCACAGCAGCCCAAATTCTCCTCCCACCCTATACTCAGCACTTAGGTGTGAGTTCCTGGTGGAGGGAAGCAGAAGCCAGATGCCTGGCCTCTGTGGGGGAAGCCGTTATACTGGTTTGGTTGCTTTTAGTCAGGCTTACATTCAAATGTTATTCTGTTGCATTCTTTCTTTGATTAAAATAAACTTGTAATTTCAAACAAGCAGCTAGAACACTGATTCCAGATTCTAAACCACGGAGTTAAACAGTTACAACATAGGTTACTCTCAGTCAATTGTAACACCCAGCAAGAACATTGGATGTTTGAAGGTGGCATACATTGATTCGAGTGTGAAAGATACTTAGAATTGTGCGCTATTCACCAGCCTTTGAATTCGTTGAGTGATTGAAATGCATAGAAATGCTTCCGACTGCAGGAGTCTTTCTAAAGGTGAACCCCCCACTCAATGGTTCACAGTACATATGGCTATTACCTTACAATACAATGAAGACATTTCTCACAATTTAATGTGTGGACTCAATTAATTACAGCATCGGATTATGATTGCTACTATCTGAACATTTCTTATTATCTGGTTGAATATATATATAATTTTTTTTCCTGTGCGCAGTGACAGTCTTCGAAAAGTTTTCAAGTTGCGGATGTTTGAAGGTGTTTTGTACCGGCATTCTGCAGTTTCAGCAACCAAGAAAACAGGATTTAAAAGCAAGATTTTGTATTTCTTTCAGCAAAGCACTGCTTTTCCCTCGTGCTTCATTTTTACTTGTTGTGCAGCCCAGTGACATGTTTCAGGAGTGAGATTTCTGTTCCACCACTGACAACATGCATGGCAGATTGGGCAGCCATCTTTTTGTGTTGCAAAGCTCGATTTCCGTAGGTTTTGGCGCACACAAGAATTTTGCAGCCATTTTGATATTTCTGGCACCATCAGAACACAGGGATGCCGCATGGCAGAGAAAAAGTTGGTCAAGACATCCCACAGAGCCCCCCTTGCTGGCTTAAGTTTGACCACCCGTCAAGGGGAAGTCGGGAGATTGGGATGTTCTTTCTTTTTGGTCTAGATGGAGAAAGTCGTCTGTTTCTCCCATCATTGCTCGATCAACAGGTCCTCCTCGCCGGTTCTGGATGGGAGTATGGAGCGATACTCTGGGCCCCTGGGTCTTTCCTGCCAGTCCCAGAGTAGTCCTCCTTGGTGCTTAGAATCCTTGGTTTCAGTACTATGAGACAGAACAGAGCATGGTTATGGACATTTCCCCACCACTATTCATGTAGTGGGGCAGTTGCATACATTTGACATATACTTGACAATATTCCCCGCATGTAATTCCTAATAATTTTGACAGGTGGAATGGTTTTGACAGTTGGAATTTCTAGGTGGCCAAAATGTCCCCCTCTGGGTTCCCGGTTGACTCCTCTATTTGCTGCAGAGTATGCCTGGGATGGCAACTCTTCAGCTGGTTGATGTGGACCCACTTGTCTTCCCCCTCTGCCAAACTGCCCTTGCGGATACAGATTTTGTAGGCGACTGGTGAGATTCTGTCTATTATTTCAAAAGAACCCCACCAAGTAAGGAGGAATATGCGCTGTTTGGCTTGGTTCCTTTGGAAATTGTACAAGTAGACCTGGTCTCCTACTTGGTATTCATTTTTAGTTGTCTTAAGGTCATAGTGGGTCTTCATACTGTCGGCATATCTTTCTAGATTCCGCTGAGCATAGGCAAAAGCATGTTGAAGGTGTTTTCTCAGAATTTCAACATACTTATGAGTTGTGGAGGCATTTATCAAGGTCTGCTTTGGGTTCTGTAGAGCAGATGCTGGGGAAGCACCATCCTTCGTCCAGTCATCAGCTCAAACTGAGACATTTTTGTTGCAGAAGAAGGGGTAGATCCGATGGCCATCAGGACAAGAGATAATCGAATGTCCCAACTTGGCCCAGAATCTGCCACAAACTTTTTTTAATATGCTCACAATTGTCTGGTTGTATCTCTCAACTCCACCACTAGAGGCTAGCCAGTAGGCAATGTGTAGTTTCCTTTTGACCAGTATCTCCCACATCTTTGTCATCACTTCGCTAGTGAAGTGGCTACCTTGGTCTGACTAGATCCTTTTGGGTAGTCCAAACCGCGAGAAGATGTGATTGATCATCAGGGCAGCTGCTGTTTCTGCCTTGCAATTTGGGGCCAGGACACATTCCACCCATTTAGTGAACAAGCATGTTATGGTCAACATTTACTTGTTCCCCCGAGAGGAGTGAATCACGGGCCAGATAAAATCTGACCAAGGCAGTGTCATCCCCCTCTTTTGGAGGGGAGCACGGTGTGTGAGTGATGTTGGCTGAAATTGTGCACACACAACACCCCTTCAAGTATTGGTCGAGGTCCTGCCCCATGTGTGGCCACTATGCAACCTCTCGCAGGATTTCTAGTTTCGTATGAAACCCCCGATGACCGGCTGTGGCCGCATCATGCGCGTGATTTAGCATCAGGCTTTGGAATGAGGTGGGGACCACCCACTGGTCATGGCCAGCTATAGAGCTCCTTACCAACAAACCGTCTTGGATTCAGAACATTTTTGGACATTTCATCAACACTCTGAGGTCCTCTTTCCATATGTAATCGGTACCCGTCAGGGGAAAGTTCTCCGGGTCCTCAATGTGTTGATAAAACATATCAATTATTGGACCCCCTTTTTGAGCCGTAATCAAATCAGCATTGGGGGTCTCCTTACTCTATTGTGCAGTTGAGAGTTAATTGTGAGCATTTGTCTGGGACCTAATGATAGCAATGACCTGGATTTCCCCCAACAGGGACTCGATCTCAAGTAGATCCCCGTGGATGGCTCTGGTTTTGGCCAGCTGATCAGCTAGGTCATTTCCAGTTTTGTCTGTTCACTCTACTTTAGAATGACCTTTGATCTTTTTCCAGTAAATGGTCATCCCAATCGAGGTGACCAGATCATCAATATTTTGGATTAATTTCCCATATTTCAATGGTTTGTTATTAGCACATAGCATGCCTCTGGTTTTCCAGTTAAGGTGCTCCACGAACCCATTCCATACCTAATCCGAGTCTGTGATTATGACCAGTTCGTGGAGTTGGTGTTGGACAGCAGTGAGGATGGCTTGATGCACAGCCATCAACTCTGCCACTTGACTACTTCGGGGACCGATTTTGTACCGAGAGGAGGGTTCTGGGGCATCATTCACCCATGCATTCCCTACGCCGGCCACAAGTTCTTTTTCCCCGTTGTTGTCAACATGGTAGGAGCATCCATCCACATAGACAGTGGGCATGCCTCACACTGGTGTTCTTCATAGACTTTGTGTGGGGAATTAAGGTATGCCTCCATGTTGTCCTTGATTTTTAGACTTTCGTCCTCGAGACAGTTTTCTCTGGCACAATCATGCAAGTCAGCCAGACCTTGCGCGAGGGGACTCTTCTTGTTTTGGCCATATCTGACCTCCACAGGAAAGCCTTGCATTGACAGAATCCAGGAAGTAATTTGGGAATTACTCACATTTCTGGCCCGGATTCTGTCACTCTGAAGATATTGCAAAGGTTGGTGTGGAGTTTCCACTATGATGTGTTCCCCCTGGATAAACGGGCGGTAATTCTTCAATGCCCACACCGTTGCCAGGAGTGCCTTCTCACAATCGTTGAATTTTTCCTCCACAGAGGATAAAGTCTTACTCGCATAGGAGATTACTTTATTGACCTTGTCATGCTTTTGATATAATACAGCAGTCAAGCATGTATTTGAGAACCCTGTCTCCAAGAAGAACTCTTGTTTTTGACAGGGGTAAACTAGGCAAGGCGCTTGTGAGAGGCTTCTTTTGAGTTGTCTTACTGCCTCGGCTTGTTCTGGACCCCACTCCCACTTGACCCCCCTTCAAAAGATCGATCAGGGGTCTTGTGATCTCTGCGTAGTCCTCAATGAACTTTCTGCTGTGATTAGTTAGTCCAAGGAGGCTCCTTAGTTCCCGCAGAGTGGTGGGGTCTTTTAATTTCTGGAGGGCTTCCTCTTCCTTTTCCTGGGGACAGAGACCCTGAAGAGTTATTTCATGCCCCAAGAAATTGACACGGGTTCTGCACCACTGTGCCTTTTGAAAGGAGAGTTTTGCTCCGGCAGCCCTCAATTGTGTCAGGACATAACGGATCTCCGCTATGTGTTCCTCCACCGTTGAGCTTTTGACTAGAACATCATCTTCATAGGCCAGGTTACCCCTTTCACCCAGGTAAGGCATGGCCTTGTGTAGATAAATGTTGGATTCATTGCCGGAGTGGATGTATCCGATGGGAGTCCGGGTCCAAGTGTACTGCTGCCCCCCGAAGGTAAAGGCCAGCTTGCATTGGTCCTCCCTACTGACAGGTACAGTCCAGTACCCATTGGTCAGGTCAATGGCAGTGAATACCTGTGACCCCTGGATCTGGGCCAGCCCTTGGTCAATGTGGGGAAGAGGCCAACGGGACGTATGGACCCGTTTGTTGAGCTCCTTTAGGTCAGCACAGAGTCTCCACTGGCCGGTCGGTTTCAAAATCCCCAGCACTGGATTATTGAAGGTGCTGTGGACTGGACGAATTATCCCACGGGACTCAAGGTTCTTAATTATTTCAGTAAGGGACTCCATGGATGCGAGAGGCAAGCAATATTGCCTCACAAACACTGGAGTCATGCCAGGGTCCATGGGAATTGTTGTTGTGTGGATGTCGGTGCGACCACAGTCATATGAGTCCACCGGTTTTCCAGGGGCTTTCTACAAGTGGGGAAGGAAGCTTTCTCCAAGGCTTTATACCCCCTTCCCCTTGTGCCTCCTCCCTGGGAACCGGTGGGTTGTTGGGGTTCTTCCCCCATCATTGTTCTGGAGCACCAGACCCTGGATTCGAGGAGTTCTGAGCCGCCATGCTCATCTGAGGGTTCTGTTGAGCCCTCAGAACGCGACCCAGAACCTGTGCCATGTTCTGGACCTGGCGCTCTAGTTGGGACACCCGCTCTGGCTGGTACGGGGTCCTCAGATCTACCCTGGGTTGATCCCAGGAAGGGTAACTATCCCTTCTTGCAAAAATACCCCTGGTTCGGAAAGTTTGGGTACCCCTCCACCCTTGGCCTCCCCTCTCCCGGATTGGGCTGTCTGGGCTCAGGAAAGTGGGGAAAGAAGGATGGGTTGTTTTGGGGGTTGAAATTTGGTAGGTACCGGGGAAATAAATGTTGTCCGGTATTTGGGGGATTACTGCCCTCCTGGGGAAAGTGAGGAGGGAAGTTTCCTGGGTTAGCTGTCTGGTTGGATTCCCCCCTCCCGCTTGGGCTGGGGGAGTCCACACATATCCCAGGATGGGTCTATTTCCCTTGTAGCATGGGCTGATGTAGTCAGGGGTCCCATTTGTGGGGTTACCTCCCTGGCTCCCTGTTTGGAATTGGCCTGAGGGCCTTCTGGGTTTGGGGTTGTTTGGACTCTGTGCGGGAAGGTTTTTAGCCCCCCCCATCTCCAGATCTAAAATGGGGGCAACCTTCACCTCTGCCACCTTAGCAGCAGCAGGGCTGTTGGTTGTTTTGGGGCTTTTGCTACTATTTTTATTTTCCAACAGCTTCTGCACCTTATAGATGCACGTTGCCTGTTCAATGACTGAGTCTAGTGATCTTTTCTCGTGAAAGTCCCTCACTAGCTGGGTCATAATATACTTAGGGAGAGCATGAAAGAAGGTGTTCACAAAGTCTTTACTGTCAGTGTGAACCCTTCTAGTGGTCTGTGCAAAGGCGCGTTTTAATTCCTGAACAAATTCTTGTGGGGCCTGGTCTACCCCACATTGTAAGTTGTAGGCTGCCTTGCGAGCCTCTTGAGGGTTCCTATGAATGGAAAACTGTTTCAGGATGGCCGCCCTATAGGTGGGCCACCTAAAATGGTTCTTATTCTCCAGCCCCGCAAAGAAGCTGGAGTACTCAGGAGAAAATGTCCACTTTACATATTGAATACAGCTTTGGCTGTCCTTCAAATGGAAAGTTTCCATCATCTGTTCAAATAACTCAAGGTGCTCCCAAACCGAATATTTTGCATTCTTGTGGTAGGGCGTAATGACGCTCCTAATAACTTTTATTTGTTTCAGGGGATCCTTGAGCAAGGCCCTTTTGACTTTGTTGGATTTTTTAGTTCGGGTCACCCTGGTCCACTCATCCTCTGACTCAGAAGCACTGCTACCAGAGGTGGCTGCCTGGTCTTCTAGACTCTCCTGGATTCTGCAAGCTTGGAATGGCTGGCAGAATGTGGGGGCCTAGTTCCTTGGGACCTGTGGTGCTCAGAAGAGTCTTCTGACTCTTCCTTGCTCCCAGGATTGGCTGAGTACCCCCCCCTCCCACCGTCCTAGCTGGGAAGAGGTTTTTAGTATGCTCCTAGTGGGCCTAATCTCATAGAATTCCCCACCAAATTTCCCTGCCTGATCTCTTGATGAGTTATATTTCTGAGGATCCATTTCTCCGAGTCTCCCCTCACTGGAGTCTCCCCAATCAGAGAAGATGGCCCTAGCACTTGGGAACCTGTACATAGATGCCCGCCCATCCATTTCTGAGAGGCGCTGGCCTATTAGCCCCATATTCCCCATTGGGTTGAAGTCTACCATCCCTGTGGCACTTGGCTCATGTGAGCCAGTGGACATGGGGGTGGCAGAGTCCATGGAATTGAATAGATTAAAGTCTCTGGTGCCAGGGTTTCTGAGGTTATGCTCAGGGGTTTCCCTCTCCCATCTGACCTCATCTCTCTCAGCCCCTACTCCCCGATGGCATGCCAGAATCTGACCCTTTTGTTCTTCTATTAAGGCCTTACTGGTCTCTATTAGTTGTTCCTGCATGGTTATTTGTCTATGGAGCCTGTCATTGTTCTCACAGAGAGCCTCATTGTCTCTCTGTGCTTCCTGTCTGATTTGGGAGTATTGAGCCAACTTTTGCTGCAGGAGACTCACCTCCTGAGTTCTGTCCTTACTGGCCTGGTCATTCTTTGCCAGAACATCTTCCACCCTCCTGGTGGTGTGCTCTAACAGCTTTTCATATTCCATTTTGAGTTCACCCATTCCCTGAAGGGCCAGGTGATTTTATTCCACCTTGGTTTTTTAAATAGTCGGCTTCCTGGCCTAAGGCGTCCCTTTCCTGAATTAGAGTACCCCTCTGTGCAGCCAGGTCATCCCTTTGTTTTTGGAATCCACCAGCTTTCTGGTACTCTTCATCAAATTCTTTTTGGGATTCAAGATCTTTGAGAATTAATTTATTATTTTCCTCTTTTAATTTGTCTATGCGGTTATCTAAAGTGACCACCTGTTCTGCGCATGCTCTGTTAAAGGTTAATTACTGTTCTTTCGCTGGCTGTGTAGTAGAGACTTCAATCTCTCCTGACACTCTTTTTGCAGTGTCAGTAATTTGGTGTCTTGCTCTACCTTCTGTTGCTGCAGGAGATACAGATCTTCCTTTACTTTTATCAGGTACTGTCTGGTTTCACTCTCTGAATCTTGGCTCTTTTATGGCCTTTGCAGAGTCCAGATCAGTTTGGGCCTTCTCTGTTGATTGTACTTGCCTTTTTGCCAGATCTAGGTTTTCGGCATATTTTTCCTGTATTACTCCAATATGGAGGTACAAGTATGCCACTATTTCGGCAATTTTGCATTGCTCTTCTTTTACCCTTAGGGCCATATACAGCTCACTAAGTGCCTGGTGTAATGGACCCTGATCCTGCCACATATCTAATTCTGTGGCCGTGGCTTGATTTCTTGCAGCCAAACATTCTCACCCTGCTCCGCCCATTCACCCCTGACAACAATTTGTGCAGTGGGTGTTCTTTTGCCATATTAATTTCCACTGGGGTCGACATTCCAGAAACATTAATTTCCTTCTGACTTGTATCAGGGTTATTTTTACCTTTGCAAAATAGGCCCAACTCCTTTGAGTGTTTCTATTGAAGGGCGTTTTTACAGTGTAGCACAGTGTAGTAGCCCAACAAGGTGTATGTACCCCGTCAGTTAGCACACTGTGTTAGACTGTCACGAGTGGTATGCCCCCAATCTGTAATTGATTTCAATCCGGCACTTCACCTAAGTCAACGCCTAGTGTGTAATGCACAAATGTTATACTTATTTATTTGTGTCTAAAAGTTCTTTTATTCTGAACGATGTACCACTCATATCACGCCCCTCTCCTGGAACTCCCCGGTCACACTGAACCAGGAATCAGGCTGGTTTACAAAGTTAAAATATTTATTTATGTAGTTACGAATTCAATCACACTATGTTTTAATGGGTACACAATGATCACCAATGGGGTGATGTAACACTAAATAATCTCTTTAATGCACAAGGAGCAATAGTGAGCAAAACAATTCAGCACAGAAACAATACTTTTGTGTGTGTGTTCAAATCAAATAGCAGTGTGGTTACTATTTCCCCCTGCACACCCCTCAAGCCCCCAACAGGCAATGTAAAGAGATGAGAGGAGAGAGAGCAGGTATTCAGGAATGACAGAATTCAACACAAAATATCAATCCCAATTTTCCCCCCAGCAACACAAGGGAAAAACAGAATTGATTGGCAAGCGAATGGTTGTAAAGTTATCTTGAGAATGGATTGGGTAAAAACACTAAATATGGGCTAAATTGCTGAAATTGTTTAAATTCTTATGGGAGCCACTTTAGATAGTTGTAGACAAACCCTAGCAATGATTTAATGCTAAGAAGCAATGTGAAATCTTAAAACGGAGGTCGGGAGCAATCAAAAGCTGTTTTACACGTGTCAGAATTTCCCTAAAACAAAATTCGCAGCAAACATTTCTGTGCACGATAATCTGTTTCTAGCATAAAAACTGAACTGAAGAAGTTATGGACAGTTTAGTGGAGGTCGTTTTTCTGAGATGGGCGCAAGAATGGGAAAACAGGACTGCACTTTTTAAATACTAGATTCTGACTATAGAAAAAGAGAATGCCACACATGAATCTCCATCAGTTCCTGGCCAGGGACCCTTCATGTGGTGGATACTCAATTTCTTTCTGGGATTCACTTTAGTTACAACACTAATGACTTATGATTTTAGAATACAAATAAGAGAAACTTAGCGCAAGAAAAGTTCTGACAATTCAAAAATACTCCTAACACTACCGGTTCTGAATACAAGATAGGATGGATTTCAGATAGGGATTGGACTAAGCCAGGTACATATGCTAGTGACACAGTTCTATTCTATAGATACTCACTATATGTGTTTTAAATTGAACCATCAGGGATTCTGGTCAGGGATTCTGGTCAGGACAGACTGCTGGGCACACCGGATTGGACTGGATCTGTTCACAGCACAGCACGGGACTGGATCTGGTCTGCAATGGTTCTGGTCATAGCTCGGCACAGGACTGGATTGGATCTCTTGGTTCCGATGATAATTCTTTTCAGCAGGAAAGCAGTACAGCACAGCCCAGCTGTCTATTTCCCCTTAGGTTTCTCTGGTTCTGGAATTTTAAGGCCTAGCTGAGAATGGTTCAACTATGGAATGGGCCTTTCTGCTTTTCCAAGTTTCTGCAGTCTGGAGCAAAGAAGATGGATGGTTCTGCTCCAGGGTGCTCCACCAGCAATCGGGTAGTGGGTGAATCTGCCTGTGTTTTTTGAGTGCTCAGCTGTCTCTATTTATGCTTATGATAAAGGGGTGTGTGTGCTGGTTTATCCTAAGGGATTGGTCAGGGTCTCCTCTCTTCCTTGATAGGAGGAGAAAAACAGGGTGTGACCATGATGATGTGGGTTTATGCGGCCTAGAGTACACCCCTAGCCTCTTGAACACAAATCTACTTTTGGTACAATACATATTTCCACATGTGCAACCTCTACAAAAACCATATATACAGATTAGATATTGTGTGTAGCAGATACTCCTCCAAACCCAGTCACTGTAAGATCTTGTGTCTGCTTTTTACAGGATTTTGCCCTTTTTATCCAGAACACAATGTCCAATTTAGGAGCAAATTTCTGCAAATATGCGCTTTGACCATGGGCATACGTGTATGAAGTTTCATGCTTCTATCAAAAATACATTTTGGTAATATCACATTTTCAGCTGTTTCTTCCTAGAACATGTCACAGAGTTCCGGCGCCTTTTAAAATGTGCAGCCAATATTTTCATTAACAATGCTGTTATTTTTGTGTTTTTAACAATTTTACACAGTAAGTTAAAAGTCTTTTTAAAATGTGTCTTTGGTCCTTGTTAGGCAACAAATGGGTGTTTGTCTCCGCCTCCTTCTATCTCCCTGCAGCTCAGAAGCAGTCTCCTCAGAGTTCCTCCTGGGCCCAGGCCATTTTACGACCCTTCACACTTGACAGTTCCTGTAGCTGGAGGATTTCCATTGTCTCCTTCCCACAGCAGCCCAAATTCTCCTCCCACCCTATACTCATCACTTAGGTGTGAGTTCCTGGTGGAGGGAAGCAGAAGGGAGAGGCCTGGCCTCTGTGGGGGAAGCCGTTATACTGGTTTGGTTGCTTTTAGTCAGGCTTACATTCAAATGTTATTCTGTTGCATTTTCTCTTTGCTTAAAATAAACTTGTAATTTCAAACAAGCAGCTAGAACACTGATTCCAGATTCTAAACCATGGAATTAAACAGTTACAACATAGGTTACTCTCAGTAACAGGTCACTTAGTTTTCAACCATCTGATTTGAGTCTGTACAAGTTTAAGTTTATCATGCAGGCTTCTGACAGCTGTCACTCAGGCGGCCGCGGGTACTGCACCCAGATTTTGACAGATTCCCCAGGCAGGCAACTTTTGCTGTGGATGTTTTTATGAAAAATTCAGCTTTTCAGGATATTGCAATTTCACAATGATTTCTTGAACTCCGTGAATTGTAACACCCAGAAAGAATATTGGAGGTTTGAGGGTGTTTTGTTCCAGCATTCTGCAGTTTCAGCAACCAAGAAAAAAGGATTTAAAAGCAAGATTTTGGATTTCTTTCAGCAAAACACTGCTTTTCCCTCTGTGCTCCATTTTTACTTGTTGTGCAGGCCAGTGACATGTTTCAGGAGTGAGATCTCTGTTCCACCACTGACAACATGCATGGCAGATTGGGCAGCCATCTTTTTGTGTTGCAAGGCGCAATTTCCATAGGTTTTGGCGCGCACAAGAATTTTGCGGCCATTTTGATATTTCTGGCACCATCAGAACAGATTAACATGGTAGCATGAAGAAATTTTGTTGCAGGTTATAGTTATGTACATATGCTAATATATATGTGTGAAATGCAAAATGAATAATCAGTGTGTGTCACAGTTCTTACACTTCTAATGTCTAATCAGCCTGTGCGGGGGGTGCGGCATGGTGGGCCCTTCAGACATCCGAAAGATGTATCCAATACTGCACCACAAGGGGAGTCGGGTATATGACTGTAAATGGGCCGTTGTACCTAGGCTCACTCCACCTGCAAAATTCTGTCGCTGGGAACAGCTGGAGAGGGGGTGATGTCAGTTGATCAGTTGCAGTGGATCATCAGACCGTGGTGGTGCTATCTTTTGACTAATAAGATTGTATGTCTTTTGTTAAGGCAGAAAGATAATCTCTGAACTCATCCCCCAGAACGGACGCAGCTCTGTAAGCATCTGAAGCTTTTGTGACGGGAGATAGGGTGTGTGCATTTTTCGCCCCGTTACCACCTCATGAGGCAATAAAAGATGATCCTTGCAGGGCTGCATGCACATGCTGAATAATGCAAGGGGCAACCAGTGCACCCAGTTTTTCTTTAACGTGGTGTACAGCTTTGAATGTTTACTCTTCAATAGGCCATTGTTCCATTATACAACCCTGTTGGCCAGGGGGTGGCATATTGTACACTTCTGAAGCTTGATACCCAGTAATGCTGTTATCTCCTTGAAGAGCTCATTAAAGTAGTGGGTGCCATTGTCAGACCTTAATACATTGTTGGGGGAAACTCCCAGGTATGCCAGAGGGATACTGGAAGTTCGCAGACTTGGAGAGCCCAACACCCCCACCCAGAATACACGGAGGACTCAGTCGTCAGCAAGTTCAAACTGCGATTTATTACAGCCAAGACCAACAGAGATCGATACACGAAATCATAAAAATTCCAGCATGTCACACAGTAAAAGGCACGCAGGCTACTTTTGTATAACAAACGCTTCACTACTCTGTCATTATTTGGGCCTCTCTCCAACAACCTATCGCAGCGTGGGATTGGCCATCAGGAGCATAACCACCTATGTAGGTACATATATATGTTATTCTACTGGTTCTTCCATGTCAGGTGGCTGGCCTGTTCCATCCCCAATTCATTAACTAGAACATTGTTGCAGCTTTGTGGGCTTACCATTGGTTCTTGCCCGTTGGTACACACCCCCAGGGTACTAAACTGTGATTGGCTAGAACTGACCTTCCCCCAGATCTGGGACCCAAAATAGCTCTCAGCTCACTGTGTACCTTTTCAAGGTGATGAGACCGACTATGTGTGTTTTGTAACTTGTGTGCACCACCTATGCCTTATGAGAATATTCTCCTGCTCGGTACAACACTTGTTGCATACTTGTTGTAGTCCATGTCTGGCTGCCTGGGATCGGCTCGGCTTTCTCACCACCGATCACTGTCCATTGTCTGCTTCAGCTGTATCACGTGTTTGCAGACCACGAAATTGAGCTCTGCAGCTCTGCATTATGAGGATGTATTCCCTTTTCCTGCAGCTGGTCCCTTTGTCGTCTGAGGATTGGAATGTCATCCGTACCTCTTGACCTTGGCTCCGGGTCCTGTCTCACACATCTTGCTCTCTGACCAGTATGAATCAGTATAGCTTGTCTCTTGCTCAGAGGCCTGGGCCTGCTGTAATTTTCCCATACCTTATAATGTGGTTTCTACATGGTCCACACTATACTATATTTTCTATAGGTTAGTCACACTTGGCTCTGTCGGGTCCCATAGGTGCTCCTGCAGTTCCATAGAGTTATTTGTTTGTAAGCATCTGCAAGCTTTACTCAGGATCTCTTGTGCCTTGCGGTTTTTGCATTGCTGCACTTGCCTAATGGAAAAAAAAGCATTGACAGTGGGCCTCATTACAAGTGCTCCGGTCCGGAATTAACGCTGCCGGTATAACCATACCGGCACCGTTTCTGCGTCCGCCCAATCATGACCCGCAGCCCCAGAAATAGCACCTCCCCCAACCTCCACTGCGGAGTTAAGGGTCCCGTAAACTCCACCTGCACGGAAACCCTTCCGTTACCGGCAATACGAAACACCGCGAGCATCACAACTAGCGCGGACACGGAAACACTGCCAGAAAAATGGCGTTAAAACCGTGATCACGGTGGCGGTACCACCACCAACGCGAACATGACGTTAAACAGTGCCTGCTGAACTGAATCAGGGCACAGGTGTACCAAATCAGCCCAGCTGGACCCAGTAGCACACTGGGAGTCTACAAAAGGGCCACACCCAGCCCAACACAACACAAAACCATGCAGGCAGCAGCTCTAGTTGCATTTGGACTGGGACTACTCAACCAACAGGCAGCACTGCACACGATGGCAGTAATGGTGCAGAGGAGGCGGCGGAGGAGGCGCAGGCGACAACCAGCCAACCCTGCACCTATGGCAAACCCCATTGTCCAGCCGGCACAACCCCGCAGGCAGCCTGCAATACCACGCATCAAGGCCTCACCCTGGAACCTTACCCCATCACAGCATCAGATTAAGAAATGATACCACAAACACTGACATGTCCCCCCATCTACATCCCATGTAGGTGATGCTGGATATGCACTCACGCCATGGATGATGACACCTGTACGGAGACCAAGGAACAGGCATGAAGAGGCGTACAATAGGGCACATGTCCGCACACGTGGAATGATTGAGAGGACATTCGGACTGCTGAAGGCCCGGTTCTGCTGTTTGAGCAGATCTGGCGGATCACTGCTGTACAGCCCAGTGAAGATGGGTAAAATCACGCTTGTATGTGCCATGATGCACAATCTCTGCCTGCGCAGGAACATCCCAATGCCCCCAGACGCAGATGAAGAAGATGGAGATGGAGACGGAGATGGGGATAGGGATGGGATGGCACCACCTCCCCCTGGGGGTCCACTTGATGGCCAAAGAGCACGGGATGACCTGATTCGCATTTACTTTTGAGACACAGCACATTCACAGCAATGCATGGACATGGTGATGACAATAAATTATTTGTTGTACTGCAAATGAAATGATAGATGTCCACACATGTATGTTTTGATTTCAAATGATGATATATTGATGAATTAACAACAGGGAAGGAGGTGCAATGGTTAGGGAAGCTGTACACCCGTGCCCACCCACCACCCAAACGTACCAACCCCCACCCAGGCCCCAATGTTCAAACACCCAAAACAACCTCCCCCACCACCCAAACGTACCCACCCCTCACACCCTTCAAGTCCACGTGTGTCCTGCAGTGCCCCACACACATGCCATCACTTCCGTGTGCGCTTCTGTGCCTGTGCATCCTTGCCCGAGAGCCCCGTTTGCCGACTCGAGCGCCTCCTTGGACTGGCAGTAGTGGAGCTGGATGGGGTGGTGGTATTGGATGGCACAGAATCAGGTATAGATGGCAGACGTGCAATATTTTCCTGTTGCCCAATCAACATGGACTCTATGAGCCTGGAGGTGTTGTCATTACCCTCCCGCACATGGCGTGCCAGGGTGACAATAGTGCTGGCAAAGCGTCCAATGGACCTTGATAGGCGACGGACTGACGTGCTGTAGCACTCCCGCTGCAGCCTAGATTCCTCAAGCTGCCTCTCCACCAGCTGGGTGAGGGTAGCCTGCTGCTCCTCCATCTGCTGCATGCGGGAATTAAGCTCTGCCATAGATGGGGTGGGTGACCTCATGGGACTTCGGAGTGATGTGGGACTAAACTCCAGCTGATGGAAGGATCCCAGGTCATCAAATGTGGGCATCTCCCCCTGTGGCCCAGTATCCGAGTGCTCTGCCGGGGCACTGTTGTCACTACAGGCCGCCTCCTCTGCAGTGCAGCTGCCTTCTGTGTTGGTTTGGGTGGGCACGATGGGTTCCCGTGGCACCTGTGTTAACTCAGTCAGCGCGGAGACGCTGGGGATGTTGGTGGTGGTGGCCAGCACATTTGTTGCAGTTGGTACTGGGGGCAGAGATGCCGAACTTCTGGCAGCATCCTCTTGTGCAGGGGCGGTGGCTTGGACACGTGCCGGTGCAGATTGCCTGGCCTGTTGTGCAGTATCACTGTCACTTGACACGGCTGTGGGGACACAGAGGACATGCAATTAGTGTTGTGGTGGTGGCTGATGGGTGCATCACATGCATCAGACAGGTTGATCATTCAATAGTGTTAGTTACATGCATCTGATTGTTGGGGTATGCATTGTTCTGATATTGGTTGCCATACGGATCATGATGGGTCCTATGTCCCAGTCATGCAATGCTTGGGAGGGGGGGGGGGTTGTTAATGGGTCCTTTGGCCCAGTCATGCACTGCTTGGGGGGGGGAGGTTGTTAATGGGTCCTTTGGCCCAGTCATGCACTGCTTTGGGGGGGGGGGCTGTTAATGGGTCATTTGGCCCAGTCATGCACTGCTTGGGGGGGGGGGTTGTTAATGGGTCCTTTGGCCCAGTCATGCACTGCTTGGGGGGGGGGTTGTTAATGGGTCCTTTGGCCAGTCATGCACTGCTTGGGGGGGGGGGTTGTTAATGGGTCCTTTGGCCCAGTCATGCACTGCTGGGGGAGGGGGTTGTTAATGGGTCCTTTAGCCCAGTCATGCCATCAACATATTCTCATGTGGCGTTCATGTTTCACCACTTACCAGCATCTGCAGGTGGGCTCACTCCTGCCTCAGCCTCCCCGATCCCATGGATGCCCTCAAGGTGGAGGACACTGCTGCAACGCTCCTCCCATGCTTGCAGCCTCAGTGGGGAAGGGGGTCCTCCACCTGTCCCACTGCTGCATTGGCGGTGTGTGGAGATCAGGTTCCGAACCCTCAGCCTGATGTCGTCCCACCGCTTGTGGCAGTCCTTGACGTTCCTCACATTCACGCCCACAGCAGTGCACTTGCGTGCTGCTTCCACCCACACTTCCTTCCTCCGCTGCTGTGTGGCACGCTGTTGATCGGCACTGAACAGCATCTCTACATGCTCCACTATATGCTCCACCAGAACAGTTAGCTCCGCCTCACTAAAGCGCTGTTTGCGCTGCCTCTGAGCTGGAATCCTGGCAGACATGCTGGTGGTCCCCTTTGCCTTCTCACAGTGTGGATTCTGCTTGTGCTGACTCTGGATGGCAATGGATTGTGCTTTATATGATGGCCGCCTCTCCGTTTCCTGTTTTGGCGATCATGGTATTTCCGGTTCCGTGTCCGTGGCGACGGAGGCAGACACGGTTTGTGCGCTACTTGTGGCAGCACTATGTCCATTTCCGTGGCTTTTTCCGTGATGGCGGTAACAACGTTTCCGCATTCGTGTGGTGCGTGCGACCGACAGCACGTAATCGGACGGTCTTTCCGCAACCTTGCGGACACGGAAACTTTGTTACTGCCGTCACGCAATCACCACGGTCCAAACCTGACAGGTTGTAATGAGGCCCAGTATGTATATGTATCTGTCCTCTAACTGTAGAACTGTACACTTGTGTTTTTCATGTATTTGAGTGTGTGTTTGTGTCCCGAAGTACAGCTGGCACGTGTGCTTCATGTCTAATGCTGCTATGTTGTGGTGTCTCTACCGATGTCAGCAACATGGCTTCTAGGAACTTTAGTCCAGGCTGTCCATATAGGTGTCTCTGACCATGGCCTGCAGCTCTTCATCCACATATGGATAGATCTGTACTGCACCTGGTCTGTATGGATGGCTGAGGGGATACCTCTCAACGTATTTGTCAATAGGTGCACCTGGAATTCATCTGAAATCGAATGGATGATTGCAGTGTTTTCTGGCCTTCCGTCGTGTCATGAATTCAGGAGGAGGGGGTGTGGGGATGGTGGCAGGATCCCAACTCCCTCTTCAACATCACACACTCCCCAGTGAGGAAAACCCTCTCAGATCAAAAACCTGCCAGCATACTTAGCGTCTGGATGTGCACAAGGACCTGCCTCCACCGTTCGAGAGAAGGGACACACAATGACAATCATACAACGGTACCCATTACACCTCTCTCCCATGTCAGCATAGTCATTGTTCAAATCACAGAATGGCTCAATTAGGTGAGGTAGGGTGCCTCGGATAGTTCTTAGGGTGTGACTGGTACTGTAAGTTTGACATGTGGTGCAGTTAATCACCATTTTAGTCCGCGTCTCTTGCAGATTGGGGATTAACCAGTCCTCATATATCTGCAGCAATATGTTGTTTTGACACGTGAGATGGACAGTGCAGCTAGTCAAAAGAGACCAGCAGCAGCTCATGCGGCATAACTGATTTTCCTGTTGTTTCCTGCTGCCATAATAAGCCTGCAGGGGACTGTGTACATCCTGTTCTTTGCCACGGGTCCTTTTCTTCCTGTGGGGCACTGACCTCCAATTCAATGATTTGTGTAATGTGTATTCAGCTCTAAGGAGTTGGCAACTGCTCCTGTCTCTGTGCTATCAGTGGATATTCTTAAATGCTGGGCACTGGGACATATGCATCCTGCTTGGCCGCCCCATCCGCGGCAATGTTTCTGATATGAAATTTCATCAGTGTTATTCGTGTAGGCAGCGCATTTGACCACCACCGTCATGGATAGCTGGAGAAGGGCATCAATCAATTTGCCGAGTAGTGATGCATGTTGCACAGGGGAGCTGTCAGCTCTCCTAAACCCCCTTCTCAACCACCTTGCAAGCTCAGAATGCACTATAGTGGTCACATAGGCAGAATTGGATTAGATAGTTACATGACAGCCCTGAGACTCTAACATCACCTCAATGAACACAATGAGTTCAGCTGCTTGGGGGTGAATAATGCATGGGTAGTCTTTTTTGCACCAGCATTTCGTACTTGGCATCCACTAGGCGGACAACTGCCGCACCAGTAGGCCCGTCCCCTGGTCAATAGTTGCTGAACCGTCAACATCAACCATCAAAAATCACTTCTCCCCCCTCGAGTGGGCTGTCCTTAGTGTCAATTTTGAGGGTGACGAGGATGATGTACCTAAAGCAATCATGTTTAGTAAGATCTTCTCCTGTACACATTTCTGTTAGAAACTTGGTGAAACATGGTGGCGTTCACTGTTCTGCACTGCACTATGCACATTTTTAGGCTCGGTAAAATGATCTCATGTGTGGATTTAGAACGTTCCAGTATGGTGAATACTGCATGCTCTACATACAGTGTTAGGGAATATCCCATGGTAATTGTGGAACTTTTCTCTATTGTGAATGTAGCAGCGACAAGTGCTTCTTCGCAAGGGAATTGGCCCTGCGTCATGGAATATAGCACTCCATTGTAATAGGACAATATGTTGTGGCCCATAATGCTTTTCTGAGTTAGTACGTATGTCATCAGCTCTTGAGTGTAATCTGGGATGGCTAGCACTTGGGCAGTAGAAATCAATTATTTCAGGTTGTTAAAACTCTTATGCATACTTTCAGTCCATGTTGTTTTGTTGTTTGTCTTTTGTGCCTCTTTAAGGCCTTACAATAGGGGCCTGGTGTATACAGCGTAGTCAAGGATGCATGTTCTGTAATAATTGCACAGACGGAGGAATTTCTCCATCTCTTTTACAGTCCTTGGCTGGACAGCGCTGTATAGAGATGCAGCACACTCTGGGGTTATTTTTTTACCATGCACAGATATAAATTGACCTAGGTAAAGAACTGCCTGATTGCAATACTGTAGCTTAGCTTTGTCATCCTTGTACCCCTTGTGTGCTAGCAACTGAAGGAGCGTGATCGAGTCTCTCCTGCACTGTTGTTCATCATTACTGGACACCAGCAAATCATCTACATTTTGAATGATGGTGCTGGGTACCTGTATGTTCCCTAAATCTGCATGTATAATCTTATTAAAGATACTAGGGAACTCACAGTACCCTTGCGGCAGTCTCATGTGTTCATACCGCATTCCCCCAAGCATGAACGCACTGAGTTGCTGCAAATCAGGATGTATGGGTGTGGAAAAGAAGGCGATTTTCAAATCAATGACAGTGAAATGCGTTGCATGCTTTGGGATACCGCACAAAATTGTTGCAGGGTTAGGAACTTCTGGGAACTCTGCTTGTACAATGTCATTTAGGGGGCAGAGATCCTGGATCATTCTCCAACTGGACCCTTTTGAATTTTTTATCGGGAAGATCTCCATATTGCAGGGTGAATTACAGGGTACGATAATTCCTTGGTATAAAAGTTCAGTTATGGTGTCCCTTATTTTCTCCTCTGCTTCTCTGCATAATGGGTACTGTCTCATTCAGGGTCACACTGCACCTAGTTTGAGTGTAATTCGAATGGGTGTCACCCCTTATAAAAGGCTACCATTGTACACATTAGTTGTCCATAACTTTTCAGGGACGTGTGCTAAGTCATTCTCGAGAAGAGAGGGAGCTGCAAAAGAGACCATCATGGGACATGGTACTCTGTGGTATTGCACCATTATGTCACAGGGTATGTATGCTAAATATCCAACATTATTTCACCCTCATCACCTCTATCTTCGAAGAGCTCCTCATCTGTCACTTCCTTTAAGGGGATGGTCGGCACTATGCGCAATATAGCACGCTATTGATGTCCCTCTGAATCAATCCCCATGACCACAATCCTTTTTTCTGATACCAACAACCCATCCAAATCCAGCAAAATCACTGTTCCTGCAGTAAGCTCTGGGGACACAGCTGGTCTAAAGCTGAAATCAGGTGGCACCCACCAACACACCTTTCCAATTTGGGGCACTGTGTCAAGTAGTACGGTAATTCTGTACACAAACATATCAGGGTCAATAGGAATGCAGCCGACCAGCACGTCCCTCCTTTCCTCCCTCCCACCGGCCTGTATTATCATCATTGCTCACATGGCACACATTCCCGGGTGGCACACACTATTCCCTGATCTGGAAAGGAGATGGTCACATTCAATTTACTCAGGAGACCCCGCCCTAACAAATTTACTGGGAATATCTCTGAATAGAGCATTTTTGATCAGTAATTCTTCAGTATAAGGACCCATTGCCACAGCCCCAGAGAACCCCTACGTGTCAAATATTTTTTCCGATAGTGGAAATGTGCCTTCACTGATGCATGCTTTAGTAGCACCTGTGTCAACCATGAAAATGAATTGTTTCCTATCTCAGTGCCCACCAAGGGTTCCTCTTCTGGGTGGGTAGTCATGGCAGGACTGAGCATGCAAGAGCTTTCTGTGGGCTGTCCTAATCATGATATGTATTTGTACCTGGGAACATGAAGTGGTTTCCCTGACGACAGTCGCTTCTCAGTAATATGTCACTGTCGCATTTGGAACAACATTACTGTTGGGTACCTGGGCAACATGTGATTGGGCCGACAGTGCTGGTTGTGGTACATGGCCAGGTGGGGCGGGCATCTGCGCATGAGGGAGTTGTGGCAGTAACTTTGTGTAAACTTGGTGTATTTCATATGGTACTGATGTGGGCATAGGAGACGCTTGGGGATTTTGCTGCTGAGAGGCTGGGAACACAGGAGATTATGAGTTATAACCAGGCCCAACCCTGCTTCTGCACCCCCTTATGAAATGACCCAGTTTACCACATCCCTAACACTGAACCAGTCCTGTCCCTCCCCTCGGTCCCATTCCCCCAAACCACCTTTGCCTCTTCGTCCTCCTGAGAACCCACATATTCCTCATTGTTGACCACCCTGATAACACTCAGAGTACTGCAGTTGGGACCCACCATTCCACTGCCCTCCATTCTGCCAAACTGCTGCTATTCACGCATGCACATGCAGTGCTGCCTGCTCTGCAGAATCAGTTTGGGTCACTGCCACAACCACTCCTTCAATTGACATTTTTGCTAATTGTTTCTGCACTAGTTTCGCTTCCTCAGCCTGCATCCTCTGTGCCGTTTCCCTTTCTCACTCTTTAATCCATTTACAGTGGTGCACAATTATGGTCTGTATTTCGCCAACCCATTTGCTTCTATGACTACTATCTTGTCGAGTGCAACTGCTCGCTCGTCTCCACCACACCACATCTCTTGCACTTTTAAAATGTATTGGGTGGGATCCTCATCATCCCCCATGGTATATTGCATTATAAACTGCATATCTGGTGTATCAGGGTATGCACCCCACAGCGTGGTCCACACTTGAACTGAGCCCCATTGTTAGTGTCATTGTCTATTTTTACTCTTGGGTATCCTGATTTAACCCACACATCCTCTGCCTACTCTCATAGGATTGCCACAAGCAACCTTTTGATAACTCCCACTGCCAAAGGGATACCAGCTGTGTGTTTTTCAAATGCTTATATCTATTTCCCAGCCCCTGCATTGAGGGGAGGGAGCGCTTTAATGAGTTTGTTTTTGACCATTTGAGCCCACGGAACATACTGCACTCGTCGGGGGCCTTTATGCAGCAGTGGCAGCTGGGTACCTAACCCCCTTTTCCCTCTCTTGCTTTCATTCGCTCTTTTCAGCACTACCGCTGTCTGGCCAAATATGTTCCTCAGCTATTGGCCCCAAAAATGCTCCACCCATCTTCTAGCTCATCGATTGTATCTCACTCTTCTTCAGCAGTTCCCTATTCGCATCTCCATCCAACCTCACTGTCCTGTAATCTACACTTCCGGCACCTCGCTCTTCACATTTCCCTTTCACCTTCTCAATGTGCACATCCTTAATTGCGGTACTATCCAGTCTAAATAAAATGTTTCCTGCCCTCTGCTCATTTATTCCTCACCCCTGCTTGTCTACCCACTCTCTAAGAGTCCTCAAATGAGTCAACTCCGCTTTTGCCACTTGCAATGCTTCTTCCAACTCCTTCTGTGATTTCCGATCCCCCTTGTTCTCTGCCTTCATGGTATAGCAGGATTAGTATTCGAGTGGTATGGGTGTGGTGCTGTGGCTGGTGAGGGCACATATGTGGGGTTGGTGTATCCGGAGGCAGGAAGGGTGGGATAGTATCCTACTGGGGGTGGAGGTAATGGCTTCACCTCGGGTGGTGCTACAGTATTTGAAATTGGGCCATCACCCTTCTGTGGTTTACACTCATCACGGTCTTCTAAATCTTCCACCATGTTCCATAGTTCCAAAATCACTTGTCTTCTCTGAAGCTTTTTACCCTTATATTTAGCAGATAAGAAGGTATACATGTGTTCCAATATCCCTTTATTTTCCATACCCTGCTCCAGCCATGGGTGGAACATTCCCCCTTGTGTCTCGGCCACCCACTGTTTGTGGTACTTCTCAATATTCCTCTCTCCCTCTCTCCCTCTCTCCCTCTCTCCCTCTCTCCCTCTCTCCCTCTCTCCCTCTCTCCTCTCTCTCTCTCTCTCTCTCTCTCTCTCTCTCTCTCTCTCTCTCTCTCTCTCTCTCTCTCTCTCTCTCTCTCTCTCTCTCTCTCTCTCTCTCTCTCTCTCTCTCTCTCTCTCTCTCTCTCTCTCTCTCTCTCTCTCTCTCTCTCTTCACATCCATAAACACTCTCCGCATGCATACAGCACTGCACTCCCCCCGCCCCCCCACAGGCCCTTCCTTGGCCTCCTCCTACCTCAGCACATACATGTATTGTATTGTTTGTTTATTTATAGAGCGCACCGGGCCGTTAGGCAACTGGGCGCTTGTGAAAATCTTCAGTTACATAAATAACTTACATTTCTTATATTACAGTTACAGGTAATCGTTCCATGAGATATCTTACAGTTCTTAAATTACATTTACATGCATATCTTTACAGGCTACAGACAGGCATATTAGGGTATATTTACTGTTGACAATGGTGGAGAGGGGATTAGAGGAAGGCGTATGGAGACGGAAGAGGTGTCAGGAGTCCAGTTTTTCGGAGGAGAAATGTCAACAGTCGTTGGTTTGTAGCCAGAGTTTAACATTGGTTTTGAACATGTGAAAGGACGTAATGGATCTAAGTGGATCGGGGATAGAGTTCCGTAGATTTGCAGCCAGTAAAGGGAAACTTGAGCCTCCAGTTCTTTTCAGATTAAAGTTAGGGATTCTGATGCCATTGGTTTGGGCCTTTCTGATGGAACGATTTGAAGTGTACCTGGTAAATCTCTCAGTAAGGTATGCAGCTGCTTTGTTATTAAGACAGTTGTGTTCGCTGTTCAAGGTTTTAAGTCATATACGGTCATTGATAGACAGCCAGTTAGCAGTTCTTTTTTGGTCCGATATGTGTAGGCCTCTGGGGATGCCTAGTACTGTTCTGAGGGAGGGGCATTGTTTTGCAAGGTTTGGAGTTTATGGGTGTTGTGTTTGCTGGTGCCTAGTTACAGTAGTCTAATTTTGATAAGATAAGGGCTTGTGCGATGGTGAAGCAACTGTCCGTAGACAGAAATGGTTTGCAAGCGTGAATAAGCTTGCAAGTGTAGCTGGTTGCTGAAGCTGTGGCGTTAACTTGCTTGTTAAGGTTGAGAGCTGAGTCTAGGTAGAAACCTAGCGCTTTGACTTCCTTGGCTACATTGATTTTGATACCATCAGTAGTGATGGATTTGTAAAGGTGGGAGAGTTTGTTTAGTTTGCTGGTGGATCCACTGATTAGGAACTCTGTTTTATCGTCGTTAAGACATAAGCCGTGTGTGGCCTTCCAGGTTTGAATGATTTGGTACATTTTATTTATGAGGATAGTGTATTTGTCGTAATCTCCTTGGATTGGGATAAGGATTTGGTGTCGTCAGCATAATTACTATATGAGACGCCCAGTTTGTCCAGGATATCAAAGAGGGGCTTAGTAAAAAATATACAAAGTGGGGAAGACGCATGATCCCTGAAGAACATCATAGTAGATGGGAACTGGCTCAGCGGCTGAGATGGCCGAAAATACTCATAGTCCTATTATCCAAGAAGGAATTTATCCATGCCATGGCCTTGGTGGAGAAATTGGCCGCTGATTTCAGATGATTGCAAAGTACTTTGTAATCTACCAAGTTGAATGTGGCTGATAGATCTAGGAGTAGAAGAATGGATGTGGCTCCTTTGTCTTTGCGCTCATCTAATTGGTTTTTGAGATCTAGGAGGGCCGTCTCGGTTGCATGTCTCGGTCTAAATCCAGATTGTCTAGTGCCCAGTAGGTTGTTGATCTCCAGGTAGGATTGAATCTGTAGATAGGCAGCTTTATCTAAGATTTTAAGGAGGAATGGAACTGTTGTTATGGGTCCATAGTTTGTTGGGACGTTAGGGTCTAGGCTGTTTTTTTTTTTAGGAGGGGTAGTATCTAGGCATCTTTGAGGTTAGTAGGCACAGAGCAGGATTTCAATGAGGAGTTGATGAAGGGGGTGACGAATGGGGCTAGTTCTTGTGCAGCTTCTTTGATGATGGGTGCTGGACAGGTGTCACCAAGACAGCGAGAGGGTTTAAGAGATGTAATGATGTTCTTAGCTTCTACAATGGAGATAGCTCTAAAGTTAAATTGGTTAAATGGTTTAGTTTGGTTGACGGCGAGTTCCTGTAGGATGGCTTCTTGAGTGGAGAGCGCAACGTTGTGGAGGGAGGATATTTTGGCAGAGATTCTGTCTTGTAGCATGGTGATTTTATTGCATAAGACATTTTGGATGTTGGTGCATCATATTTTGTCTTTGATGCAAGAGTCCGTAGGTGTGATAGGGGATTCTAATTCTCTGAGTATGGTGAAGATTTCCCTAGTGTTAGAATTGGCTTTTTTAATTCTGTCATTAAAGGTCTCTTTTTTTGCCTGAATGATTTGTTTCTTGTAGTTATTGGTGAGGGTGATGAGGAGATTTTTGTTATGAGGGTTGGTTTTTTTTTCCAGCGGGCTTCTGCTTGTCTTTTTTATTTGTGTAGGGATTTTAGGCTTGGGGTAAACCAAGTGTTAAGGTGGGCAAGAGGTTTAGATTTACTTAGGTTAAGTGGCGCAATGACGTCTATGGCTGAGTTGATAGTGTTGTTGTATAGGTCAACCAGATCGTTAGGGTTGGTGATAATATTAGAGTGATTAGTGATGGGTTGTATCAGAGGGAGGAGATTCATGACTGTTATGTTTTTTTTACAGCCTGTAAGGGCTGGAGGTGCCAGTGGTTTGGTTGTTTTGGATTGAGGTAAGTCTGAGATGGTCAACAGGATCAGATGATGATCAGTCCATGCGCATGGTTCGATATCCGTTATGATGGAGGTGCAGTTGTTATCTGTCACCCAGTCCAGAGTACGGCCTGTGACATGTGTGGGGCCATTGTTTCGGATAGTGAGGCCCACTTCTAGTATTGTGTTGGCTAGGATTGAGGCATTGGGGTCTTTAGGGTCATTGTAACCTAGGTTGAAGTCACCAAGTAGGATGATTTGTGTCCCCGGTTTAGTATTGGTGTTAAGAAGGGTGATTATGTTTTTTTTAAAAGAGCCTAGTAGTCCTGGAGGTCTATAGATAAAGTGCACAGTGATAGTACGTGAAGTGGAGATACCTGGTTTGAGGGAGAGTAGTTCTGCTGAAGGCATTGACATATGATCTATTTCTTTGCTACTGAGGTCGGCTCTACAGATGAAGGATATAACGCCTCCTTTGGAGGTTTCTCTGTCCTTTCTGAAGATGGTGAAGTTAGGAGGAATGGCGAGCATTAGGGCTGGGCCAGCCGCTTTATGTAGCCATGTTTCAGTCACTGCTAGGAAATCTAGTTGATTAAAGATAATGATATCTGCAATTTTAGAAGCATTGGCTATCAAGGATCTAACATTGATGAGGCCTCCTCAGTTGTTACTGGTAAAGGGCATACAGGGAGGAACCTGTTACTATTGCACAGAACGGGTTTGCGGGGCTCTAGGGGTAAAATGATTTGCCCGGGCTTCTGATTTGGCAGATAAGACAACGTCAGATAAGATGATGTGCTCAGGAGCACACACTTTGGCTAAGTGGCAGATTCGGGATTGCAGAGGATTGTGAAACTCGGGCATTTAAACACATCTTCCTAGCTATAGTTGGTAGGAATAGCCTTTTCTGCGATTTCTTTTGCAACTTTGGTCTGAAAACACCATCTGATTTTGGAATTCAGTGCAAAATAATTGTGATTGTGTTTTGAGAACTGTTTTGAGAACTGAATTAAGCAGATTTGAGCAGCAGAGTCTTGCGGCTGCAGTACCTGCAAGACACTTTGGGCGGCGTGCAACGAGGACTCCTAGTCCCCTTTCTTTGTTTGTGCTACAAAAGGAGACATACACCGCGGAGCGTGCCGCGGAGTCGAGCAGCAGAGTCTTTGTGGCAGTACACCAATCATCGACAATGAAATCTGGTCCACAGACCAGGCTACGAGGAAAGCGTGATAAGAAACAACAGACAAATACTTTAAATGATTCTGTCTAACCCTCAATAAAAGAAGCATTTCGGAAACATGAAATAACAAAAAGAATGATACCCAGACTCTCATACCAGATCCCAAGTAGAGACATACATGAGGGAGCTATTCACCCTGCCTGCCCAAATCTGACATCAGACACCATACAAGAACCAGAAGTCCATATCCTGACTTCACCTCGACGCGAAGCCTTGCTATTATCAGAAAATAACCTGCAAGCAACGTCGAGATCTCTGGACCCTCAACCAACTGCAGAAGAGCCGCCCACGCCCTCCTCCCTAAGGGATACTAACTCCCCCATCCCGACCTCGAAGAATCCCCTTGATTCAGCCACTGAGATCGAAGCCTCACTAGACGAGAATCCGCGACCTCAAACAAAACTTCCAACCTATAACACCTGTGGAACATACCCCACAGTCATCAGCGAAAGCCAGTACAGATGGCGGAGAAATAACAGATTCAGCCACTATGCTCATTCAAGGAACTTGTAAAACAGATAGAGCCATTGAGACTAATCTGGCCCTTTTATCAAAGACAATTACAGACCCTCCTAGCATCCCTACCCAAGAGCAGCTACAGAACCAGGAAATACCTGAATCATCATAAATAGAAAAAGCTAGACAAGCCAAACTGAAATGGCCCCAATCCTACACTGCTCAGAGCCACTCGAACGCTGTACAGTCTAAAGATATTCAGCAATCCAGAGCAAAAGCAGCTCGCTTGTCCTTAGGTATTATTGAAATTGAGTCACTGATAACCAATATTGAAAAAAGAAAAGAAGTTTTTGGAGCCACACGTTCTAACCGTTTAAACGAATTACCTACTATATCAACTCCGACTCTGAGTATAACATCTCAGCCAGTGATCCTGCTACCAAAAAAATCTTCAGATCAAAATGAGTGAATGGTAAAGCACCTTAAACTCGAATACAACGAAATGGATGCCTTTACCCCTTTTGGATCTGGCACTCTGAAGAAGAGCAACAGCCCTCTCACTTATGCAGGAGGCCAAGATGTATCCAGCAAATCCCCTCTGCGGACTCCTGAAGAACAGCTACTTCAAAGGATCCCAATCACAATGCTCGATTTACAAAATATGTTGAACAGCAAGCACAACGCACGCCATGATCCCGTTCTGTAAGTTGTATGAAACGATCAATGAAAGCACTAAAGACCAAGCCACGCTCTTAGCGCTAATCCATACGAAGCAATTACACCTAGAAGCTTTCATTACCAATGTAGAACAATGATTAGATAGAGAAGCGAAGCTCTCCCATCAATGGCAAACAGGACTGTTTGAAATTGCTGCAGCAGATCGAGCTGAAAAAGCCATGCTATCTACCACTATGATCACCTTGTTGAAGGCACATTTGTCGCCTACTCCTAAAGCTCCCCAAGATTGTCAGACTCCACTCACAACTACCCAGGTACCACCTGTTATTTCGCAGAATACACAGATTCCAACTGCCCTCATGCCAATTTCTTCAGCTTGTCCACAGTCGGATAACATGAACCCGACAGATAACTTAAAGCTAATGAAACCACTCAAAACCTTTCAAATATCCTCAAAAACAAATCTTCCTAAGGATTTGCCTCTGGCAAAACAGACCCCAAAACTCCAAACTAATCAAACCAAGGGGAAAAAACAAACTGGCTCCCGAGCCTTTTTGAGGAATATTTCAAGCGCACCTGAACCAAATAAACAGATGAAACATATCAGTAGAAACTGTAAGAAAAATACAGCAACGAAACCAGATCAAAAGGGCGAGCCCATGCCACGACCCATACAAATCCTTTCTAACACCCCTGATGTCGAAACAGACGATCTCCTTAATCTCACTACGCACTCAGCTTGCCCTGAGGTTAACCATCAGACATCAACTATCGATGAATCGATACTCTTAATATTAGATGAGTATGCCATCGACTCAATCGAAGGTTGTAATGACTCACATTTGTCCTGCGAAACTATCTCAGATGCAACCACCTGTAACAATGACTCAAATTTATCTTGTGAAACTATTTCAGACGTTTCCTTGCGCCACACGGGAGACCTGGAGGATATATCAGATGCTCCATCAACCTATTCAAATGACAAGTTACTCGACTGATAATTCAATCTCTACAAAGGTGTCATCAACAGCCTTCAGCAATTGACTCCCCAGAAACTCACCCAAAAGACACAAGGAACCCTCAAAATGCTAATAGCTATACAATTCACTGATCCTTGGAAAAAAAAAATACATTTTTCGAATAGTCTGCATCAACGAGTCATGCACATCAGTTACACTAAACAGGGCTAATTTATTAAGACTATTTCACGCGCTTCCACAACTCAGATCAATCAACTCACAGGATATATATACAGTGAGCTTCGAAGATGACCATTATCTAGATAAAGTTCAGATCGAATTGTATACTCCCGAGACCATAAATCGAGTACTAGACATGGCCACCGCTCTGCTCACATTAGGATTTGCACTCACGCCAATTTCGGATGAACCAAGAAATGCTGACGAATCAAAGTCCCGCCGCAAACATCAAGTATTCATCTCACAACTATAACAAGCAACGAGATGATAGACCAGAAAGACATACGAGTCCTTACCTTAACCCGTCCAGAAATCTCACTCGGTTACCAGGTAATCAAACCGACACTGATAGACAATTTCAGGATAAACAACCTTTTTGGAGAGATTATGAGGAAGACGCATCACAATTGATGAGAGTCAGAAACTCGATCATAACCATCAACCAATCCAAAGAGCAATAGATGGAAACTGTGCTCTTGGAATACGAGAGGATCATCCCATCTCTTCAACCCTTCGGACCTTGCACTAGAATCTTGCCACATTATATGCCTCCAAGAGACTTGGATGACCAATACGCCGGCCTGCGACGGGTTTATCACTGTCCTCAATCCGGCCATAAAAGGGACCAAGGGCCGGGCGGCTGCGGGCCTTTTGACGTTGATAAAGATATCTCCATTTTGGAACTTCGTCGAAACAGAAAATATAAATTCCTGGACTCAACTGATTATCATCAAAATAAAGAGTGAGACGATCCAGGAATTACTACTGGAATCACAGGATTCATTATCGGAATCACAACTTAAGTCAAGGAATATAATTGCAATCATAAATACATCCTGGAATCCATTGGCAATCAACGATAATAACTTCTTGGCTGGCGTATTTTTAACAATGGACAGAATTAGTGCCAAATACCATGATACAAATGTAATTATTTGTGGAGATCTCAACATTCACCTATATGACAAAAACGGTCTCCTTAGTCATCCAAATGACCTTTCCATCAGAGCCCTGCGCTGGTCGAAGGAGATCTCTGTGAGAAACGTGAAATTATTAAATCAACCTCTGGATGATCAGAAACTGCCAATCCTGACATGGTCATGCCATAACTCTTCTACCCTCATTGATTATATATACTTATCACCAGCCATAACCAATATGCTACTGGACTTCCAAATAAAGCCTACAACTGAAAGCGATCATTCGATGCTTACGATCTCTGTTGCAGGAGCTGGAGATCTTACGCCCTTACTGCCCCCGCACGGCTTGATATCGTTGGAGGTAACACCAGATTAAGAATGAGCAAAAACCAGCTAGCTACTATTCCACAGATTTTCCAACAAACACTGCTGTCAAATGAACAGAAAATAAACTATGATTGGATATTACTCCCTTTAAAAAAAAAACAAGCCTGCTACAGAGAAACTGATTCATCAACACTACTATAACCAGGAAATAGTTAAAAAAAGAAAACTGCTGCGGCAAAAACTGCGAAATTGGAGAAAAGATCCATCTCCAGTATATTTGGAAAATATCCGAAAAGCAAAACAGGGATATAGAAATTGGAACAAATCAAATGCGATGGCAGTGCAGCAAACGGATGCTGAAGCAATGTTAAACACGCTCAGAAACAAGAACCTGAGATCTCGATGGGACCTGCTAAATAACAATGCACAGCAGCAACAATTGATGGTATCCAACGTCACCAAAGACAATTGGGTCACACATTTCTCTAATCTTTACAAACCACGGTACAGCGACAAAAAAATTGAGATATTACCAACTTCAAATCAATGGTCCATCACCTGGGAGAAGCACATCTTTGTAGAAATGATTCGCAACCTAAACTCCTCTGGAGCACCCGGGCCGGACGGACTATCGAATGCTGCCCTGAAATGTGACCCAGAAACATGGGCGACTCTCATGGACCATTTACTAACTTTAATTAACACACTAAAGGTATTACCAACAACATGGACCAAAGCGGTATTGATCCCAATTTACAAACAGGGCGATAAGAGATAACACTGCCAACTTTAGACCAATCGCCCTGCTAGATCCATTGGGAAAACTATTTGCCTCATACCTGCTCCAAAAATTAACCATATGGGCCAAAGACTCAAATCGTTTTGATACTCGGCAAACTGGCTTCACCAAGAATGTAGGAACCAACGTAAATCTCCTAATTCTAAACCTGATTAAACATGAAGCCATACGAAACAACGTACCCGTCTATGCAGTGTTTATAAACCTACATATGGCGCTTGATGCCATAAATAGATCGATCCTGTGGGAACAACTTGCCAAATGGAACTGCCCTGCAGAAATTAGGGAACCGATCAGACTCCTATATTCCAACACGACAGTGGCGATCAGGCTTTCAAAAGAAGGAACAACGGAACCCATAAGAACTTGGAATGGCTCAAAACAGGGATGCCCACTAGCAGCGACCCTGTATAATTTGTATACTGCCGATTATTCCATGAACATCGATCCTGCAAACCTCAATCCACCGAAGATAAACTCACTTAAGGTTCCATACCTCATGTATGCCGACGACATTGTACTTCTAGATAAAACGACCATATGGATTACAGGAGAATCTACGCATGACAGAATCATATATGAGCAAGAACGAACTTCAGATTAACAACAAAAAAAACAAAATTATGGAATTAACAAACCATCACAAGGCTTCTAAGCGATACAAACCAACAAATTTCATTTTAGACAAAAATACGCTGGATGAAGTTGCCTCCTTCAAATACCTTGGTGTATTATTAAATCAACAAAAAGAAGAAACAGCCTGGGTCACCAGGCTGGAAGGCAAAATCAAAATGCTGGCACGACAAGGCGTAATGCTACACAGACGTTATGGAAAATTTTCAATGAAACCGATCATAGCATTTTACCGCCAAAAGGTAAATCCCATCATTACTTATGGAAGTGACGCGATGATTATTGCAACCAACATAAACTGGCAAAAACTTGAAGCACAATTCTGGCGGAAAATCTTGCAGCTCCCAAAGAGCTTTCCCATGCCCAGAATACGTTTTGAGCTAGCCCTTCAATCACTAGCCTCAATAGTGCGGTGGAAGCAGTTGGACCTCCTGCGTAAGGTCATAAATGAAGATCCAATCCCAGCCATGCAAATCCTCAAAATAAGGCCACATACAATGCATAATACCATCTTGAAAACATGGAGAATTGAACTGCTGAATCTAATGACAAAGGAACACATTACGGAAGAAATGCTCATAAATCGCCCACAACGGGCCAAGATCAAGCTACAGCAGAATGATTGGTCCAAAACAAACACGGAGAAAGCATCCTACTCAATGAACCTACAATGCCCAATGGACATACGAGCATTGAATGAACTTCCACATTATCTGGAACTTTTTCCGGACCCAAGTATACGAAGAATCTTTCTGAAAATTCGACTGAATATTTTACCCACCAAACAAAGACTCTCTCAAATTCGATCCATACCAAAAGAGGAACATTTTTGCCGTTTTTGCAACAACAAAGAAACACTGGAGTCTCTCAACCATCTCATCATGATTTGCCCTGCACTAACTGACAAAAGACTCCTCTTTGGAGCCTTATTTAAGATCTCTCAAAATCAAGAACATGGTGACTCCAGATGGCTAAAACTTCTACACGGTCAAAATAATAAGCTGATATATACAGTCGCATAATTTCTAGATAATATTTTGGAATTTACCCAAGCTATTTAAAGTGTGCCTTCTTTTATTTTTTTATTTTTTTTTCTCTTTCTTCCTCTTTATTCTTTTTCTCACTTGCTTTGCGGCGCTATGTATTTTGTAATTTGTAAATAACGAGAAATGTTAATCAAAAATTAAAAGTTTATATATAAACTATATCATTTTAAATAAAAAAAAATAAAAAAATAAAAAAGATGACGCCTCCCTTAAGGTTATGTGTTTCTTTCGTAGTAACGCTAATGTGGTCATTGTTAATTGGGGTCTCAGATGATTTAGTACAGAGTGTCTGAATGTGGATAGGTTTACTTTTTTGGGGGGGCCCAGCTTGGAGTGACCTTGAGAAAGATGGCCTTGAGGTGGCTTAGGCAGTCTAGATCCTAGTCTAAAGTTTCTTAGGGTAGTGGGGCAGATCAGACTCTGGTAGATCTGGGGGATGGGCTGTTGGATGGGAGGCTGGGTATATGTCTTGCTAGACGGTTCCCATGCTGTCGGGAGTCTATAGTGGATAGTTGCCATTGTAGATAGGGCAGTAAGTGTGGTAAGGGTGACTAGGGATCGCATGGGCAGATTGAGCATGGATGGCATCATATCAAAGTTGGTGTGGGAGATAACCTGTAGATGGTAGGGTATAGGAGTAGACTGGTTCAGGATGGTGGCACTCAATACAGGGATCGGCTATTGCTGAATGGCATCAAGCAGCATAAAGACCAGGCTGGTACAGTGTAGCATCAAAAGACCATAGGGCCAGGCTAGTACAGTGCAGCATCAAAAAGACCATAGGGCCAGGCTAGTACAGTGCAGCATCAGTAGACCATAGGGCCAGACTAGTACAGTGTAACATCAGTAGACCATAGGGCCAGACTAGTACAGTACAGCATAAGAGACCATGGGGCCAGGGCTAGTACAGTGCAGCATCAATAGACCATAGGTCCAGTCTAGTACAGTGCAGCATAAGAGACCATAGGGCCAAGACTTGTGCAGTGCAGCATCAAAAAGACCACTGTACTAGTCTGGCCGTATGCAGCATAAGAGACCATAGGGCCAAGTCTTGTATAGTGCGGCATCAAAAAGACCATAGGGCCAGACTAGTACAGTGCAGCATCAAAAAGACCATAGGGCCAGGCTAGTACAGTGCAGCATCAGTAGACCATAGGGCCAGACTAGTACAGTGTAACATCAGTAGACCATAGGGCCAGACTAGTACAGTACAGCATAAGAGACCATGGGGCCAGGGCTAGTACAGTGCAGCATAAGAGACCATAGGGCCAAGGCTAGTACAGGGCAGCATAAGAGACCATAGGGCCAAGGCAAGTACAGTGCAGCATCAATTGACCATAGGCCCAGGCTAGTACAGTGTAGCATAAGAGACCATAAGGCCAGACTAGTACAGTGCGGCATCAATAGACCATAGGGCCAGACTAGTACAGTGCAGCATAGGAGACCATAGGGCCAGACTAGTATAGTGCAGCATAGGAGACCATAAGGCCAGGCTAGTAAAATGCAACATTAGTGGGCAAAGGGGAGATAGGAGTAGTACCTACAATATGATACTAAGTGACCAGACCGTTAGGAAAGCTATATGCCCAGAGCATGTGCAAACGGTGCAGGTAACAGAATGTTGCAGATAATCTCAGACATTGTTCAATAGTTATGAGTCACATACAGGTTATGGCAACAGTGAGGCGGGGAACGAAAGGTTCAGCGTCTCAGGTATGGTATGCAGTGGTGCTTACCGGTGAAGCTGGAGCATGGTGGTTGCATCGAGAGTAGCAGCAAGAAGATGATGAGCGGCACCGGCAAGGCAAGGAACCCTGGGGATTAGGGCTTAGCAAGAAGGGGGCAGGGGCGCAGAGGTTCGTTATGGGAGAGGTATAGGGGTTGTGGCCCTGGGCTCGATAGGCTCCAGAAAGGCTCAGACAGGCCTAGTGCCTTACATCGGGTGCCTTTATCCAGGGAGCCGGCTTGCGCCTTCCGGCTGTGCAGGGCGGATCTAGTAGGAAAGCTTGTCCAATGAGCTATGATCAGGTTGCTAGGCAACCAAACAACAAAGAGTGGCGACGGCCATTTTGCGGCAACCCACGTGGTTTCACATGGGGAAATTGCAAAATACGGCAAGATATGACATAGCTTGGTGTAGCTGTAGATGCAGTCTTTTTGTAGGGGGGCAGCAGTCTGCTTACCCAAGCCACGTGCGCTTTTGCTTCAGCTACAGCATCGGGGATTCATCTGCTTATGACGATCGGCTGGTGGTGGCAGTGCAGGGAGGGCTCTAGTAAAAACCCTAAAACAACAAACTAAAATAAGAAGCTAAAATAACCACTACTTCATCTTATTCCACACCGAAACATATTTGGCACAGGAATTCAAGCTCTCTAACTATATGGAGCCCCTACATTTGTATTATCTTCTCTTTGTTCAAAATATGGTGCCACCTTCTTCTCTAACTCGGAAAGGAATCCACTTCTCTGTTTCTCTTCTCATGTATAATGATAAAAACAATAGAACTGCCACATGGTCTCTCCCCCAACACACCAATCAACAATTTTGTCGCACCTTCACTTTCACACCTCACTCTTCTTCCCTGGTTTCGCCAATCCCCTCTCACAGTCTTCCCCTGTTGTTCTCACCTGCAGAAGGAATATTCACAGGTGCATGTTCACCTGTGCTCCTCCGTCATGGGGTCCCATTAGCGGCCTGCACCATCCTTGGAGCTGCACCCCGCTTCAAAGAGCAGACAGGAATTCTGTGAAAACTGCTCCTGTACATCACTACGGTTTGCACGCTTGGGACTGGGCACTGCAGGTGGGTGCAGCCCTTTCAGATGTGCGGCCAGGAATACTCCCTCTCTCACTGAAAAAATCGGGGTATCACATCGGCGTCACCAATATGTCTGGCAGACCTCCAACGCACACACTTAGAAAAAATATATCCCCCTAGGGAAAAACACCCAGGACACCTTTTGCAAGGAGAACAAAGTTTAATCACACCCAAGAAAAATATGCCAGCAAAGAACTCTGCTAACACGGAGCACACTAACGGAAATAACATAAGCAACAAGTTATAAAGGCACACAGTATCATTACTGGCTGGTTGGTACAACACTACACATATACCGCCTGCTCCATACCCTTATGCCAGGCCTTTGGTCCAAGCTTCTCCTGTCCGTCTTCTTCCACTCGGGGTGCTTCTCCATACGTCATCAGGCGCACAGCTCCTAATTAGAAATTATAAACACAAACCATTGCATTCCCTACAGACATGGACGCAGAGGAAACTTTCGAGGTCACAATAACTTCCAAACCCCAGCTTGATCCCAGACACGTTGGCGCCTTCCCAAATCTACCCCACTCTGATTTTTAGATTTGTTACGTTTCTCCCTTGGCCTCTCGCAGCACAAATCACAGGGGTCTAGCTTATGGTGAACCCGCCTTTCTGCTGTGATTTCCTGGTAGATTTTGCAGTTTTATGGTCGTGGCCTGGAGCTGGCTGGTACACTGGAATACAGGGGTCTTGGGACGGGGGCATCTGGGCACTATACCTTAGGGTTTGGACTGGTGAAGGGCAGAGGCGTGTGCCCTCCTCCTCATGGGATAACTTCTCACAGGGAGCTCTCAACCCCCTCATGGCCGTCAGGGCGCATTCCACCTGGGATACAAGTGCTAACAGTATGAAACAATAAGAGGCTTATGAGTCTCTACGGGTATGGTCTTTCTCACTGCTTCCTACGCTGCAACCCGAACCCTCATGCACACACTTATTTCTATATTCTATATCCTGGATCCAGGCCTATTGCCCTGGCTGCAGCACGGTACTAGGCCTTGATTTCAAAAGTGCTGCTGTTTTCTAAGATGGCGTTTCACTCCCAGCGCAATCTAAACCTGAACAAATGCTAAACTATCCATAATGCAGCTTCGGACAACGCCTCACCCCTATAAGATTCCCAAGCACCCACAACATACTATGTGTCTCTTCCTCATCCAGCACCTTTTTGGGGGGCCTGGGACGATCGCCCCTGCTCCCCAACAAAAGCTGAGAAAACAGGGAAGAGATCCCCCATTTTGTATTGTGGATCAAAAGGGAAGAAGAGTCATACCTCTTTTCTGTAATAGCCAGAGAAATAATTGTAAAGTATTTGTGTAAATGGAGACAACCCAAGAAAAGAGCCATCCTCTTTGGGGATTGTGAAATATACAACATGTGACATTGTAAATAACCAGAAAGTCTCTAGGCAAAGGGAACAACCCTTCTCTGATTGAACATTGTTTACTTTTTCTTTTCATCACTTTCAAGACTTTATGTTTGGAACTTTGGAAGGAACCTCTTGGTGTTCAGCTCAAAGACATTCCCATTACACATTATATTGAGTTTAGTGTGTGGGGATGAGTTTAGTATTTTTGGACACAGGACGGAGAACTGATTTAGACATGCTGATACAGGCACTAATTAGTTTTGTTGAGGCAAGGTAACCCCTCAGAGTTAGGGATAGGTAGGATTTCCCCAACCACTTTTTTTCTTTTGATAATAAAAGTCTTTGAAAATCACCGAAAATGCCACTCAATCCCTCACAGTACAAATGTGCATACATGTGGGGTGTGTGTGTCTTGGGCAAAGGAGCAGTTTGTGTCCACTGAGAGCGACATAATGCAGAACTGGGGTCAGCATGAGCATACATTAAGATTTGACACAGCATGAATGGTACACAGCATGAATGGTGGGCTGTGTGTGCATATTTTGTTGAGACAGGCCATATTTGGGCACTAGCACTGCCCATGGTAAAATGTGTTTTCCGATGGGCAATTCTGGTATGCATTTTTGGGACCACTCGGATTACTTTCTTTGTACACATAGCGCATGAAACGGGAACAAACCACAGATCTGGTTCGGGCAGAACCTTCTTGAAAGTAGGACAATGCTGGCATATATGATGTTGCGAGAGGCATCCATTTTATTCTTTGGGATCAGCCAACATCAAAACTAATTACAAAGGGCCTCACTATAAGTTGGCCGGTATCCCTGTGGTAAATGCTCCCGAATACCGCCCAATGCAATTAACGTTACTGCCACTTGGTCCGGCAGTATTACCGCCCGATCACAAGCGGCAGTGGTGGCGTTAGTCCCCATTCTTTTTGAATCCATATGACTCAGTGGGGCATTTTCAGCACAATAACTGCGCCTGTAATTGCCTGCTGTAATTGTGCTGAAAATGGGCGGAAACCCGGTGCATACACCTCCAGCTCAGTGCTGGAGGTGTATGCGCCGACCTTCCCCAAAACTCGGGATTTGGCAGTGCGGTAATGCAGCGGTAATGCTATTACCACTGCATTCTTATTGCACTCCCCAACTCCTGATGAGGGGCCTTTATCATTGCCTATTTTTCTGACATTTTTGCTATGAAATGTATGATTTCAGCTCATTATTATTTTTAAAAATGGACACCGGTAAGCACCCGCTGAAACCTTACTGGATTAGTTCAGGGGAATTTGCTTGGTTTAATTCGGGGAATACATTTACACCCCTCCATTTTACAAATTCACCAACTGCAACTACTAGATGATAGTGATATTGTTGAATGGAACATGGAAGCCCATGAAGATGGCCAGTTAGGTCATGCTACCTTCTTTGACCTTGGTGACAGGCCTTGTTCAAGGGGGGAAAGGGAGCCCGGCCTTTCCCAGACCCTCAAGGTGCCTGAATGCGGGAAGGCCGCCTCCCTGCCCCTCCTCACCTGGAGAAGCTGTGGAGGGGAAGGCCAATGCTGAAGAGGGGCTCCCACTGGCCCGATGAGAAAACCTGCAGGGAGTCGCAGGGGGAACAGAACTCTGGCCTGCCTTGCCACACCAGCCCAATGCCACAACCAGGAGGAGCGCGGCTATAGCAGAGAGTCTTCTGGAGCCTGCGCATGGGGAGGTGGACCCAACGTCAGAGTGGCCGTGGTGCAGCAGTGGTTTTATCCCTAGGGGTGCGGCAGCCGGGACAATACCAGTCGCTGCAGTGGGAAGACAATGCAGATCCAGCTGGCAGTGTCACATACAGGGCTTCACTAGCAGTATCACACAGGGCTCCACTAACCCACAAAGGAATACCTTTTGAACACGGGCCCACTAGGCCACCAGAGATTGGCTTAGTGAAAAGAGGCTTCCAGGGAGGCCATACTCACCCACTAAACAACCAGGGATATTTAGGAGGCGTTTAAAGACAAATGGTCCATGAGAGCAGGTACAGGATCCATGCCAACAATGCAGCAGGCACGCTCAGAGAAGGGACAGGGCTTACAAGCCCCACCCTTGTCCCACCCCTGGAGAAAGAGAAGTGGATTGGTTAAGGAGGTGGAAAGGGTGGGGTATATAAAGGTTTGAGAGCGGCTTGGTGTGGGTTAGTTGGGTGAGGACAGAAGTTGGTGCAGAATGTCCTAAAGACCAGAGTATGTGAGAGCGACCAGAGCGCAGAAGTTATTGTAAAGAAGGGGTCTGTGAGCATTTGTGAGTAAGTGGAGAGTGTAAAGAATAGGTGTAGAGTAGGAGTAGCAGGGTGGTAGTGGTAGCAGAGGTGGTAGTAGTTGTGGGAGTCGTAGAGTGGCAGTGGGAGAAGGAGGTAGTGGATGGCAGTAAGGCTTACTGAGGGATAGTACCAGCAGAGAGGGAGTAGTGGAGGTGAGAGATAATAGTGGTAGCAGAGTGCTAGTAGTGGTGCCAGGGATTGGGAGAACATCATAGGTATCATAGGCAGGACAAATGCGGGTATCATCGTTCTATTTTTATTTTGAGTTACAGCTGTATCTGCTCACATACCTCCGAAAGAGTATAGATTGCCCTGAGCCCAGGTTACCAAAAGAGACAAAGAAGATATACCTGTCAGTCGGTGTCTGTTTCACCTTTGTAATTGTGATCATTGCTGGTTTAGTAGTATTGGAGGCTTAGTAGGAGTTTACGTCACTACTCCTCCCTGCACTCCTTCAAAGCAGTAGTCATTTGTCACACTTGGGATTCAGACTACTTGTACCCGTTGCCCATCTTCAGGACCCCTTTGCATATTCCATGTTCTCATTATAGGGGAGGACATAGCTTGCGTACAACTGAGTTTAAACTGGAGTTTGTTGTTGGGAAGATTGCTGGTACACGTGTGAGTTATGGTGGGTTGCCCCTGGAGTTGTTGTCATGAGTGTTGACTCAACTGAGTGAAAGGAAAAAGGCCTAATGGGGAGTTGTTAGCTCATTATGTTCCCTACTATCACTGAGATACATAGAAATATGGCTTATTGACACTCTATGACCAAAGTTATGCATGTTGGCGTAGCTCAAAATGATCCTCTGACTTGAGTCTAGGGTGTTGGTGTCACCCTTATATGAATGCCTTTGGATTTGGCCTCTAAAAGCCTGATCTACCCTGCCAATGCAGTGGTTGAGGTATCTCATTGTCAGCAAAGACCCACCTGTCACATAGTGTTTTGACTGGCTCAAATAATGCCGACAACCCGCAAGATGTGACCAGATGTGCCAAGCTACAATCTTATTTTGTACCTTCAATTAGGATGGAGACACTCACATCCAATAATGCAAAGGATTGGTGAAAACTACTGAAGAATACAATTTATTTGTATGTATTCAGTGTATGAATCAGGATTCGAAGGACCCAATACAAATGTGGCACACGTATTAATGGAGGTTATAAAACCAGTAGTTTCCTCCTTAAGCTTAGCTGGAATTATGTTCCTCAAAGAGGGTGCAGTGCTTGAAAATGGTTGAGGGCTTTTCTACACTGAATGCTGGAATCATCTGGTTTAAGAATACCTTGCCTCTTAAAATGCCCCCACTGCTTAGATGTTCAAATCATGTAAAATGTAAGATGGCGGTAACACATGTACTGGTTTAGGGACCAGGCAGACCCGCTTAAAAAGAAGTGGCAGGCAGAGGCAACCAGTGATTCATTCCTACTAAAACCAGGGTAATGTGAACATGTTCTCTTACTCTTCATTCCAGTCCGACAGTACCACAAAGTTCTGCCATTGGTGGAGAGAAAAAGGATTCAGGAAGACCAGAAAAGAATTCCACCACAATTTCAAATATTGTATTACTTTTACAGGCTCATTTTGATGAGCCCGTAAAATGGGCTGGAGGCAGTAAAACAGACGCAAATAACTTTCTGCATGTTTTTGCACTTCTGGACATTTTGCTTTGTATTCCTTGTACGACATGGGGAATATAGTGGGGAACGACTCCAGTGCATTTCCAAGTCTCATGGAGGGAATGTCTCCACCCCTGTCAGAATTTTATGCAGATGGAGAGGGTTGGATCCGTAGAGACAGTGCCTGCCCTTTGCAATACAAAGTCTTGCTGAAAGGATCTGGGAACATGCAACATCTATTCCCCTGGCATTGTCCCCTTGTGAGGAAAGGCCTCTAAATCCCTTAGTAGGCTCCAAGAGAAATACAATGTCGAAGTCCTGGAGGCATGCTAAGGCCATACTCATGTGAAGGATTCCAATCGGACTAATCCAGGACCTTCTCCCTCAGCCTTAGATGAAGCACGCAATTAAAATGCTTTTTCTTTAATTTCAACGAATTCAAATTGAGCCGATACCTGACCCGTCTCACACCCCTTTTTACAAATACCCCGGGTCAAGAAAATCACACCATTTTTATATGGGGCAGCAATCACCAATCGGGTGATAATTACAATGTAAACCACTGAAATACACGGGGGTAATCTTCTACAAGAACAGGTCCAAAGCACAAACGAATAGGAACACTTTTTCAATTGGGATAGATAGCACTCGAGTTAAGCTTTCCCCCTGCAATGTTCCCTCAACCCACAAGTAATCTAATTTTGAGTGGATAGAATGAGGCAGCAGGTAGTCAGGGATATGAGGCAGCAACAGAATTCGACCTAACCTCATAAAATAAGAGGCAAAAACGGATTTTCAACCCTTTGCAATGGCCGAAAATGACACTCGGTTTTGACAAATAATAAATTAATGTATGGTTAAATAAATGAAGCAAATATGATTTCTCACAATAGTAGGAAGGTATAAGCGCTAGCTACCACAAGGAAAGGTATCAACAAAGGCATACCATTCAAAAGGAAGTTTAAAGTAAGAGCACGATGCAGCCGGAATCACATGTTGCAAAGTTGCTTTTTACACGGATGCAGTTTTAAATGACACAAACGGCTTTTAAGAAAAACGGGTGCAATACTCGAAATTAGAATGCGGTTTTTGGGCTGGGGGATAGATTCACATCACAGGGACAATATAGAAGTGAAAGGACGGCTATAGCTGAGGAACTGGATGCGATTTGCAAGATAAAAAGGAGGTTCGGTTTTGGTAAAATGAAGCTGTGAAAGAAAAAAGAAATTGGTTTGGAAAGAAAAAGAAACTTTACTTATACTAGTTTATCAAAACGATGGCGCTTCCCATGAAACAGGTTAAGCCAGCCGCATTAACCACGCTGTGTGTCTCTTTATGTGGAAATTAAAGTATTCAAAATATTGCTATTGAGTTACAAAATGGGGTGAATGAAAGAATGGCGCTAACACTATGAAATCACAGACAAGATGTACAGAGAATTCCGACAGTTGGACAAATTACCAAGGCATGGATAGGGTTGCTCAAAGAGTGGAACAAAGACAAAGGGTCAATTTGGGGTAGGCTATGTGTTTCTATAGGATGGAGAAATACTCACAGTCCACAATTGAATTTGGGACAGTCAACCAAATTCTGTACTCAAAAGATTCTGGTCACTGGATAGTGGGCTGTCCTGGCAAAAGACAGCTGGGTAAAGGTCTGGTCACGTCACGTCACGTCACGTCACAGCGATGCCTCAGCTGGATGGAGCGGGTAAGCAGGGCAAGCAGGCAGCACTGGAGAATCCCAAAGCGGGCTCAGCCACCTTTACCCTTTCTTTAAGTATTGAATTTCACAGTGGCATCATGTACACTTTCCTCAAACTGTCCAATTCTCTGCCATTTCTGTTCTCAATATGGCAGTGAAGCCAAATTAAAAACCACAAAATTACATTTAAACTGTTAAGTCCTGTTGAAAAGATAAAAGTCTTAAAAGTTTTTTTAATAAAATAGTCTTTAGAGCCAAAATGCTCAGCATTGTTCATCATATAAGGGCATAGTTCCAAGGCTGCTCTTGAGTTGGCTTTGAACCTCCTAGGAGAAGTCACGGGGATGTGTGATTTCCTATTGCACATGTCCAAGTCCCAGAATCTCCATTGTACGAGGCCTCAGCCCAGACACAAGTCCGATGCCTAGGCTGTTTAGTGCTTTTGGTCCATTCAAAGTTTTCCAAGGTAACAATTAGGACTCATGTGTCCTAGAAACTATTGTGGCTCCTTCTGTTGCTAGCATGCTAGCAACCCCCCCCAAGCAGAAACCTGTTTGGCTAGTTTTCAGAAGGCAGCCCTTGTCTTTTTTTCTTATTTGATTTTATTTTGTTTTAAATCAAAAGCAAGCCTGTTGAATAAAACATCCCATATATGTTTCCCAGCAAAAAACCACTTTACATTGCTAGGCCAAAACAGGGCCTTCTTTCAACATTACACTTTTAAAAAAGGCATTTTTCCTTGTTTACAAAAACGGATTTTAACACATGGTGAAGTCTGCTGGGCTGACCCTTTCAAAAGGTTTTCTCTCTAAATTTCCCACATTGTTTTGCAGCCCTAGTCAGTTTCACTTATACAACAATCTGTTTAAGACACAGGTCCATTGAAATTGACATAGGCCCAGAGAGCCAGAGTCTCTTTTTGCAGCATTGATATTTGACATTTTGTAACTCAAAAGTGAAGCGGTTTCCTGTGCGACTGAAAATAAAGCCTCTTTTGATTTCTCAGATTTGGCTGACACAGCTTGTCATACAGGGATAATGTTCTATTTTGCTGGAGCACAATCTGGGTATGGGTGGGCATGGCAGGGCCTCATTGATGAAAGAAGTGTGATGTTGAACAGGTGGAAATAGCATCAGGGTGCCATCGTTATAAAGGCCAAATATTTACTTTTTCAAGGGGAACGTTGATCAAGCAGCAACGCAGTGCTGCTTCTCAATTTTCTTCTTGGTGCATGTAAGAAACACACCGGCAGGCTTTCTCAGTGTGCCCCCTTGTTCCATACTGCCCAATGATGCTTGGCAAAACAGTGCCACCATCCTTTTGTATCTGCAAAATTCAGTTTTGAGGTAAGGCCCTGGTGCTCAAAGGAGCCAGCGCAGCCATTTTGCTGGTTCTGCTGAAGTGTAGCTGGATGATGTGAGGAAGTACTGCTGAGTGGGTAAATATATCCCACACTCATTGAAGAGTTGAATAGCTGTGATACTCATCATGATTTTGATGTATGGTTGGACTCCCTAGATATATTTGCTAACAAAACCCTCTCATGATATTGGTAAAGACCACCAAACAGCTCTTCATGTTCTACCTATGATACAATTTACCAATGCCAAGGTTAACTGCTCCTCTCAAACAGACCTACCCTCTAAGGAAGTAGGCAACCCCTTAAAAACTATAGGGGTGTCTCGAGCTGAGTTGAGCCCTGAGTCCACGTCTCTACTGAAGTCGTACCAGCTTCTCTATCCCTTTTAGATAATAAGCAACAACAGAACCATAATCATGTTTCCCCCGCGCCTGTTGTTGGTTCTGCTCAACTACAGACGAATGGCTTTCATGAGTCAATGTATTCCAGCGTAAAACCGGCCAACTTACGAAGGCTGTGACAAAATTAATCTCACATGACAATGCCGAAGGATGAATCCCTCTGAGAACTGGTTTTGGACCATTAGAACTTTATTATTACCAACATTATGAAGCCCTCCCAGAGAGAACTGAGATGCTCTTCGAAGTAAGGTTCTCGCTTGGCTTCATGCAAGATCTGGGCCGGGGGTTGTTCGATGCTCAGATCTGAAGCTATTGCGCAGAACAGAACTTGATGATTGGTGCACCCAGAGGAATAGGGACTGCATTTTGGTAGGGTGCGGAGCCAGTACCATACCCAGTTTCTTGAGATTGTGTAAATATCTGCCTATGGGCTCTTCAAATCTTGGTCTTGTAGTTTGATTGAACTGTTGCCCGAATCCTTGAATTTCTGTTATAGTGGACTCTTCCCATTGCCCTTTGTCTTTTCTCGTTCTCTTTGTTTTATGTAAGTCAGTTAGGTGCATTTGTTTTGTAAGTTATGTTTTCTTTGTTGCGCTCTGAGGCCCGTGAGCAAATAGCGCTCTATAAGAATTCTAAATAAATAAATAAATAAATAAAGGAGCAGGCAGAGTCCATAGGGATCACATTTAATGATAGCCACTATGTTTGTACAAAAGGAATGAGCACTTGGGAAGCGGTCGCCTGCTCCTTCCTATGGATTATCTGTCTACTGAAAAATTAGCATGTACGAGAAACAAGATTATCCAATGTTAAACACATGGAAATTCAAGATGAGATGCAAGTCCAAGTCATAGCCCTGGAACTTAATTGATAAAGACCAAGATGGAATATGGCCATCCGCTGTTAGTCCCCCGAGCTGGAAATCAGGAGTGAGACCAAACTTTGTGTTGGCAAACCAAAAAACAAAAAAACAGTCTTGCTAGTGCTTAGTTCAAAATCTGGCTTGCCACCCAGCTTTTATTTCACTTCACAGTGTGCTTCAAATATGCAACATTAGTCACAGATGGCACCTCCAGATAAGATTTTGCATCATCTGCAGAGTTGCTCAACTCAGCCGTCAAGTCCCCTCATCGGCTCTATGCAGAGATTAAAAGTTACAGAAGGTAGGATTGACACCCAGGGTGCTGCACATTTCACTGGGATCCTGAAAACCCAACCACCTGCTTCTTATTCGTCAATGTAAGGCATCTCTCCCCAGGTGCATCTGAGGGTTTAATGTCAAATATAGAGCCGTGCATTGTTTATACTAGGGATCCTGGATGCCTATGGCATAAAAGGCATGTATGAGCAATTTCTATAGTGCACAGATGGCACACGCTCCAAAGGATTGGATAGCTGGTGGAATAGGTAGTAGTAGTATTAGTGGTATCTGTAGTATTGCAAATGTATTGGTTTACCAGATTGTATACCAAAATATTAATGACATTTCATTATATTAAATTAATCAAATTAATTAGAACACTGCAGACATCAAACCCAAAAAAAGAAAAAAAATGATAAAAAATAGTGCAAACGGGAGACCGTAGATACCCATGAGTTGTCCAAAACAAATACTAATTCTAGAAGACATACATTCATATAAGTGGCTAATGTACAAGAATTACCAGCAGAGTATGGAAGCAAAAAAACATCTTATACTTATCTTGGAAAACCCCTAATCTCTGAGCCCAAGCCCACCACTAATAATGTCTCACTGAAAATATAAGAGCAACTATTTTGGTGTTCCTATGCAACTCATATGTGAATCCTAATTATTATCTCAATCTGATCAAGACAGCATAAACATAACAGTGTTTAAGCACCTTGTTAATTCCACCTGCCCTGTAGATCCAGGACCATATGAACCTGTAGTCGGAACTTGAAGGACAACAGTCTTCAGTTTGCATGGCAGAAACCATCTAAATACTGTGCAAGACTTCGAGATTACTTGATACTAAAGTAATCGGTACTCAGACAAGTCTTCAATGGATTGTGAAGCTCCAAATCCTATATTGAATCCCAATATGCCCTTTTGACCCATACATTATCTTTGAGGTCATTCTACAATGTGTTTGTACTTAAATTGACTTGGTTTTTCTCATTTTTGGACTGAGTTACATGGTAGAATCAGCAATGCCACAACACCCTGCCCATAGCGACAAATTGTTTTAGTAACTTATTATCGGGATAATCAGCTGACTCTAGCTCATATACTCAACCAAAGAGTTAGAGGTTAGCGAGCATGATGAAAGTTCAAAACTATGAACTCCAAGTTCACAAAAAAGAGAGATGTGAGCAGAGAAGAGGACACATTTATTAAAGATTTCAGAAACAGATTTTCCTTAGTAGTTGAACATATAGATTTGAGTAGCCCCAAATTTCCCAGCCATATGACAAATCTGAGGACGTTTGAGATTGCTAACACTGTAAGACTGCCGAAATAGAAAGTTGTCAGTGCCTTAACACGCTAATAAAGTGGGCCAGAGTTTTTGTGTACACTCCAAAATGTTTACTCATTTCCGTTGACCATGAAGTGGATACTGAAACAAGTGCAAAATGTAACCTCATCAAGTCAGTGCATACCAACCAAAAATGTATACTTTAGATGTGTGCCAGTCCCCAGCTTCATGATGTTTATATTTCCCACATCAATCGTTAAAACCCCATTCCCACAGAAAATGTCAAACCTATTTAGGAACCGTCGTAAAGTCATTTTAGTGTGTGCCATGATGGCATTGTTGTCAGCATACAGTGAGTGGTGGAAATAAGTAGGAATTGTACTGTAGAAAGATCATCCTTGTCAACTTAATTTATGAACTATATTTATGTGGTTTAACCTGTTAAGGCATTGGCACACTAGACTGTAGAGGAGGTGTTAAGGTGTAACTGGCACCTTCAGATTGGCCTTTCATGGCATACAAGTCACCATGAATCAGTCACGGCCCTTTGTTTTGTGCTGGTCCTTCAAAGATCACTATCAAGGTTTTCCCAAATTTAAATTCTAACTCACTTTTGGGAAGATAATCTTTTATTGCTTTCAGCCTTCTAATTAAATTGTCACAAAGCCAGGATAACTATATTGTCAGCATAAAGCAAAACTTTCATTTTTTTAATATAGATATGAAGAGGAGAAACAGCACGGGTGCAAGAATACATCCTTTATTTATTTATTTATTCACATGTGTAAAGCGCACAGCAGCCCTTAGGCATCGTGGTGCTGTTCCAGACATTTGAGCTTAGTTACATAGTACAAACATAGGGATATGCATGCAGTACATTCTTAGTTACAGATATGTAGATTAGAAAACAGAATTGGTGAAGGACAAGAGGCAAGAAGTGAGGGGAGGTTAGTTGAATTGGGTGGTTTTTAAAGCTTTCCTGAATGTTGAGAGGGAGCGTTCTGCTCTGAATGAGTTGGGTAGTGCATTCCGTAGTTTAGGTGCTAGATGGGGGAAACTAATACCCCGCCTTTGGCCCTTTTGATGGAGGGGATGCAAAATTTGTTGGCATGACAGATAGATTATTTTTTGGGCGAGTGGAAATCTCTCTTACAATAGTGTTGGAGGGGTAGGGTGGAGCATTGAATGGAAGACACTTGTGTGTGAGCGTGAGGGTCTTGAACGTGATCCGATCTTTCATGCGGAGCCAGTGCGCGTCATGCCTTGCTTGAGTGATAGGGTCCCTTTTGGGTATATCGAGAGCAGCTCTAAGGGCATTGTTCTGGATGACCTGGAGGCGGTTTAGATTTTTTGCAGAGGTCTGTGCTAGGAGGACATTGCAGTAATCTAGTTTCGCTCTGATAGTTGCTCTGGCAATAGCGAGGAAGTTTTGTTTATAGATATAAAGGTTTAACCTCATTGATGAGCTTAGTAGTGTGGGCTGAACCTGAGGCAATGGCGCTAACCAGGCATATTATGGACAGTGTTGAGTCTAGGTGGACACCTAGTGTCTTGACTGATGGTGAGACAGGGATGATCAAGTTGTCTATGGTGAAGTTGCAGTATTGTTGGTCCGTTTAGCTAATGTCTCTTTAGGGCCGATAATGATGATCTCCGTTTTATCACCGTTTAGGCATAGCCCATTTGTTGCCATCCAAGCTTGGATGGTGCTGTAGATTAAGTGGAGAGCTACTGCATCTTGGTCGTAGGAGCCAGAGAGAGGCAGGAGTACCTGTGTATCATCGGCATAGTTTGTGTAGGCTATGCCGAGTGAGTCCAGTTTGTCGAAAAGTGGTTTGGTGAACAGATTATAGAGAGTAGGGTTTGTGCAGGAGCCCTGTGGGACCCCACAGTGTATGGTTGTGGTAGCCGCATTTGCCTGGCTGGAAATAACTTTCATGGCTCTTCCATTTAAGAAAGAGGATGATCCATGAGGAGGCTTCATTAGAAAATTGGGCTGCGTTGATGAGGTGAGATGTCAGAATCTTATGATCTACGAGATCAAAGGCAGCCGAGGGGTGTAGGAGGAGGGCAGGTTTGCCTTTGTCCATAATTGAAGTGATTTGATTATTGAGATCAAGGAGGGCAGTTTCGGTGCTATGTCCTTTACGGAACCCTGATTAATAATAAATAAATAAACTCTATTTAGGAAGTCAAAGGCTTGCTTTCGATCTGAAAAGTAAAACAGTGTTGATCTCCTTTTCTCTTAACAGGCTTACTTATTATCCTGGTCTATTGTGGCCCTACTTCTACAGAAATCTGCTTACAGGGGGGGGTAAGACTTTGCTATACTGCGTCCACATTTCCCACCAGATTAGGATCCAGCTACTGCAGATTTTACTGTCCTTATCATGGAGTCTAATAGTTCTTTCACAACAGGGTTCCATTTTATCCCCCGTCTTTTACACTGGAAGTATGCCCCCCTTATTCCATGATGTGGAAATGGGAGTGCCTTCACAGATATGACAGATTACGCATTTTAATAATAGAGCTTACCTTTCTGATGAGTTTGAAAAATGAATACTAATCAAAACCATTTGGCAGCATTATTTATATGCATTCCCTCGATCAATCTCAATCAATCTCCCAACGTCCTCCACCATCGGTTGTCTGATCCCTAACAGAGGGATTTTCACCTTTTCTCTTCTGTTTCTCATCAGTCTGGTTTTGGAAATGCGTGAGAATATTGGGATTCACAAGTAGTCACTGGGATTATTGATGTGGATGTGGTCACAAATGCAGGGGTTCACTTAGCTATCAAACGCCAGAAAGTCCTTTCATCGCCACACTGTTTAGGAGATTATCCCACAGTTTGCCTTCATGTCCCAGCTGGGCAGCTCCCACATGTAGGATCTTGCCAACCTAACCCCACACTGGTTACTAGGATGGTTCAAGTGATGGATTTTCACATAGTTGCGAGTGATCACCTCAATACTGTATCTTCCTTCTTCCTTTCAAGACTTGGGTTTATGTAAATCAGTGTGGGTCTTTCTTTGCCATAATCCTAATTCAGGGCAGATACTGTCACCTTCACTCCTTGTCTTCCACTTTCTATTGTATTTCTTTGTTGCTCTGTTTCTGTCCTTTGACTCTAATTCGGGCACCATTTATCACATCCTAGTTGATGGGGCATTAACTTGTTTGACCATTTCATTGCAGCAGATGTTGCTGAATAAATTCTAACCAAGAAACCATGAATTTCGCAGACTCCTTCAGATGAAAATAGCATCCGCAGATCAATATTCGTTGTTTCCGTACTCTCAACTATGGAATTGTGTGCAATATTGAGAGGATGCATGACCCATTCAGGGGTGTATCCTTGTGAGGAGCCGGAAATATTCGTAAAAAGGCAGTTATCCATTCATCTACGTTTTCCTCGAGTACGACCAGCCTTGCTTGCATCTGTAACTTCCGTCTTGCTTTGTTGTTTGTTGTTGTCATAAGAGCCCTCATTGCTGACTCTTGAGCTCTACCTGCGCATACAGTTTTCCTCACTTCTGTTTCAGCCTTCTTTGCAGTTATACTGGTCACAAGCTTGGGTACTCATTCCCTCTTACTGTGTAACTAATTCCTTTCCATTATCCCAGCCTGGCCGGGACAGTTCTCTTCTAAATATTGTATGCATGGCAGCACCTTTATACCTATTGATGCATAACAACTAAAGCCTTATGCTGCCGTAACATTTCTTTCCAGTGGAGCACACCGGTTTCCTACATAAAGTCATTTGGTCATGGCTAACTTAAACTGTAAGCGGTTTTGTATTTCATCCATTGAGAAGGGCTGCAGAGGAGAAAGATGGCTGCTTATTAAGTTGGGCCCCAGGCTGCGAATATCTTTCTCATGGTGTTTTGGAAACGTTACGCATGGCAGTGCCTTCTTGTGTAAATGTGTACATGATAACTAAAACTTTACGCTGCCGTAACAACTGTTTTTAGTGGATTACATTTGGGTTTTTTTATCCAAAGAACTTTTAGCAGGGTTATTTTAAACATTAAACTGCTTTGTATTTTATCTACTGTGTAATGTATCCAATCCTGATGGCTTTATGTCGAATACAGGTTTTTGAAAAGTAAAATGTTCTCTTCTTCTCCTTTTCACATTCCCTTTTGTTTGGGTGCTATGTTTCTTTCCCTCACTGTCCACTTGCATGGCCTCATCACTCGTATGTGCTTGCAGAGGGGTATATATTATTTGTTCCGAGTGGACAGTGGTCTGGTTCTTTGACTGTGGCTCGTATATAAGTAAAGAGGCTGATTCTAGCCCTCCAGGCCATTGTAGCATTGTTGGACCCTTTCCTTAAATTGAAGATCATCAATTAGTCATAGATTTCATGTAGCTCTTGGGCATTCTTCCCACTGCACTCTCACAGGTCACTCAAAGGGAGCGGGTGAATTGTTGAGGTGCTGCAGCAGCCTCAACATTTTCAAGAAGGGCTTTAAAGTTCTTGCTATGGAAGAAATTAACTGCTGAGTTGAAAAATCTTCTTGCGCTTCTTGATTTACATTCGCTTTCAGGGTGCCCATCCTCATCTTTTGCAGGAGAGGCATTCTGCTTTCCAAACTTTTTTTTTTACAGACCCTGCTGATGAGTAAAATGGGGGGTACACTTTAGGGAGCAAAGCAAGTCTGAGCGTTGTTCGGGCACAGGGTGAGTTAGTGTCATTGTGTATAAACTTAACTCCCTTGAAAACTGTTTTTAGTGCCAATGATAACTTTGTTATATGTATGTAGCCCTTCCAGAGCACTTGCTGGCGTTTCTCTGGGGTTTAAAAAACAGGTGAAAATATTACCTATTATAATGGTGTTCAATGTATTGACATTTAAACAATGAATGTGGGTGGCAAACCTCAGCCAAGTATTTTGGGGGGGGGGCTTTGAGGCAGGGTTTTGAGAGTTGCAGAGTTGACTCCATTGGTTGCATTTCACAGTAACCCCCACTGATGCTAGTGCATTATGGAAATTGGATTCACGTGGGGATGCATCGAATTTATCAGTAATCAATTAGCAGGAAGAAAATGAAAACATTGCATTCCCACAATGCATTGTGGCATGCTACTGGAAAACATGAAACTCGAATGGTTATTTTTTAACTTTACTGATGATTTCATGGTAGATTAGATTGCTGAAATGTGTAAACCTCTACTAAGCATGTGTGAAATATACCATACTTCTCCAACTCAATTGGTTTTTCTCATGTGGGCCTCATTACGAGTTAGGAGGAAATTCGGCTGTAAATCCACCAAGAAATTGCCCTAAGGAATTACCGTTACCACCACTTGATCGGGCGGAATTTCCGTCTGTGGTGGTAGCAGTGTAATTCCCCATTGGACCCAATGGGGCTTTTTTTGCGGAATTACCATGCCAGAATTTACAAAAGCCAAATTTCTTCTCAACTTGTAGCCTGCTTCCTATTTCAACTAGGGATATAATTTCAGGGTTGTAGATACAGACAGTGGATTAGGAGTAGAGCCCATCTGCCACTTTAGGTCTTGGGCTACCTGTTGGAATCCAGTTTCATCTGTCTTTGCCAGACAGGCCCCTCGTGAGACGGGCCCACTGAAGGGTGTTATGAAGATAATCGACCAAGGGTGGTTGCTTCCCAGTTTCTCCTCCTAAGTCTGGTACGCTGAGATCGGACATATCTTGCGGACATATTTTGCTGATGTACTGAATATCAGTTTAAATAAAGTTTCCATTTTAAAGCATTGGAATTGATTCCAGATATAAAAGAGAAAATGAGCACTTTAAAAAATGGAAGAAACATTCTGATTACTTGATGTATTGACCACAATAAATAAAGCAAACTTATAGGGTAATGTGGAAATAAGTCCCTTGACAGCGGGCCAATACCGCCCCAGGTAATGCCCCCGGGCCGTAGTCACAGGCCGAGCATAGCAAGGGCCCACTGTGGAGGGTCTTATAGCCATTAGTATTCCGGCCCGTTAGACCGGGATACTAATAGCATTTTTTTCTTTCCATGGTGGACATCGGGAGCGGACGTGCTGGGAATAGACTTGTTCCCAGCGCGTTTGCTCCCGAGAAAAGAAGAAAAAAGAAGGTAAGTGGGGTTGGGAGGGGATAGTTGGCAGGGGAGTGGAGGAAAAAAAAAAGCTTATCCGAGTCCCCCGCAGGGGACAAAGGCAGGCGCCAGCCTTGGGTGGGCTCGGAGCGGGATTGCCCCATTTGGAGCCTCCTCATTGGCTAAGGGGCTGCCAAGCCCTCGCTCCCCACCTGGAACAAACGCAGGCACGTAAAATGAGCCAATCACCTTTCAGTGTAATTCCATGAAACGCAGTGCCGGGTACTAATGATGGATAAATAATGGGATGCTTTACAATAGGAACATATTGACCCGGTTGAGACAGAGTCACTGTGCAGATAAAATCAATTCACACTCCGAAATGTTCTAACAAGAAAGCAGTAGACAGCAAATTAAAAGCTGATGAAGGCAGCTATGAAATCAGGCCTGCCGAAACATGTACATATGTGGAGAGATTTTAGATTTACTTGGAAAACAATTGCCAAGTGGATCCGGAAATCTGTTTCCTAATTTTAGACTGAAGTTATAATATCATGATGTTAGGGGGACACCCAGAGTATATGAGTCTGGTTGCCATTGTAATTGGACATTGTAGAGGAATGGGACTTTTGTTTAATGATGTAGTGGTTTCAGTGTTTTGCAGAAGTAAAAAATACAAAAAAACAGGATGGTTACTGTTTTACATGAAAGATAGAAATACATGGGTATGTTACCTACACTTGAATGGTGTGGAACTGTGACATTAGAACGTATGGATCAATTAGAGATGCAAAAGGAATAATCGTCTCGTGTAGAGATGCTTAACGATGACCTTCTGCTACAACATTTTCAGTTCCAATTACGGCCTTTGAGCAGAATTTCAGATGTCATAGTGGTTTCAGGGGGCTGTGGCATGTTACTTTTTTTCAAAGCAGATTTTCAGAATTCTATGGTTACGCATGTGGATGTACATTTCTTCCTTTGTAAACTAATTCCAGCCGCTCAGAGTTAGTCACCAAGGCAACATGCTTTGCTCAGGTTTATCATCGTCCAGAGTTAGCAATCCCAGAGTCATTAGCCCTCATGCGCGTTGCCAGGAGAAGGGTATTCTAATTTCCTCTTATCCGAGATGAAGGCTCCGCGATTTTTTCCCCAACAGAACAGTGAAAACGCTCGGCCGTGCTGTGCTCTCTCCCCCAATGCATCTAAAGTCATTGCAGCATACATCACTGCATCATCAGACGTTATTATATCCAGTCATTTCCCCAGAGGCTGTTTCCAGAGAGGGATAGTAAGCTGTCACATAGCAAATGTAATGATCTAATTACTTACTGGTAATCATCATTACTTCTAGGTATACTCTTCCTCATCCCAGTACTTACTAAGGGGGTGCAAAACTCTATCGACAGGAACGTCTTTTTAGTTTATTTTTATTATTACTCTTCACCTCTCATGGTGTGCAAGATCCCCAGTTTCACAACATGCATTAGTTTTCTTATCCCAACCAGGACGTCCATACCCATCCCATTCCAGGTGGCAGTGGCAAGTTGTAAGTACGGTAATGATGAAGAGCAGGACTAAGAGTAATGAAGATGACAGGTACATTAACAGATCACAACCTCCACATCCCTCTACCCCATCCCTGTAATTACTTACGAGGTATACCAATTCCTCAGTGCAATGGTTTGAGAAACCAGACTATGCTTAGGAAGCATTCTGTGTGCACACCTCATCACCAATTTATTCAAGTGTAGCTACAATTCTCCATCTACTGTATTCCTGAATGTAATAGGTTAGTAACTAAAGGCCATGCTCCTTCAGTATGTAGATTCAGGTGATAATATCTAACAAACGTGGTGGTGCCTGCCCAGGTCACCGCCTGGCAGTAGATCCTCAGATGCCTCATATGCCAGTTTATTTGCCTTTATTCACCTTTCGAATCCCCAACTCCGCCTTTAGCAAGCTTTCTGAAAGATAAAGCCTGGGGCACTCTAGTCCAGTCTGTGCTTGCCAACAAAACCCATAACCTCAAAAGGTAATACTATCCTCAACAAATCCCTGCTCCCACCAAATATTGCGTCCGACGCAGACTCAATCGCTCACCCTGAGCCTCCCTTCCACTTCTCCCCTGTGTCTCCATCCAAAGTGATCACTACCATCACTCGCCTAAAAACCTCCAACTGTAAAGGAGATATCTGCCCATCCCACATTACCAAGATGTGCGCAGAACCTCTCTCTCCTATCATTGCAAAATTTATCAGTGCCTCCTTTCATTCCACTACGGTCGCCAAATCCATCAAAGAAGAGTGGATCACCCCTCTCCTCAAAAAACCATCACTCGATCCCACCCTCCCCACCAACTACCGTTCCATCACAAAGGTACCCTACCTGCTAAAAATTCCTCCCTGTACTGCTTACACACAACTCCAACAACCTTATAGGCACGCACCAATCAGGTTTTAGGCCAAGACACAGCACAGAATCTGCTCTCCTTGACCTTAAGATTCAGCTAGATATCATCCAGGACACAGGTGACCTCGCCATCCTCCTACTCGATCTCTGCACAGCCTTTGACCTGGTTGACCACGATATCCTTTGTAACCGTTTCACTTCCACCTTCAACCTCTCTAACGAAGTGAAGGCGCGCCCCTAAACGATCACACCAGCAAAAATACAACTCACTAAGGAAAAAGGCCCAAAAAACTCTTGCAAGGTTAACAAGTTTTATTTCTACAAAGCAAGTGTGCCAGCAAAGAACTCTGCTGCCATGGAGCGTCCTGGACAAAAAGGGGGCAAGCAGAAGTTTAAAAGGGCACACAGCATCATTCATATACAGTACAAACCTGCATGGCTGGTTGGTGCAACCCTATACATGGTTTGCCTACTCCATAGGGGATGCCAGGCCATTGGTCCCAGCCCCGTCCGTCCATCTTCTATCATGTGAGGTCGACTGGGCTCAACATCTCCAGGGAACCAAGGTCAAAGAATCAATTGAATACAATTGCTAAAAGTGGCACAGAGAGAGTTTCAAAGTCACTCTGTCCCACACACATTTCACTCATCCCAATCACATCTTCTGCCTTCCAAGGGTTCCACCCTTGCATTTGAACTATAATGTATCCCCCCCGCTGTGCCTCGCATTACAAATCATGTCATTATGAAATAAATGTAGGGTGAGCATTCTCTTAGATCTTTTATGGCCGATTGGTTTGTGGTCGGTGGTCTGGGGTCAGCTGGTATTTTCAGAATTCACGGGTCCTGGGACTAGTACAGTTGTAGGGGCTATAACTCATAATTGGCTGGGTGGGGGGCAGAGTCTTGATCTGGCCTGTTTGTGATAACATGTGTACTACAACGCCTATAACTGTCTTGTGACTTTGCGGGGCAAATTCTTTAGAACAAATGGGAGTTTCTGTGGAAGTTAGCAATGTAGGCATCTCTCATCAGCGCTTGGGCCTGTTCAGATTTCCCAATCAGACTTGCGGCCTGTGTTCTAAAACACCAAATAATACTGCATGGCCATGCAGGCCCCATGCTTGGATTCAGACTACAACATGGTGTCTGCTTATATGTACGCACTAAGTCTAAACATCTATATTTTGCATAATATGATCATGTGGGGCCCTTCAAATGCCCCACTTACCCCACTGGTGTATTACAGTTCTTCCGTACTCATCTCGCCCTAATGCGCCTAGGGGGATCAGAGGGGGTAGGATGGGGTTGTTCGCTTCCCAACATTCCCCCTTTCGTTTCTTCTACAGTAACAAACTCCCCCCCCAAAGTGTGTGCTCACCCTCCCTTCTTACTGCCTCCTCATACAGTGGGGTTCCCTTTATTGGTATACAGGCCTTGCACACTGACCGCAAACTTTCTCCTGATCGTGCATATTCTTCAGGCGTGCATGTCATATAGCTACATCCCCCATCATCTGCCAAGTCTACACATACCTCCTCATAGTGCACAGGGTCAGGGGGTGGGATGATGGTGGTTTGGTATAAGAGGTCTACTTCATCTCCATAGGTGATAGGAACCATGTGAGGGATGGCGTGGTCAGTTTGTATCTCACTATCTTTTGTATTGCAAGGTCCTTTTGAAACCCCAATTGACACCATCATTGCATTACTAGGCACTGCTTTGGCACAACACCAGAGGCCCATTTGGCAGGTGCAGAAGATGAGCAAGATGGACACGATGACAGGTACCAGCATCTTCACGATGGCTCCTAGTCAGGACGGGGCTCAATCGAATGCGACATCGAACCGGTAATTTCCTTGTATTCTACCTTCTTTTTACATACGGACTCCTAGACCATGTACGGCTGCGATTATGTGAGACAATGACCCGTTCTCCACGTCTTCGGGAGGCACAAATGTGCAACAGCAATCCCCACTTTTTTGGTACTTGCCTCCTTCCATCACCGTTAACATGTCGAGGACCTACCTGTTTTGCATTGTCATCAGTCTCAGGGCACGCAGCTTGACCTTTACAATGTTGAACCCGTGTTCAGTGTCATTTGCGAACTGGACCAGCTCCCAGCGTACATTGGTGGCCATTTTGCATTGGCTGCTGCTTGCACACCGGACAACAGTAGGGAGGCGAAGAAGGTCTCCACCAAACTGAACAGTCTATATTCTCCAGGGATTTCAGTGAGGAAAACACAGCTGAGCCTCTAGATAGGTAGTTTGACCTCTTCTTTCTCTGTAATTTCTCATACTGCCCTTTTCCAGGTAAAATGCAAAACTCTGGTGGCAGCAACAGGTTCTGTTCTCCAAAGGCAGGAGAAACAGTTGGGGCTGTGTCGGATATTGGCCCCCTTGCAAGTTTTCTTCCAGCGAACAATAGCCCCTCTGTGATGGTGGGAGGTGCAAGTACGCTTGTTGGCCACAGACCCAGTAGTAATCCATCACTGCTGCCATGCCGTTCCTCAGATCTGGAATCAGGAGGATCCTGTTACATTTTTTATTAGAGCCGATACAAATGGTTCCTTCACTGTGTAAGCAAAGTTAATATGTTTCTTCTCAGTGCACTTTCACTGTTTTTTCCATTGCTGCAATCTATGTCAACTTTGTGATGTGCTCTGTCCAGATTTGTGCCCACGTTGCTCCCACTCGAGCCAGGAGTTCCTCTTCGTAGCCTAGGAAGCCTTCTGCGAGAAAACTGAGTGTGGTCTCTTGCCATTTGCTGTTTAAATATTTAAGTCCTTGGATCACCAGATATGGCTACTGCGGGCATTTAATGTCTTGCAGATTAGCCTTACATTGCAGGGGATCGGATCGATGAGTTCTAGCCTTTGACCCTACATAGCACTAGATGAACCAGGCACTGTGCCTCTAGGATTGGTACTTCCTGTGGTACTAATACCTTGAGTGCCCCTCGTGTGTGTGGGATTAATGCACACACATAGCAGCAGCTGGTTGCTTTTGTTTCCCTACCACATTTCAGGGTGTTGTGCGGCTTCAATCACATCCAGGCCTTGCCCATGGTACGCATGGTTTTCTTCTCCTGTTCTGGGTGAAATATGTCCTACTTCCTGTCACAGGGATATTATTCTCTTAAAGATAATCCTAGAGGACAAAAGACTGTTCTCACTGCTCTTGGTACGATTTGTGAATGCATCTTTTTCTCACAAATGCGTTCCTGATGTTATAAAAGAGGTTACATGTATTCCTCTAGTGAAAAAAACAGATCCTAACCCAAATGATACTAAGAACCACCACTTGTTTCCAATTGAAAATGATTAAGTGGCTACGGCTCAGCTGCAAGAACATCTAGAATCTGACTCCAAATTACAAACTAGGCAATCTGGCTTTCGACCAGGTCACAGTACTGAAAGTGCCCTGCTAGATCTCCAGACACTGATATTAGATATCCTGTACAAAGGTAAATCAGGGCTTTTTGGTGCTACTGGATCTGTAAGTGGCTTCCGATCTCCTGGACCACAAGCAGCTCCTGAACTTCCTATTTGACCTCCCGAACTTCCTATTTAACCTCCTGCAATAGAGGGAGACGTGTTCAGGGTATGTGCAAATTGCGGGGACTTGGTCTTCCTCATTTCTTCACTGTGGCTGTTGAAATCCTGTGTAGTCTGAAACCTGCAATAATGCCCTGGTCACTGGCTATTTGTCAAGGTATATCTCTTTTTGATCCTCATCTTTCGGATGAGGATCCACCAATAAGGATGAAGAACTAGAAGAAGGCGAGGAAGTGGATAATGGAGTCTTTCTTGCTGGCATCTCCCCTCTTCAGGGCTTTTTAAAATATATGCAACATTCTCTTTTCAGATATTTCACTAGCCCCCTTCTTCCTATCATGCTCCTCTGCGAATGGCACTGCTGTCCTAGCTCAGCATGGACCACAACATTTCCATTCTTCCAAACCCCATCTCTAGAGCAGTTCCCCGTCCTGGGCTTGCCGACAGGACTCTTCCATTCTCTGCCTGCTATAGGTCTTCACAGGCCGTAGAGCTTGCACACAATTCTATTGGCCTGTTCCTCCAGCTCAACCAGAGCCCAACAAGGACCCTGGGAGCCCTTCTCACACAGAGTATTACTGCCATCCTAGCTGAAGAGTCCTTGGGCGAGCACTAGAACATTTAAAACCAGCGCACTAAGACTGCCATTCAGTCTTCATGCACTGCCAATGATCTCTGTTCCCTCCTTCCCTCTGGCCACCCTCTATGGGCCCTCTCCCCTTCCCCTCCTGTGAGACAAAACACCTTGGTGTCATCTTTGATTCCTCTCTCTCCCTTTCTCCTCACATTGCAGACCTTGCCAAGAAGGCCCACTATCATCTGCACCTCCTCAGAGGTATTTCCCTTTCCTCACCTTCCCCCAGAAACTCAATGTCTCCAGTGTGTTCCTTCCTTCCTTCCTTCCTTCCTTCCTTCCTTCCTTCCTTCCTTCCTTCCTTCCTTCATTCCTTCCTTCCTTCCTTCCTTCCTTCCTTCCTTCCTTCCTTCCTTCCTTCCTCCCTTCCTCCCTCCCTGTGAAGCTGGGTGAAGCTTGTGGCACATTGTGCAACTACGCACTTGAGACCCTGGAATCGACTGTTGGCGTGGTGAGCATGGCAATCCCTGAGCAGCTCTCGGAGAACGGGCAGCCTGATAAGGGGAGTGCACTGGATTGGCACAGAGATCGCCTGTGAGGCAAGCGAGACGGAGCTCCGAAAGGTGCCTGTGGCAGCACGAGAGGCATTGCGGCCTCATAGAACAGGAGATGACCTCTGTTGGGGTGGCCTGAGTAAACTTGCAGAAGGATCTGCAGATCCAGACAGTGGCAAGGACGGGCGCCCCACGGATTGGACGCATCTCCTGTGCACATGGGGGAGCCTAAACCTGTGTGTTTGGGGAAGCTGCTGACTTCACTGTGATTCCTGAGCTGATATCGCCTGAAGGTGGGAGTGCAGATGGGGGAGCTCCAGAGGGTCTGGTGAAGAAGAGCTGTCGCTCCCTACGGAGTGTGGGAGTGTGACGACTCCTGTCTTGCTGCGGGGCACAATATTCGACAATTCGAGGCATCAGGATTGCAGGTCCACCGCAGATAATATCAATATATGCTGGCAATGCACTGCTATACATTAGAGACCCAGAGCACAAAGACCCTATATGGACAATTGTCTTGTTATAAGATAAACAGTACCAACTCTGAGCTGTTTCCACTTACACCAGGCACTGCCCAGCCTGCAAACATTGGGGAGGTTTCCATGGGTCCCTCTACGATTCAGATACTTGGGAATCATTGTTTCTAAGTGTAAAGACTGGAGGGGGGGTCTGTACTTCCGCTATCTATATGGTAGAGCAGAGGCACAGAGGACCCCAGCCAAGATTCTCGATTGTCGTAGCAATGGACAAGCAATTAAGGCCTAGCTTTTCAGGAAGTGATGCGGGCTGGATCTTAAGTACAGTGTAGTCCCCAAGCACCCACAAAGGAATGTCCGCACACTTAATTAGTTCAAACAGAGTCTTTATATAATTCATATTCAAGCTTATGTACAATATCACGATAACTCACTTTGTACTCAGTTATCTATAATGGCAAATATACAGTTCTACGTGGTACCACAATTACAATTGGATCTCTTTCAAGTGCATCAACTGTACGGCTAAATGTCACACAAATCAGTTCATAAAGGAAACCAACAATAGAGGAAAGCAGTTGTTTAGAACAATTGGCAGTATACTGGTCAGTACCGTGAAACACAGTTCTGTGTGGATATTCCCACACCTGGGCAACCTGTAAAATAAAGCTATATCACAAGCCCAGTCCATTTATTGTTCACAAGAGACTTTCCAATAGTTCTGCAACCCCAAAGTACTTGGCGTTGTAGCGTTCCTCATCGGGGAATCGACGGCCCTCCTTGAGTGTCCTCCCCTTAAGGTAGGAGTCATGGTTCGTCGAATACCCGACGGAGAACAGGGTGAGCTACGACGGTGAAGTGGCAGCTTTGTTCCTAGTGGTGCTCGATGACGGGAAAGCGTAAACGTCCTGCGAGGAAGAGGCGTGCGGGGCACCTCAGTGTCGATAGTTCTGGAACGCAAAGAGTTTGAAGAACTGTGGCCCAGCAAGGGCGTCGAGTCGTCGGCGTCTCTGTGGTCTTTGGGTGGCGGGAAACCCACCGGCGGATGCTCCTTGGCACGTCGACGGCCTGGCCTTCTCCAGCGGGATAAGACAGGCGGTGATGCAGAAGAGAGCGTCCTTGGATCAAATGAAGTTCTACGGCAACGGGAGCATGGCGGCTCTGGTCGGCGGTCATCGACGGGAGTGGACAACAGTCCGGGCACTTCTCTTTGAGATTCCGCGACAGTCCACGTCTCCCGTCGGCAGCCTGTCATAGGTCTGTCTACCAAGGAGCTTTGGCAAAGATCAGCTGGTGCACGATGGTCCCTTGTAGCTCGGGAAGAGGGCGCCTTACCAGGTCCTCTCTGGGTCAGTCCTTGGAGACACAGCAGCTTTCAGATTGATGAAGAAGAGCAACGGCAATTGTTCTCTTCCAGTAGGGCTTTCAAGGTCAAGCTTCAGTTTCACTCCAGTTACTCGTCGTAGTGGACTTCAGCTTCTGAACACGATTCCTAGCAGTGAGAGGTCCCCAGATATACTGTTGATCTCCCATTCATTCCGCTGGGTCATACTCAAGCATCCAATCATGGTGAAGGGCATTCATGCAGGCAGGCAGCCAATCAGGTACATAGTGCATTCAGGCCATTCACTTCTCTCCAGACACTCAAAACAGGTTATGTGTATTGGGACAAGTACCCAGCCCTTCAACACTCCACACTGCATTCATACCAGTTTTGGGCAGGGCTGTCTCAGTCATTTTGTCAAATACCAGATACTAGACATCCACAACACAGAATGCGTATTCGTCACACACTCCCATTCAATCAGGTCCCACCCACAGACGTACCCACAACATGTGGTCGTTGGGAAGGCTCCAGCCAGTCTGGTCAGCACTTCCCCACACTACCATATATGGAACTTCCACCCAACAGCCAGTCAGGAGGAAGGGACAGAGTCAGGGCTTCCCGGGACTTCGGGAAGATCAAGGTAACAGGCGATGGAAGGCAAGAGGCCACGGGGCCATCTTGGCTCCACCAAGAATCTACCGATTCCAATGACAGGGCCTGGGCATCCCAAAATGGAGGATGCTGAGGGCACCAGTCAGTTCAGAACGGAGCTGCCACCAGTCCATACCCTGCTCTGTGGGCCACACACAGGTGCCCAAAAACATACACTAGGGGCCAGGTTGGTACCCCCACCCAGGGGTGCCATAATGGTATCCCATGGGTCTGGTCACCAAAACCAAAAGAGAGAGCTGCACCGCCAGGAGTCCCACATGAACTCCTGCGTGGAAAACACAACAGAACACATGGTAAAAAGCAGTAAAGGACAAGGATACGGAGGCCCTGTCCCTACGATGCATTCCAGCATCACACTAAGATGCAGCAAATGCTATGCAGTGACAATCATGAGACGTACTTACAACTGACGCCTAAACTGAACGTGTGGGCGACCCTTCCGATCATGCTATACGGAAGGTATTCATTACTGAAAGGGATAGTGCTCCCAAAGTTACTTTACTACTTTTGCAATGTCCCCATATGGCCCGGACGATCCTTCTTCGCCAAACTTAGAACAATGGCAACTTCATTTATTTGGGGGAGGGGGCAGCAAGGACTTCTTGGGAGAAAATGACTGAGCCTTATGAGCAGGGTGGACTTGCAGTCCTGTATTTTGAGCTTTATTACTTGGCATCCAAGTCTCATTTTGCTGGATACTGGTATGCGGGAGGGGTGGAGGTAGTGCATGTGGCAATCGAACTATATGGTGCATCGCCTACCAACCTGAAATCAGCTATCTTCAGTGACCGGTATATAGACTATGGAACATTTGACCGGGTTAGGACCATTGCCAATGCCTGGTCACGTATGTTTTGCAAACTGTATGTTTCAGCACTGTATAATGGGGTGGTTCACCTGAGGGGGTTTTCCAGGTATATCCCCTACATTTGACAGAGATCTTAAAAGACATTGGGATGAACAGGGGCAGTTAACAATGGGGGACATGTTTCCGGAGGGGTGGTTTGCGTCTTTGGAAGACTTCAGTCTGAAATTAGGGGGGATGGCCCATCCGGGTGTTACAGTACTGCCGTATGTGAGACACCTGAAGGTATCTCAACCGCTAGTCCCTGGGGATCTGTCATCTAGGTGGCCAGAACACGGCCATCGCTTTTGGATCCAGTTCCTGGGGGTGGACCAGTGCGGGAGGATCACCTGGATGAGAGGTCTTCGGGGAGTGGGACACTGGACGGTGAGACGTGGTATCACCTTCCCTATAAGACTGTTTCCCCATCCTACCAAATAGGATACCTTGGAACTCAACCCCCCCTTTCCCAACACAAACACTTTCTCACGGACAGCTCACCGTGAGAAAAATCGGACTAACACCAGAGCCGTATGCCCGACGTGCCAATACAAGGGTCAGGAAATTACTGATCATTGCGCACACCTGACCTAATCACACTTCCCCACACTGATAAAAGGAGGAGCACAAAAGCACACTCTGAGCAAGGCAAAGCACACGAGGAAGCAGCAGTTCCAAAATGGTAGCTTAATACAAGGAACAAGAGGCAAGACCAGAGAGGGTTGCAAGGAGGGAAGTGCCCTTGACCTTTTCAAACCGTTACTTTTGTGAACCTTGGAAAATAAGAAACCTAAGACCGGGGACTAAAGCTAAAGAAACCTGCAAAGTATGTCAGAGGTACACGGGGCTCTCCCACATCAATAACCAAGGTGGGAGGAGTTATTGCCGCTGTGGTACTATCCTTGGCTCCTACAACAAAGCAGCGCCAGTAAAAACAGCACAGCCGGTGAGTCGGAGAGACTGATACCAGGCAAGCCTGTGTTAGAACCAAGGTTGCTAGCGGCAACATTGTATGAAGAATTTTAAAGAAAACTGTGTGCGAAAAGTATTTAACGACTAACATGGATATAATTGAAAACCATAGGAGTGACTGAACTTTTGGAAGCCAAGAAAGATACCGCAGACACAATGGTCCGGCGCCACGTGGGTTCTCATTCGAAGGTCTCTGTTAGGTGTACAACGGGTTGGCAATTGGGAAAAGGTAAATTGGTGATTGAAGTGGCCCTGCAACAGGTCAAGCTAAGCCCTGTGCACATTTGAAAGTCTTCGATAGTTTAATGAGAACCGATATTGGTCCAAGCCCGGCTGAGGGAGGCTAATTTAATGACAGAAAGGATCTGAACCTGGCTAAGGGGGATCTGGTGTGAACCGTGAGTCACCCGAGAAAGATTATTCTCTGAACATTGTATAAAGGGGGTCTGAGCCCGAAAGAGGGGATCCACAGTTACGATTGTGATATAAAAAGGATCTGAGCCCGGCTGAGGGGGATCCAGAGTGAATTACAAGAATTGAATATGTATGAGTGGAAAGGAATTTTGTGTTTTGTTTGGCCCTCTGAATCAAGAGACTTCAAAGTAAAGAGACTTGGATAACGAAGGCCCTGATGCTGCTAATGGAACTGTATCATCGTGCTTAAGAAGTCAGAGTGTGTACTTTGCTCGAGAGAACCGCCTTGTCCCGAGCTGAAAACGTGGGGAAGGGAGGCCAGCGACCTGAACATCCTGACACATCATTTTGTGAGCACTTCTTTCTTTTTCATGAACACTACCCCCACACTATTTGTATTTAGCAGTAAGGATTAGCAATAGTTTTTTTTTAGTATAGGCCTATTTACTTTTACAAGACTCCACTAGGACTGCATTATTATTATTTGATGGTCGTAGATTGCTCCCATCTGTAGATTTAGGGTTAGATAGGCGTTTAACACACCATTGTTGAAGTTCAATAAACACCCTTGAACTGTGGTCACTTTTGTCTTACTGTTGATGCCATGCCTTCCTTACACGTATGAGGGCAGCATTTCGTAAAAGGTGGCCCTAGCCAGAAACTCACGAGTATGTTGACGCGGCTGGGGCTGGATGTGGGGTGTCCAGGTTGTACGTTCTACTCCAGGCCCACCAAAGTCCACGGAATACAATGAAAGTCAAGCGGGAAGCAGACATAGGCATAACATTGGGGGAGGATAAATGGAGTAAATGCTTGTCAATTGACAAACGACATCTGGATGAATGCCGCTTTTCGTCTGATCCAATTTAACATTTTGAATCATCTCCATTATACCCCATCTAGGCTGGCTAAATTTTCCCTGGATGTGAGTGATAAGTGTGAGAAATGCGGTAAAGAGCAAGCAGACTCGGTTCACATGTAATCGGAGTGCCCTCTGATCCTGGCGTTCTGAAGTAGAATAGCTGATATAGTGGATGAGGTGTTGGGCCTCCCATCGCTGCTGACTCCACTCAAATACCTGCTGGGAGATATAGGCAAGGTTTCAGTTGCCACATGAAGCTGTAGCCCAAAAAATTATTTTGAAGCATTGGAAGTCAAAGCGGCCCCCAGTAGCGAAGAATGTTTGCAGGAATTGGTGTTAACCAATGACATGGAAGAGGGATACGTTTTCACAATAACGGGTATATGCAGGCCCAAAGACATTTGGAATCCACTGAGACTTTATTCGGCCAAACATAGGGGCGAAGATATAGAGAGTAGAGATGACTCTACGGACTGAACGGGTCTGTAGCACTCGTATGGAAATGCATTGGCAGTGTAATGTTAACTTTTTGCCTGCCCACATACATACTGTTGTCTTTTCAACTTAATGAGTTCATTGTTAAACCTACTGTTTGGTGTTGTAGATCTCACTTGCTTTGTGACTGTCTAAGAAATAAGGTATAGAAAAAAAAGAAGCAGCTATGTGTGCTGGAGGGTAATTTCCCCGGGTGGTCAGGTGGTTTGATGCAGAGAAACATCAAGTGACACGAGGCCCAGCTAAAGATATGTGAGGGCGAATTTTAACATGATGGTTGGGGGACCCTGGCTTAGAGCGGAAAACAGTCTGAGGCACCCGTCTTGTGCATACATTATAATGGAGACAAAAATAAGGTTAATGGCCGCCGATTACCACAAGACGGGGCCCACTGAAAAGCTATAAATCCGTCTTTGTCAACAAGTGGTTGATATGGAGGTACCAGTGTTAAAATGCAACGAGGTGATAACCCTTGTGTATACCCAACAGAATTGACGGCCAAAAGGGCTTGAGTAAACGGAGCTTGGAAGGCAAGCACTGCAAAGCCCATGTTTAAAGCCCCAGAATGAAAGTGATATAGTAAAGAATATATTGCTGCGTTATAAGACTGCTGATTGGCAACATGAGGGCAGTTGCTGAGGGCCCCTTCCAAATAAAAAGTTGAAAGGCCCTGATGCCGTCCCCGATTGACAGTTTGGCATGCTGCCTAACTTGTATTCAGTGATGATCAAGGATTTCAAGTTTACAAATTGGATTCTAAAGAGGCTAACAGCTGGAAATTGTACCAAAGTCTAACCTTGGTTATGGAAAGGGCGATTCTTCACTGAAAGGCTAAGCGGAGAGGATTTGACCTCAAAGTATTTCATGAACTATTGCCCCTATAAGTCCCTTGGTGGTGTCTCACTAACCGTCCGGACTCACAGTGGCATCAGTCTCGTGAATGCTGCTTTGGGAAATGTGGTTTCAAGCAGAAGTGGGGGAAATGTCTGCCTGCGAAGCGAAAAGTGCAAAATTTGCACTGGAGTTCACTTATGCCCGTTTTACGAAATCAGCATTACGGTTCTGCCGCCAGTTCCATGCTAGCTCTGCAGAGCCACACAAGAAATTTTGCGCTGGCCTTGTTTCAACATGTGCGAGTTTTGTACTGCGGCGCGAGGAACTTCAGAGTTTTTTTTTTATTTGTGCCAGGTTTATGCAGCGGCACGAGAGACCTCAGGTGGCTCTTTTCGATTCATACAGCAGCGCGAGAAACATTGTGCTGCTTTGTTCGATTCGCGAGGGGGGGTGGAATGGTGGATTGCAGTGAAGGGGATTGAAATCATACAGATATCCTTCCACTGCTGGCGGAATGGAATCTAACAATTACACCCTCACTTGCTGGTTTTTCTTTTTTTAATATAAAGTTATGTTTAATAAAAACAAATTCTGCCTTTTTGACAGTCCCCTGTTCCACCCACACACACACACACTCGTCTTATTCATGCCACCTTCAGCCCCAGCCATGACCTAAAATTAACTGGGGAACCCTTTTGTTTCCCACTTTTATTCTACTGACCCTCCCTCCTCCTCGCCCTGAAATTGTTTCCTTGTGCCCTTTATAAAGAAAAAAAGATTTTCAAGAATTTAAAAACAAGTTGTCACCCCTCTGTGTCCGCCTAACAAACAATACACATAGCCTTTATTTTTGAGATTTTTTAAACATTTATTTGGCTTTTGGTTTGAACTTCTATTTTCAAACGTTTATTTTTGTAAATTGTATTGCTGAATTTACCAGCAGATGCCATTACAAACTTCCCTGCGGCCAGTGCACTGCAACCTTTCCCATCCGTGACCGTCGGCCTGCTCCAATGCCATTTCAGCACCCTCTTACTTGGGTGCAGTGTCAGCGGATGTCACAGCCCACGCAGGGGGCGCTAGAGGGACAGCCGGCATAGTGGGCCGCTCTTCTGGCCCCCTGTTTCTAGTTTGCTACCACTCTCCTGAGGGAGGCGGAAGGGGCGTGCCTCCCCGGCGGCTGGAACAAGCTTGCAGCCTGGTTGAGGCACTTAAATTCTGGGCGCTGCAGAGAGCACCCTCTTTTCAGCTCATGTGGGCATTAATATGGGGCAGGTTACTTACTCAATAGCACATAGCACATGGAGAGGTAGCTCCTGCTCACTTGGTGATGCTTGATAGCTGGGGCTGATTTTAGCTGCAGCCGATTAAACATTTATTTTGATCACTTTCCTGGCGGCAGAGGTCTTTGTTATCACCCCAAGAAGTTATAATACATTGCTGGCCGCTGCAAAGTTAAATGGAAGTCCCAGGAGCTGCATAAAAAGGTGGCTGCATAGCGGGATGGGGCCCTGGAAGAGATTCTTCAGGATGGGGGAAGAGGGGCGGACCCACCCCCTGTTGCACCTCATACATAACTGAAGGGGAAGAGGGCGCTATGCTTAAGGCAAGGAAACGTAAAATTGACAGTTAACGTGGTACGGCTTCCATGCAGGATGGGTGTGGGGCTCAGTATAGGCGAGGATAGCACGGTTTCCTGATTAACGTTTACTCACAACAGGGCCCGTTGAACTGTACAGTATGCTATTGTTTGAAAAGAAAAAGGTGTCTGTCTATTATTGGCCATTGGGGAGATGGGAAAGGAAATTGTTGTGGAAAGGGGTATTTAGGCAAATATACAAGCTCTAGTAGTGGGGCATTTTGGTTTTGGTAAGGCCACACACAAGGCGTGGCATAATTACAGGGCAATCCTAGCGGAGGAGGCGCGATATCCTCGGGTGATAGAGGCCAGGGTTGTGCGACGGGCACTCGTCCATAAGGGCAGTTGGACTGATTACTCAACTGTAGAGGGGCCCGGGGCTACGCTCCATTCAGGGTATGGGAGTGAATTTCTGGAGAATGGCGAAGGGCCATCCAGAAGTAAGTGAGCTGTAATGGCAAAGGGCCACCCGGAAGTAATTAAGACCGGGAGAGAAAGATGTCTGAGGCGGTGGATTGATAGGAATGGCAAAGGACCACCTAGAGGCAATGGTTTACAGCCTGGGTCATGGGGAACAGGTGGTGTTTGGGTTGAGCCAGCAGAATAGAGTGACCAGTTTTACGGCAGGCATGTGTTAACAGTGAAATGGCATTTTAGAATGACCGCAGCTCTTATGGTTTGGCAATCTGACTGTGGATAATGATGCTGCATCGCCTATCTGACAGGGGTCATTGCGTGTTCAAACTAGATGTTTTCAGTGTCCTTCGGAGAGCAGGATTTCAAGTAAAAGCATAAGGTGAGTAGAGAGCTAGAGGTGTAGGGGAACTGGGGGTTACGGGGGTCCTCCCCTAAAGCATGGCAGAGTTACTGGGCAGACCTAGCCGAGGAGGGCTCGTGCTGCGGATGCTGCCGCAAGCATTTCTCGCTGGCTGCACAAATCAGGATAGGGTTCGATGGGCACTGACACCCTTCCGGAAAGTTGAGACACCTCAACTGATTGCAGTGGCCTGGGGTTATTCGCTCCATACAAGGATATAGGAGTCAAACTGGCCTGGCAGTAGAACAACAAAAGGCAGGCGTATTGCTACGAACAGAAACCGGAAGTGACAGGGGTCCCTCAGAAGGATGTTACAACCGAAATAAGGGTTCACCGGTTTGTGGAAGCCGGGAATGGCGAAGGGTCACCCGGTGAGGTGTTTTAGTCCAGGTACACTTGTAGCCTGAGCAGGGCTAGGACCGCCCATTATGATGACTCCAATAAAGTGATCAGTTTGTTCCAATGTAAAAATTGTCTGTGCAATTAATTGGTATGTAAATTATATTATAATGTTGGGTTGGTGGGGGGACACAGTAGGGGTTAGCCCCACTAAGTACTGCAACTGCACAGCAGATTCTACGTGTAGGGTGACCTGCAGCCAAAAACGCTGTCTGCATCTTCTCGTTCTGGGTGCATTCTTCCTTGCTAGGATGACCAGATTTAAATAATAAATAAATGGGATAGGCTTCAGACATAGAAGTAGAACTTCAATTTGACATTGACTACACTTTAGCAGTGAAAATAAACATGTGTGTGTGTGGGGGCGGGGCAGAAGGGAGTGTAGGTTGTCCAGAGTAATTCCCCTGGATATGGCAGTGATGATGAGGGGGGGAGGGCGGATCCACCCCTCAAGGAAGAACAAGTTTAACCTGTGACGCAGCCCGGGGGAAAACAAAAGAAGGGCAGAAGCCCACAAACCAGGGCTACAAGCCCAAAAATAGGAAAGTGGGGGTAGACGGAAGGTGGGGGGGCAGCCATCTGTGGGCTTGTGCTCCCCAGGGCATAAAAAGGAGCCCGCCTTGGGGGACCTCTTTCAATGCTGTTTCGTTCATGCATGTCCTGGAGTTCCAGCAGGGCAGCGTTTTTCTTTTCTGATCCAGCATGGTGCACCAAGATTATTAGGCAGCAGAGCCGAGTTGCCCTTCGTCCATCCTGAATCTGGCACACAGCGTGGGTCACCCAGAGTTTGCAAAGGCGCTGTGCAGCCCTCCATTAACCTCACATTGGTGATCCAACATAGTGCATGTGAGGTCTGTGCCCTGAGAGAGCAGGACTCATCTGCTGGCTACACTGGCTGCGGGGAACGGAGTCTCTCGCTATGTGAAGACGTCCGCACCCAGTGGGTTAAGCACAGCAACGAGCAGGCAGCAGAAAGTGGAACGGAAGCGGTGCCGGGGCTGCGTTGAGGCTTCCTGCAGTGTGGGCCCGAACATCTCCCGACATCGAAGCTCACGGGGAGGCCGCAGGAAGGGAAGCTGCACTTCTACACCCGGCCCCCCGGATGGGAGGCCCGGGGCCCTAAACTGGGAGGTGGGGGGTTTGTGCGAAGTCCCGTGGGGCACCACCTTTCAGGTGCTGCCCCACTTAGCATGCACATGGTGGGGACGGGCAGCTGGGTCCCCGAGACAAAGGGGACCCAGACTGCACGTCTCCAGTGCGGGAGAGCGAAGTGAGGGGGGCAGGTGACACCAGGTAGTCTATGCCCCGTCACCTTGCTCGCCAACTTGAAAGGTCCCCCCTTCCCATCCTGGCGGATGCGGAGCGGGGACCTTTGAAGTTCAAAGAGGGGCCGCCTTGCCCCCAGGCAGAATTTTGCCTTTATCTAGCAGGGGTAAGGTGGCCCCTCTCATTCTTTCTCCCCGCCGTCTCGAGGACAGCAGCAAGACAAAAAAAAAAAAAGGATGTAGGCGACATCCACCTGGGGAAGGACTCCATGGCAGTGAAACTGTGTAGATCCAAAACTGACCAACTAGGAAAAGGGAGGATCATCAACCTTTACTGCTTTGAGGAAACAGAATACTGCCCCATTTGCACCACTTGAGCCTTCTTGAACAAGCGCCCCGGCCGTGGGTGGGGGGGCAATTGTTCACACACAAAAATGGGTCTGCCCTCAGTAGATTCCAGGTGAGGTCTGTCCTCAAGAAGACTATAATAGCTATAGGTTGGAATCCTACCGAGTTTGGATCCCACTACTTCAGGATAGGAGCAGCCACTTCAGCCTGGATGGGGGGGTTGCAAGAAAAAGCCATAAATGGGATCGGGGCTAGAAATTGGGGGTCTTACAAAAGATACATCAGTAAAGACTTGATCTAATAGTCTCCTCCTCTCCCCCTGCCCCCCCCTTTCTGATCACAGGCAACCCCCCGTCTCAGACGGCTTGGATCGTGGGCCACTCCATCACCAGAGCCAGCAGATGGCTGGAGGAAACCCAGGTTGGCATGCATTTCCAGGACACCATCACCTACTGGTGGGGCAAGCCGGGCATGCGCTGGGCAGACCTACACAACAAATTGGCCGGCCTACTGGTGGCCTGCTCTCCTCCCCCGGAGTATCTCATCATCCACCTCGGGGGCAATGACTTGCCTCAACTGGGCAGGAAGCTCCTCCTGGCTGAAATCTTCACCTCCCTCAGATCCCTGGCCCACATGCTAAGACTTCGAACAGAAGTGATGTCAGAAATCATCCGCGCCAACATTGGCATGGGGCAGAGTGCAACAAAGCCATGGAGATTTCTAGGTGCAAACTGAATAAAGCAGTGGCCAATTTCTGCCTTTTCTCAGGCCTCAAATTAATTAAATATGGGATCTCGGTGCATAACCAGGCCATGTTCTGCAGTGACGGGGTCCAGCTGTCCATTAAAGGCATGGACATCTTCACCAGGAACATTTTCTGGACCCTGGCGGCCAGGGGCTGTACTTCATTCATAACTCCTATTTTGGGGGACCTGGGGGACGCCGGTTAGCATCCCCTCAGGGTGGTGGCGGGGTGTGGGGGGATCAGCCTTGAGCGGGCCCTAATTGGGATTAGGGCCCCCCACTCACCTGATCCCTCTGTCCCCAAAATATATTATTGTTATCCTTCTTATGTGATGTTATGGTTGGTTTTTCTTTTGCACCATGGCTGGTACTAAAATAAAGCTTGTGGCCAAGGTTTTTCCACCTCACATCCTGGTTTCAGTCTCCTCATTCTTGCAACTGTCATTACGGTATTTCCTGTCATGTCAAACTTGTTATCCATGACACCACTCCCCAGCACAAAAACACTTCCAGGCTTATACACCCGGGCCCCCCCCGGATGGGAGGCCCAGGGCCGTAAGCTGGGAGGTGGGGGTTTGTGTGAAGTACGGTGGGGCAGCACCTTTCAGGTGCTGCCCCACTTAGCATGCACATGGTGGGGGCAGGCAGCTGGGTCCCCGAGACAAAGGGGACCCAGACTGCGCATCTCCAGTGCAGGAGAGCGAGGTGAGGGGGCAGGTGACAACAGGTAGTCCCTGCCCCCTGTCACCTTGCTCACCAACTTCAAAGGTCCCCCCTTCCCATCCTGGCGGATGCGGAGCGAGGACCTTTGAAGTTCAGAGGGGCCGCCTTGCCCCCAGGCAGAATTTTGCCTTTATCTGGCGGGGGCAAGGTGGCCCCTCTCATTCTTTCTCCCCGCCATCTCGCGGACAGCATGTTGGGTGTCCTGACCCACGTTTGAGCTATCATGCTGCAACATTTGGTGCTGTAGGCTTAGAAAATCCAAGATGGCCAAAAAGCCCACATGTACGCCAGAATAGGAAAACTGTGCAGTACTGGCATGGAAAACATCATGATGGCCAGAACTTCCCAGAAAATGCACAGGGAAATGCACGAAGAATAGGCTGCCACCCATTTTTGCCTATGTTGTGAGCACAGGAGGGCACTGCCTAAAACCACCATTGGGCTACCCACACAGTAGCCTGAAACCATTGGGAATGGCAATGCTGATTGCCAAAAGCAACCCAGAAATGTGGGGAATTCATTTTCTTAAATCCCAAAATTGGTTGCATTACCAGTACTCACCACTATCAGAAAGCCGGCGTTTTAAAACCACCAGACTTTTGTGTAAAACTGAACAAATGAAACAAAACCAGACCAAGGAAAGACTTGCTAAGAGGTGGATACAATGTAAAACTATATTCTGAAATGACTTGAAGGAAGTAATTATTTAATGTGTATGTAAAAATCGTAAGTGATTTAAACTGGGAACAAAAAAATGACATGTAGCTAAAAACTGGCTTAAAGAGATTCCAATTCTGCCTGACATCTACCCCCACATGAGTTAAAACCTGCTCAGCCACTCTTCCCCTTGCCAAAAGGAGTTGTCACCTCTCTGATTAGATTAGGGGTGGAGCAGCTACAGGGAGTTGAACAAAGGCCTGTCCTGGACTCAGGCAAATGTTATATTGGGGGCGTCTTAAAAGTGGCTTCCTCTTGGCAGAAACGGGGAGGGGCAGCCCCCTCTGAGGACAGGCTGAGCTTAAAGAAAGTGGATAGACTGGTTTCTCCACCATGTGACCTGGGAAGACACACCCCCGTTGGCCAGAATATGATTTTAAGAAAGATGTATAACTCATGGTTCAGACTTGTCAAAATTATCTAAATGATACCATAATTCTTGTGATTTTTCTGCCCACATTTTAAGAAGTTTTAGGACCCGGTGGTATGATCTGGGGGGTTACGAGCGGAAAAGAGGTTGTCACTCCAAATGTCTGCATGTTAAAAATCCGACACTTCATCAATTAATGTCCATACTCCTTGCGCACATGTGTGTAATTTTGGGTAAGTGTCCGATATTGCAAAACCAGTTAAAAAGCGCAAAATGTTGCCATTTCTGAATGCAAGCCCCCAGGAAGAGCAGAGTTTGAACAGAGTATACCTCATGTGATATGTGATGGGTGCATGTAATTTTAAACAACTGTGTATCTGTGCAATATGTATTCGGGTCAAATATAGATTTGTGGGCAAACTGACCAGGGGAGGATCCTCTGACCCATAAAACCTACAGCATCACTCTGACTCACATTTCCTTCCCCCAATCAAGGAAGAGAGAAAAGCTTGACCAATGATCAGTTGAGAGAGGGGCTGGCTTAGTGATGCTGCGCACACACCCACTTTCAAAAGACATAAAAAGAGCCACTGGAAGCTAGAGAGGACATTCAAATCCAGTTGCTGCGGAGCGTTTTGCCGGACCACACAACATCCAGAAGATACCAGTTCCAGACTGACTCCAGCTACATGCTCCAGAACCTAGGACTTATACTTTAGAACCTAAATCAGAGGCCTAAAACCACAAGCTGAGTTCTCTGCAGCAGGCCTCAAATCATTGCAAGCTACTCACAGCCGGGCGAGCTGCTTGAATCCCTTGCCAAGAACTTTTGCCAGGACCAGTGCAGAGATCCAGGAGCCGTGCAGAGACCGCTGTATCCGGACAGACCAGACCAGTGCCAGACCAGACCAGACCAGACCGTGCAGAACCGCAGACCCAGAGACCAGATCGCTGTGAAGTGCCGCTAGCCTGATTGATCAGATCCGTGACGAGACCCAGTCCTTCCAAATATATTGTGAGTACAGCTAGGACGGGGCAAAAAACCAAATCTCTTAGTTTAAAGTAATATAATTCAATCTATTTAACCTAAGTAGAACTGCCTCCTAACTGTCACCTGTCATTTGTAAAGCTGAACCACTGTCACTTCTCAATTCTGCAGCTGCAAAGCTGTCACCTGTCATTTTGAGTTTAAAATCCGAAAAACTACCTTTATTTAATCGTCCGTATCTCTGGAACCGTTTGGGCTAGGAACTTGGTTTAAATTTCCTCTGAAAGCTTATACTTTTTCCGCAATCACGATTCACGCACTCGTGAATTTTACCGCGATTTGCGATTTGGTTAACAATCCAGCCACGTGTAACCATCAGCAGTCATTTCTTTCCTTGCTAAAAATTCATTTGCCTCTTAATCACCATCTCTGAATCATTGCTAAAGTGAGCCTGAACTCATCCCAAGTATCTCTCACTCACCCTGAACCTCCTGAAGGGAATTAAAAGCATGTTCAGCATATTTCTCACTTCATTGCCACCACATTCAAAGCACTTGCTCCTGTGTTTTAAAACTCATACCGGTTTTCTCTAAGCTTGCTGGGGGGGGACTGAATTTAGTATTGTATTTGATTGCATTCCTGAGAACTGTGTGCTCCTCTTTCCATCTACTTCCATGTCTTACATTGCATAGGGGAGGGGGGTGAATTGCCAGAGAAAAAGTGATTATTTTATCTTTTGCTAAAATCATATCAAGTATTTCTGTACTGCATTTTATTCCTCATTGCTTTTCCCTTGAAATCATAAAAGTAGTTTTTCTACTTTATCCATCCTATACTAACTCCTCATTGATTGTAAAGAAGTGTGCTAGTGCCAGATTACCCATTGTTGATCAACATCATATGTCTAAGTGTACTATCAGATATTAATTTATTATAAAGTATGATATATATCGTTTAAATTCTCAAATAAACCTTTTAAACTTGCAAAACAGAACTACTTCTTGGCTCAGTGGGGTCAGGGGGATTCTAAGAGAGGGGTGTTATATAGGGGTAGTCATCCAGAACTGGACATAAAGATATATCAATGAGGGTTTCCATTCAGTATCCCTGACTAGGCATTGACTTAGCTGTAGTGTTGAATTGAATCCTCTTACAAGCAGCAGGACAGCTGCTTGTTTAAAAAAATACTTCCCTCCCACCCTGTAAATAACTAAGGAACTCCAGTAGTGTGGGCCAGGTAGACTATGGAACATACACAAACACAAGGGGAGGCTAAAACGCCTCACTTTAAAAATAAAAATCAACTCCAACAAGGGCTTTAAAAGACACCAGGGTTTTTTTTTGTCGATTATTTAATTTTCTATAAAAATACAGTTATGTAAGACCCAGGCGCTCAGAATCCACCAACAAAAGCGGATCACGAGACAGAAGGATCCTCATCAAGTCTCCAGGAACCGATTTTAGATAAAATCAATACAGGTTAGAGCTCTAGGGGCCTTACAAAACAGAAAAGGAGGGAGGACCTTGAGCAGAAACATGTACTAGTAAGCCTCAAGTATCCACCTCCATGCATGCATAGGGGGGTCTCACCGCAAGTGGATCAGGAGCAGGGCGAGTTCCTAGTAAGGCTCCAGAATCCCCCCCCCCCTCGCATTTTATATCCAAGATGAGCACTCTGGGGTACACAAGTGGATCGTGGGCAGGGGAAGTTCTCAGTAAAGCCCTTAGAACCTACCTCAGCGGTGAAATAGTACAACACAAGCGCTGAAGGGGTCTCACAACACAAGTGGATCGGGAGCAGGGTATAAACCTAGTAAGGCTCTTTGAACCCACCCCGGCTGAAAAATAAGCAACCTAAAATGCAGAAGGGGTCTCATAGCACAAGTGGATCAGGAGCAGGGAAGACCCTAGTAAGGCTCCAAGAACCCACCCCCGAAGAAATAACTATCCCACAAACAGAGCGTGGGGGCTTCAAAAACTCAAATAAATCATGTGATTAGAATATGCCAAATTCATTGCCAAAGATTACACCAAGAGGGTAAAACGCCTCCATCCATGGAAAACTACAGAACCCACCCCGAGGAGTATCAAGTGAAAGGTTTCACAATGGGGGGTTTGTTTTGTCAAGAAAAGCGGATCAAGAGCCATAACTTCAGTGAAAATCACCCTGTGAGCAAGCGAGGGCACAAGTGCTAAACCTTGTCAGGTTGGACATCAATGAAGCGCACATAAGCGCACACCTCCCCACCTCACATGGAAAGGACATGAGAAAGCAGGCAGAACCTGCTCCAAAAGACAAGCAATTTATGAACAAGTCACAGCTCACACGCTGTGTCCAAACAATTGTCACAAGCTTTCATATGAACGGCGGCGGGGATCAGCCTCGGGCGGGCCCTAATAGGGATTAGGGCCCCCCGCTCACCTGATCCCTCTGTTCCCAAAATATATTATTGTTATCCTTCTTATGTGATGTTATGGTTGGTTTTTCTTTTGCACCATGGCTGGTAATAAAATAAAGCTTGTGGCCAAAGTTTTTCCACCTCACATCCTGGTTTCAGTCTCCTCATTCCTGCAACTTTCATTACTGTCTTTTCTGTCATGTCATACTTGTCATTCATGACAACTGCCAGCTGCATGCCACTCCCCAGCACAAAAACATTTCCAGGCTTATGAGGCAGCAGCTTCACTGAGACAGGAGGAGCAATGAGTACGCGGGTGCGTACTCAGCTGCACGCCGGCATTTAACTGTGGGCAGCAAGGAAAGATGTTGGGAGCAGCGAAGTCACACGGCGGTGGCAGCATTCAGCATGGACAAGCGCAGTAAAGACACACTTCACGAACAATTGCAACCCCCCCCCAGGGAAGCGGAACAGGAGCCTCGAGCAGCATTGAAAGGACAAGCGTAGCAGCACTTTAGAAAGTAAAGCCACAGACCCTTCCCTAAAAATTTCAAAACCACAGGGAAGCTAAACCTGAACATCGAGCTGCATTGAGAGCTCAAAACCACAGGGAAGCTAAACCTGAACATCGAGCTGCATTGAGAGCTCAGTTGGGACAAGTGCATGTCACTAATTGGTATGCAGTGATAAAATCACGGCAAAAATGTCGCCAGTGCAAAAAACGCGGCAAAAATGCAGTAGTTTGACCTGGTAAAGGTGTACCCCATTATATCATTTAAAGGGAGCAGGGGTTGCAGGGGTGTCCCCCACTTCCCTTAAATGGTATAATGGGTCCAGGGGTTGTGGGGGTGTCCCCCGCATCCTTTACATGGATTATGGCAGCAAAACCACAGCATTTTTGCTGCAATCTTTTTGCAATCTTTTGCTGTGATCTTTTGCTGCGATCTTTTGCGGCCATTTGTGCAGCAATTTTAACACATGGAACCCGCTAATTGGCGTGACTGGTGAACAGAGGCTGTTGGGAAGACAGAAGGAGAAGAAGGATGCACACAGAGGGCAGGGGCAATCCTGCCCACAGGAAAAGCTGAAATGGAGCTTGAGCAGTTGATACAGATGGCGAGGTCAGCTGCATCGAGGCATGGCCCCAACTGGTTACAGAGAATGGCGGCGGAGCTTGATGGGGCCCCAACAGGGGCATCAAGGCGTGGATCACAATCCCCCCTCCTTTATCCAATGTCAACAGAGGAGCAGGTTTTGGATGAATTGATTTCGCTGGGGGAATAAGAGCCAGTGGCCAAAAGGAGGAAGACTGAGAGAAAAGTCCATGGCAATCAGGCAGCAAACAGAAGCAGCGAAAAGAAAGAGAAGCTGGGAATAAAACAGTAGGATGAAAAGAGAGGAAGAAAACAGGGGCCTGCAGCCACCACGGCGGCACCAAAGAGGGAAGGCCCAGAGGAGAGCCGCAGTGAGCCCGGCACGCATGCATCCATCACGGCAGCAGAGGTATCGAAGGGACCTGCTTCCTTGGAGCAAATTAAAGGCATCATAATACAATGCTTGTAAGCGTGGAGCGGGGGAGTTATGGTCAGCTGATGTGTGGCAGTGTTAATGCTTTTAATCACTTGGGGGAAAGCACAGTAACAGTTAACCATCATGGGGACATGCCATTGGGGGCCGACAAGAACAGGGCCAACTTGGGAGGCAGCATCACTACATCAAGTCAACGGGGAAGTTCCTTGGTTCAGTTGGAAGTCCCCACACCTGCAGATACTGCAGCCAATGCTAGACACCAGCCAAAATCAGGGGGTGAAAGCAGGGTCGCAGTTTATGGGCGAAAGGGAAAAGCTTATGGGCAAAAGGGAACGCATTGGTTTGGCACATCCCGATTCACATTAAGGAAAGGATATGGCAAAAAGAGTTGGCATTTTTACCCTGCTTGAGCTGAAACAAACGGGTTTAGATACAAGACCGTTGTCGGAAAAGGATAAGAAGAAGAAGAGGGACAAGGTAAGGAAGGAGGTGAAGACCTCTGGAACAAAGCAAAAAGTGTCACTCAAGTGCAATTAAAGAGGTCCCGTTAGGGAATACCAGGACACTGCACTCCCCGATAAAATTGAACTGAATACTCTGATTGCTTAATTTCTACCACAACCTTGCAGATGCAAAAATTATTTGGGAAGGGTTCTCAAGAGGTTGTAATATTTTTATTCAGAACCTATTGGACCCAGCGAGGCTGAGAACCTTAAGTCTGCAAGAGCACAACCAGAGGCTGTGAGACAAAAGAATTGATAAAGAATTAGTACAAAGTAGAGTAGCTGGCCGATTTCCCATCCCTCCCATCAAAAATGTAAAGTTTTCTCCTCTAGGCGTATTACCGAAAAAAGGAAGAAGGGCAGTTTCACCTTATCAACCACCTCTCATTCCGGGCTGTGGTAAATGATGTCCTAGATGAAGAATTATGTAGGGTGAACTATGCATCATTGGACGATGCAGTGGTCAGGGCCACCGGGAAGGCGGACATTGAGTCAGCCTTCAGACTCTTGCCTTTCAATAAGGAAAGTTACAATCTGCTGGGTTTCAAATTTGAGGGGGAAGTACTGCTATGATAAATGTCTGCCAATGGAATGTTTGATATCTTGCACACCATTTGAAAAATGTAGCACCTTCTTGGAATGGTCACTGAAGCAGAGGGCAAGGGGGGGGGGGGTGCATTATCTAGATTACTTTCTTTTCATCGGTAAAGAGGGTACAGAGGATTGCAGAGAGCTAATGGAAGAGTTTGTGCTATTGAATAAAGAACTGGGAGTGCCGCTAGCACAAGGAAAAATGGTGGGTCACCTCAACAGGTTAACCTTCCTGGGGATAGAAATAGATACGGTCGAGGGCAAGACCAGACTATCGACTGGTCACAGACTTAAAGAAAGCAATAGGTATATTGCGGGAGAGGAACACAGCAACACTGAGGGAACTACAGTCCTTAGCGGGAAAACTAAATTTTATAGGAAAGTTAATACCAGCCGCAAGGGTGTTCGCAAGGAACATATCCATAAAGACAGCAGGGCTGTAACATGCACCACACAGCATGTTCTGCTGGGAACAGACATAAAAGAGGATTTAAAAATGTGGAACATGTTCCTGGACAAATTTACAGTGTACAGTGTGCAAGCAGTGAAAGCATAAGGCTCTTCACTGATGCATTTGGCAATCACGGTTTTGGGGCTATGTTGGGTATTGAGTGGTGTGTACAGCCGTGGCAGGAAAATTGGCATGGGGGGGCTGGTCAGACAACCTAGTGGTCGTGCAGGTGATAAACAAAGGATGCACAAGCAGTGGTAGGGTGCAGCGATTACTCGGGGAACTGACAGCAGGCCTACTCAGATTAAGCACAGAGGTGCGGGTTAAGCACATCCCTGGGGTTAAGAACATAGCGGCACACGCTCTCTCTTGTTTACAGTTGGAGAAATTCAGAGAGATAAGGCCAGATACCAGCGAGAGGATGACCCCATTCATAGATCAGCTGTGGGGAGCAATTGGTAACATTTGACCTCCCTTGTGGATATAGCCCTCGCTCCAAACACAGCGAAGAGGTACAATGCCTGTTGGGGCACATTTGTTCATTTCAGGGAAGGACTGCAAGGGGAGCAGGGAAGGGTGCAAGTGAGATCATTCATCGGGTGGGCTTGGCGCAATCACAAGACCAGAGCCTGGGCAGCATACCATTTGGCAGCAATCGCCCATTACCATAAGTTAGGGGGAAGGACCGATCCAACGAAAGAGCATTATGTAAGGGTGGCAATGAAGGGGTAGGCCAGGCAAACAGGAAAGAAAGAGTACGCAAGGCTCCCCATAGACATAATAAAACTGCAAGGCATGCTCAAAGGCTGGGGGGAATTTGCAGCGATAGCTTTGAAGCAACCATGTTTGGAGCAGCATTTTCCTTGGCATTCTTCGGGGCCCTCAGGATCAGCGAGCTTGTACCATGCAGCAAGGAAGGTGGGAGGAAGAGGTTTCCTGAAGAGGAAGATGTAACAGTTTCAGTGTAAACTGCACAACTGCATTTGCAAAGAATAAAAACTGACCTGTGGGGAAAAGGGAGGGCAATAGTGCTGCACTGCATTAAGGACAGCCTGTGTTGTATGGTGTGCCGCCTCACGGCATACTTCACAAGAAGACCCTGCAGCAGCAGCGGGGCCCCAATATTAATACACGCAGATGGCTCAGCATTGAGCAGGTTTCAGTTTAAGTGGGTGATGGATTTGGTGCTGAAACACAGAGGGGGTCTTAAGCACCCACTCCTTTAGGATCAGAGCCGCCACATCAGCGGCAGGGGCAGGCAGGCCCCCGGAAGCCATTAAGAGAATCGGGGGTTGAAAGTCAAACTGTTTCAAGAGGTACGGGAGGCTGGACAAAATGCAACCGCATGGAGTTAATCGTTATGCCCTCCTCCCCCCTTTTCCCAATATACACGACCAAGAAGAGACAGAAGAACAGTGTGGGTAGTGGGCCACTTGTGTTTTGGGCTAAAGCGAGGTGGACAACACAAAGGGAGGAAATGACCACAGGACACTTCAAGGTTGAATGGTGGGGAATTCCAGGTATAAGATGGGCACAGCTTTAAGAGCATGCTGAGAGTTTATTGCAGAGGTACACCAAACCAGAGGTCTTGCTTGTACACCTGGGAGGCAACGACCTAATGAGCCTTGGGAGGGGAATGTTGCTGAGGGAAATAATGGGAACCTTGCAAAATTTGGGGGTCCGCCTGGAAGATGCAGAAATGATGTGGACAGAGATTATACCAAGGAGGATATGGAGAGGGGCTGAGTCGCACCAGGTGATCGACAAGTCTCGAAGAAAACTGAGCGGAGCAATAACAAGGTTTTGCAGGGGCATGGGGTTCACATAGATCCGCCACGGGCTGTTCAATTTAAAGTCACCGGAATATAATGAAGAGGATGGGGTGCACCTGTCAAAGAGTGGCATGGATCTTTTCTTTTGGACCTTAAGCGCAGAATTGATGGAATTATGATATGTCGAAACAGGGGGGGGGGCCAAAGATGGGTGTAGACCCCTGTGTGGCGTGGCGGTATGCAAGCGATCAGTTGGACTGTAAATACTAAAAAGTGAGCTTGGTATGAATCAGGAGGGGTTTTCTCTCCTCTGGGGCCCAGCCTCCCTCTGATGCCCAGAGGCAAGGGGGCTTGAGGAAAGGAAGAATGCTCAGCTTCCCCATCATCAACACCACACCTCCATCCCCAGGATCTCCTACGAGGGCAGGCGGATCAAGGAGATTTTCGGTTGGGGGAGCATTGGCCTAACAAATAAAGTTGGAGTTGGTTGGAAATAAGGGGGAAGCAAGGAATTTGTGATTTAGTCAGCTAGTTGCCGCACAAGAATAACAATTTTGCCAAAGTGTGTTTTGCAGTGGTGACAATCATGAAGTAGATTTGAATTAATCTGATTGCTCTGAAAATGTAATACACCTGCGGCCTTTTAACCCACAAAGAATAAACAGACTCTGATCTGTTTAAGAAAGTTGACAATATTGCTAAAGATACAGCTGAGCAATCAGAAAATGTATCAAAGAAATCGGAGCAGACCTCAGCTGTCAAAAAGGTGACTAAGAAGCAAGGAACATGAGACGCTGAATAGGGCCTGACTGGTGGTGGGCTAAATGCCAAGGCCAAACCTAACTGGGACTTTGAGGAAGTGCAAACTTCACCTCTAATTGGAATTTAAAAAACACACTCAAAAACAAGCCCTCTCCCGAGCACAGACACGTATTGTCAAAATTGCTGCCACTGCCACCACAAAAGTGCACTAAGAAGTGTGACTGTGGGAGCATGGACGGCAAGAAAGGTGAATCAAAAGGATCTATTAAAAAATTAACATGGTTGGGAGAGAAATCTAGAGATCAAAGTAACAAGGTTGTAAAACAATACAATACAACAGCCCCAAAAAAGGCGAGGCGATCCCGAGAAGAACAAAGCAGCACATATATCAGCATTACAAAAACCAGCTGGGACGAATAAGAAAGCACAAGATCTGATGGCGGACCCAAACAATAACGCGCCCCTGGTTTAAGTAAACATTAATCTACCAATTATTCATCCTAGTGCACTAAGAGATGGGGGATCTTGGGTGATATTGGAAGAAACAAATCCTAAAATACACAGTCCGTTTCTTAACAGATCAGTATCCAGTCAATACTTAAACAACTGACATATCTGGAGATTATTCAAAGTAGAGACATATTGAAAATTGAATTACCAAAATGGAGTAATTGTACAAATTGGGCACTAATGGAGTTTGCATCGCCTGTAATGGTTGCCCTTTTGAAAACAAAAGCCGACTCTACTAAGGCCAGGTTTATCACAAATGAAATCATACATCAAGGATACGAATAGCATGATAAAAATCATAGACAACATCAAAATTGAACAAGGAGATATCTTAGCAACGCTAGATGTCATTGCTCTATATACCAATCTCCCACAGCTCGAATGTCTACAAGTCCTGGAACAATATTTAAACCAACGTCACATGAATAGCAACACAGTTCCAACCGCTTTTACCCTCAAGTGCGCAAGACTGGCACTCATGGAAAATTACTTCATGTGCGAAGATTCTTTCTACAATCAAAGACACGGGACTAGCATGGGGGCAACATTCGCCCCAGACATCGCCAACTTGTACATGGATTTTGTGGAGACAAACTCTATATACCACATCAATAACCCTTTCAAAACAAACATCATTGATTGGCACAGGTACATTGACGATTGCTTTCTAATATGGAGAGACCCAGTTGCTCTCCTGTTGGAATTTCAGGAATGGCTAAATCAACACAACACGCATATCAAGTTCACCATGTCATCTGACACAAAAACTATCCCTTTTCTAGACTTGGAAATTAGAACACAGGCAGACGGCTCCTCAAGTACAAATCTGTTCAGGAAAAAAAACGGATTAAAACACTTTATTGGAGTACAAAAGCTACCACCCAGCAGGTCTGAGGGCCAACCTTCCTATTGGCCAATTCCTAAGAGTTCGTCGCAACTGTACCACCTTGGACGATTATAAAACGCATGGGAAACAACTTAAAAAACGCCTTGAACAAAGAGGCTACCCTAAAAAATAAATCAACGTGGCATACAAAAGAGCAAAAAACAGAAACCGAGAAACATGCCTTAATCCACCGAACAAAATAGCATTGGAAAAGAGGACATGTGTTACAACCTTTAGCCCTATAAGCCATCACTTACGTAAACTTTTTCTAAAAAACTGGCACATTATAAAAACAGAAGACTTCGACCCAGCACCTCCGAGATTTGCCTTCAGAAGACAAAAGCCTTCGTCGCCAGCCCCACAATAATGGCAACGAAGGAAAGTGCGGGTATGGGACACATACAAAGTATGGGTTTATGGTGTAAGAAGTGGCCAAGTGTCCAGGCTGTAACACTGCTGATATTGCTGTAAGCATGTTCAAAATAAAGGAACGTTTGCTACATTGCAATACCACACCTTGCTCTGAAGCTCTTTCCCAAGTAGTCTCTGTGACACAATCAGTTAATGCATGTGGCTTCTAAGTGAAAGCCACATGTCGGCAGGGCTGGCTAAGGTGCTAGTTTAAAACTGCCACATTTTAATAATGTGTGTTTGCTGACATCGGCAAACGAGGGATGTGACGAGTTTTGCCTGGTGTCACCCTCCCTTTCCCCCAAAACCGTATCTGTTTTTTAATTAAAACGCCGGGCTCCCGTGCCATTCGCAGAATGGCCTTCGGCGGGGGCCCCCCTTAGTGCCGACACCCTCATTGGGCATGGCAGGGCAGGGGTGGGAGTGGGGCAGGCTACAGCCACCTTGCCTAGCAACGCCCCAAAGGGGTGACATCACTCAGGTGCGACGAGGTCGACGTCAGCCGAGAGTCCTATAAAAGGGGATCCAGCACGTGAAGTAGGCCTCTTGCCCTCGTGCGGATTTTGTTGGCTAGTAGCTCCGTTGGGAATACAGTCCGTGTAACGTTTGACCTGAGGCCACACTACGAGCATCCAAACAACGGGTTAAGGGTGTCTCAGATACATGGTAAACAGATTTCACTGCATTGGTATAAGATGGAGGGACTGAGGGGGAAGGGTGGGGGAGGGCAGGGGCGGACACCAATATTGGGGGGAGGAGGCCATGATAGAAGAAATGGGGTTGATGGCCCCCAGGTTAGATGTGGCCTTGTCTCTAGGGGTCCATCGCCAATCATAATTGGGAAACTGCTACCATGGCTGGCTCGCTACCCCTTGGAGCAAGAGAGAAACACCTTGCTGAAAGGTTTCACCATGGGCTTTGTAATCCCTTATGAAGGCCCCCTATTGCAGCGCTCAGCAAAAAACTTGAAATCTGCCAAGGCCTTTCCGGAGGTAGTGCGGGATAAGATTAACAAGGAACTGGCATTGGGTAGGGTGGCAGGTCCTTACTCAGTCCCACCTATAGAGAACCTTATAGTGTCCCCCCCTGGGGGTGGTGCCCAAGAAAGAGAAGGGAAAATACTGCCTTATACACAACCTGTCTCACCCAAGAGGGGATTCCGTCAATGACTGGCTAGATGAAAGGGTATGTTCTGTGTCTTACGCATCCTTCGATCAAGCTGTTAACGGAGCCAGAAGGGCGGGCCGGGGCGCTTTGCTGGCGAAGGTTGACAGAGGCGGCCTTCAGATTGCTCCCGGTCCACCCCGACAGTTTCCACCTGCTGGGTTTTCATGGGTGCCATCTATGTGGACAAATGCATGCCAATGGGCTGCAGTATATCCTGTGCATACTTTGAAACGTTCAGCTCCTTTCTCGAATGGGCCCTGAACCAGTTAGAAAGCAGAGGAGCCAAGACTCACTATTTGGACGATTTTGTGTTAATTGGTGAACAGGGCACGGAGATCTGTAGCTCGTTATTGAACAAGTTCCTTGGTCTTGCCGCAGAGCTGGGCGTGCCTTTGGCAGGGGAGAAGACCGAGGGCCCCTGCACCCGCTTGACCTATTTAGGGATTGAGATAGATACAATGGAAGGACTGTGCAAGCTGACGCAGGAGAAGGTGGCAGAATGCATTGCCCACATTGACAGTCCTAAGCAGCAACAGGGTGCCATTGAAGGTCATTCAGTCTCTGATCGGAAGACTGAATTTTGCGGGCAGAGTCATCCCGGCAGGGCGGGTCTTTGCTAGGAGGCTGACAGCAGCTTCAGGACAGGGGTCAAAGGGGTGGCACATGGTATGCCTGAGCTCAGGCATAAAGGACGACTTGCGCATGTGGAGAGGTTTCCTGTCCGAGTTCAATGGGGTGCGCTTATGGAGGGCCCCTTGGGTGACCACCAATGAGGTTCAGTTATTTACAGACGCTTCTGGAAGGCTCGGGTTTGGGGCAATTTTGGGGCTCCAATGGTGTAGGGCGAGCTGGCCCAACACATGGGTCAGAAAAGGTTGGTGCAAAAACGTGTTAGAACTGTTCCCCATTGTAGTGGCCCTGCACCTCTGGCCCAATGACCAGGCCAACAAACGCCTAACGATATGGTCGAACAACATGGTGGTGGTGGTGGTAGGAATAAACACGCAGGTTGCACACTGTCCTGCCACCCTGAGCCTGCTACGTCACCTGGTAAAAATAGGGCTGAAGATTAACACTGAGGTCAGGGCTCGGCACATTCCGGATGTTTTAAACATTGCAGCGGATGCGCTTTCTCGTTCGCAGATGGGACGTTTCCGGAAGGTGCTCCCAGGGGCACACGAGAAGATGGCGCCGTTCAACAGCGAGTGGTGGAGCCTAGTGTCCTGGAAAAGGGTATGAGGGTACTAGCAGTCGGGGCCCTGTCAGGGGGCTCAAGGGAAAGATACAGCAGGGGCTTCAAGACCTTTTTAGAAGCAACTGGAGACAGAATCAACGAAGAGGGGGAGGTCAGGGTGCAACGCTTCATTCTATGGGCTCGGGATAACCACAAGTCAAAAACCTGGCTCACAGGGCACCTAAGTGCAATCGCCTTCCACAGCCAGTTGGCAGGCTGTAGCGACCCGATCAAGAGTTTCCTCGTCAGGGCGGCAGTTAGGGGTTGGGACTGGGGGGCACCCCCCAGCAGGGACAACAGGCGCCCCATACATTTCGAATTGTTAAAGAATATGCTTGTAAGTCTACACCATGTTACTCCCGGTATGAGTGTCTCCTGTTTAAAGCCTGTTTTGAATTAGCCTTCTTCGGAGCCCTGCGCCCCAGTGAGCTGGACGCCCGCTCCAAAAACGACAGGGAATGTAAGGCCCTGCTAAGGTAAGACAAACATCTCTGAGGGGTCACTGGGCGTGAGGATAAGGTTTTCCAAGACTGATCAAGGAGCTAAAGGGAGGACACTGTACCTGGGGGAGGACGAGTTTTGCCCAGTCGTGTCCATGGCCGCCTTCCTAGGCGCCAGGACATGCGGACCAAGTTACCTATTTGCACATAAGGAGGGCTCGCCCCTCACGCTATTCCAATTAAAAAAGGTAATGGCCACAACACTAGCAGACATCAAGGGCACGGAAGGTCACTACACGCCCCACTCTTTCAGGATAGGGGCAGCCACAACTGCCTATCAAGAGGGATTGGGACAAGACGCAATCAAGAGAATAGGAAGGTGGGACTCAGACAAGTACAAGCGTTACATCAGATTGGAGGGGGGAGGAGGGGAAACCGCCAGGTAATGGAACATTTTCAAATGGCTAAGGGGGGGTTGGGATAAGGAAGGAGGGGAGTGGTGTCAGTTGTTAGGGCATTCATCAAACCACAATTAATCTCTTCACAGATCACAAATCGGTGTGGGTCATCGGCCACTCATTCGTGGCCCGGGCGGCAGAGGGAACAGTAAAGGAGTACCGGGACACTCACATGGGTTTTATACAGACCCGGATCTCTTGGATCGCTAAAGGAGGGATGAGGTGGGATGAGTTGTGGGGGGCACTGAACAGTTGCAGGCAGTACAATGCACGACCGAACGTAATAGTGATCCACCTCGGTGGCAACGACCTGGTGGCCATGGGGAGAAAGGGGTTACTGACAGAGATGAGGGTGTTGTTAACTCAGGTAGGGAATAATTACCGGGGCACAGATCTATTATGGTCTCAAATCATACCCCGGCAATTTTGGTGGGGGGGCATTCTCACAGAGGGGTGGAGGATTCCAGGCGTAAATTAAACGCCAATATGGGAACATTTTTGGTTAGCCGGGGCCTGGGCTGGATCAAACACAAATTGATCAGTTTAAAAATGCCGGGTTGTTTTGGGGCAGACAACGTGCACTTGTCAGAGGTTGGGGTGAGGGTGGCTGATCTGAAGGACGCTTTGGAGAGGGTGGGCTGCACATAGTTGAGAGGGAGGGCAGAATCGGGGGGGGATGGGAACGGCAGGTCGGGTTGAAGAAGGTTACAATATGCTAGGACATCAAACAAATGCCCGGGCTGGGCTAAATACGCCCCTTCCCCCCCCTGGGGGTGGAGGGGCCTCCAATCCGGAACCACACGGTCAAGGGAAGGCCTTTTTTTCCAACACGCCACTGGTAAGGCAGTTGGCCCTCCTGCAATGGTGCACAGACAATGGAGCAGCAACGGACAAGGAACGCCGTCACGCAAGGGTGTCGGTCGGGGACGGCAATCCCGAGCAGAAATCATCACGCTGCCGGGAGAGTCGGGAGGGCCAGAATGTCTGTTTGAGAATGGAGCGAATGGAGAAAAAAGCCGATCTGACGATGAGGGGGGTTGGTGCATCACAGGCGACCAGGTGCCTGAGGGGGAACTCACTGCTGCCGGTTGCCCGCATTGAGTCATGGCAGAGACACTGGTCGCAGTGACAGGTATCTCTCAGACATGCCCAGCGGATGTTACATGGTGTTCCCTTTAGAAAGTACTGGCGGACCACAAGGGAACTGCACAGCCATCAGCTTATAATGAACGGTGCCCAGGATTATTAGACTCAGGGGAGGCACCGATAAAAGGGGAGGGATAGGGGGCTTGGAAGACCTTCCAACTCCAAACAGGGGTGGGGGAAAAAGGGGAAGTGCATCGATGGGAAAGGAAAAGGAGAGTAACAACGAATACAACTAAGGGAGGGGAAGGTAGGAAAGAATCTTAGGGGAACTGGCTCGGGCAAGGAGGTGGAAAGGTTGGGGGGTGAAATGGGGGAGGGGGACGTGGGATCGGCTAAGGGAGGGGTTAGGAGGAGATATGGGGGCACTACAAGGGACCGCTTAGGGAGAACACTGGGTAAGGCATTTGGCAGCCGGTGGGTGGAGGCATAAGCAGAGCAGGGGGGAATGCTGGGGAGGACCTTGTTAAGTATGGGTAAGGGGAGTAGGATGGGGGTGGGAAGGACTTTGGGCTCCGGGGGGTAGGTAACTAGGGGTCGGCTCGGGAGAACAGGAGGGCAGAAAAGGGGGCCTGAGGGTGGGGGGGCAGCTAGGGGGTCTAGGGCGGTAGGGCAGCCCTGGGTTTCGACGTAAGGGGGGATTCCCGACAGGCAAAGGTATGCTCGCAGGGGGAGCCAAAGTGGTAGGAAAAGAGAGACCACCCAAGGGAAGGGGAAGAAAAGGAAATTTAGGGGAAAAGGGAATCAGGATGAGGGCAAAGGAGAAGTGGACGATCCTAATGAAAGAAGAACAAGAGAAACGGAAAGGAAATGAAAATGCACTTAAATAGAATGGGGAAAAGAAAAATGAAAAGAAAATGAAAGAAGAATGAAAGAAAATGGCCTAAAGGGTAGAGAGGGACAGATAAGGCGGGACGGGGTCCTCAACAGGTCTGCAAGGACATGAAGGGGCGGGGGGGGGGTTAGGATGCTATTCCTCAGCGCAGAATCCTGAGGCTAGCGGCTAAACAGGACACCTGTCAGTTAACTCCTAACTTTATGTTAATAAGGTTTGCGGTGGTAATTTTTACTTCCACTCAGTCAACTGGTCTTTGCCTCTCATTTTGGGCTGCAAGTGGGGCGGGGGTCTCATTGGGAGGAGGGTAGCGGGTAGGAAGCAAGGGGAAACCGTGGTATGTCTGGGTGCAGCAGGTGGGCCATGCCCCCACTGAGGTTGTCGGTGCTAAGAAACTCTCCGAAAGAATTCCCACAAAACCGGGATGTCCTGTCACACTGGCGTTGCTTGCTTGCACTGCACTGTCGACTACTTCCCGTGCGTCTGGCTGCCACTGCACTACAGGGAGGTGGCCCGCCCATTGTCTAGAGGGACCTGCTGGAGGTGTGTTCAGATTGTTTCATGCGTTTGCTTCGCAAACAGGATTTTCAGGAACTCGACTCCTGAGCCGAACGCGGCCGTTTATTGGCGGTTACATGCATCCAGGAAGTGAGTTGCTCTCAATAGCCAGAGAGAGAGAAAGAGAGGACACCACTGCCAGGCAAGGAATCGCAGAGAAAGAGCACCACGAGACCGAGGTAAGGCACCGAAACAGTAGGAACCATCGGCCATCCATAGAGCCACAGCGTCCATATAACTGGGTTAAAGCGCACCGCGCGAAGCATTAGTGGGGGGGGGGAGGGGTGGGGGGCGACGATCCTCCCAAAATATAAATGGTCCCTATGCCACACCCACACGTGACACCTTTAACCAGTCCTGGCTTTTTACACGGCACGGCTTTTCATCGTGGGACCTGTGACCCGCACTTGTCATATAAAAAAAACGAAACTACATAAAGTGCCGTTTGCCCTAACGTGGTTAAGAGAGAAAGCGAGTCAGATGCGAGAGTAATCTTAAGAATAGCACGTTTACAGATATCATACATTAAGGGACAGAGAGGCACTGGCAACAGTGGTGTTTCTTGCTGTTCACAGGCAGTGTAACATGAGCGGACAACGAAGTCTACCATTGTAGATATCACATCATGACCTATATAGTGATCCTTGCCGCATTCCTATCACGTCTCTAGGCGTTGTATTGCGGCTATAATACTAGCTGTTATTATTATGCTCGGTAATGGTACTCAGTGGTCGACCTCGAAAGGATGCAGAGCTTATTCGACTATGCCGGAAAACCTGTGACTGCAGTTTCGGTACACAGGCGTGTAAGGGCCAGCACTTAATTCCTTCAGCTATCATATCTACAATGTCGGAAGTGTGCGCAGGACAGGTACGAGGACTGACGTAGGTCTTAAATCACACATCGTGTGCGTCAATAGGTTACGCAGTCCTGGTTTTATATTTACATCACCTCCACGTTCCTCTTTCTCGTTCCATTCAGGGTCGGACTGGGGCATAGAGTTGTCTTGGTCACCAATGAAAAAGTGGCCCACAGTTACAAATATGGCAATTCATTCCTTTTGTGACATACAAAGTACACAAGGGCAAGTTTTTTGATAAAAATTGTGCATTTTATACAATACTAGCTGATATACCCGGCATTGCCCAGGCTTTAATTCCCTCATAGGTACAGATAACTGTGCAAATGTTGGTGCAGATTGGTGAAAGGGTGTGGAATTGTAAATGGAACAATGCTTTACCAAGCCACAAACCCTCAAACAAATTTTGACTTGGTGAAATCCGGGGAAAGGGGTGGGGTGTCAAAATGTCATGTAGCCAGTAATGTAAAGAGCGTCCGAACAGGTGACTGTACAAAATATGGTGTAGATTGGTGAAACAGTGTGGAATTGTATAGGGAACATAAGCAAAGCCACAAACCCAGAGACTTCTGCTGAAGGCGGGGAAAGGGGTTGGGTGTCCACATGTCATGTAGCCAGTAATTTCCAAAGGATCCTAACGGGTTATTGTGCGAAATGTGGTGCAGATTTACTCAGCAACACTGGTCAAAACTACTAGCTGCATAGTGCAGTAACTCATCAAACTGGCCCAACCTAGCATTTTGCGTTTTTGGTTCGGGCATTGCCTTATGGGCCAGTCCGAGCCTGGTTGCAGTACTTACGTGGAGTGAGGTGTCCCACCTCCCCCAGGAATCCTTTATTTCTTAGCTCCTTGAGGTATGGAGAAGGTGAAGGGATGCCCCTTCAGCTATTTTGGGGGGAGAAGGGGTTATCATGGCAATGATTTGAGTCTGAATCTATCACCATGGTGCCCTCTTGGCTCCCACACATTTTTCTTCTATTTCTTCATCCCTGCAACGTGAGTGTGGTGTATTATAGTGTTGCCTGCCATGGGGAAACAAGAAATAACAGAGGAAGCACTTGGTTCACTCCTCTTTTTTGTCTTAATCCTTTCCTTAGAGAATTTCTAGACGAAGGGCTGAATGTCTGAGAAGCTCAGAGCCCATAACATTCGGAGACGATAATAGTCTGCATAGGTATAAGTGCGTAGAAAATACATTTAACAGTTTGAGAGACAGCAAATAGACCTGACAGCGATTCTGCAGTTTTAACAGTGCAATTTAAGGGGTGAAGACAAGGGAGAACAGACAGACGATCTTCAGGTGCAGTGCATACGGATCGAGCAAGTGCAAAGAGGATCACAGGGAGGGGGCGGATCAAATGCATCCGGTCGGTTGAGACTGGGGTAAGTGCAGAGCGGGTCACGCTCTTCGGTTAGTTTCTCAAGTGCATTGAGTGAGGGTGGGGTGTAGGGCCCTGAGGCAAGTGCGAGAGAGGACTGACGAGGGTGCCGGGGACCAGTGAGACTCTGAGGTACACCCGGCAGCCAGTCAGCACGCTGTAAGGAAGAGGAGGGAGAGAGGGAAAAACAGAACTGGGTTAGCAGGGTAGAGGAAGAGAGAAGGAGGAGGAGAAGAGGAAAGTTGTTGTATCCTGCATATGTATGAATGAGGTCTGAGTCAGTGTAAGAGCTGTGTTGGAATGCTAGGGGAGCTTGGAGTGTTGGGACACCTGTGGATTCCAGGAGAGACGGTTGGGGACTTGGAGCTGGGCAGGGAATCAGGGTAGAAGCTACGGATGATCTCTCTCTCCTATACTCTGAACTGAACCTGTAACTAAGAGAATAAAGCGTGTTCCTTTTCTACATACCTGGGTCAGCCTGGTTCCTGCTCCTTGTTGTTACTGGCCCAGGGTAGATCCTGCAGGAGGCAGGATACATCAAAAGTCTTGGGGAGTTTCCGGAATTTAAGGAGAACCAGCTCAAGACGAAAGGGTAGGGTCCGGACTGGCCCTCCTCCATTCAGTCCTTCTTCCTTCTCCCATCAGTCTGATCCTTTGCACTCCCCTGCGTCCAGGGATGGGGAGCTGCGTGGAAAGTATTTTGTTAAGGAGACGGTTGATGGTGAAGAAGTCAGCCATGCGGCCGGCTATTTTGGATCTCCTCAGGAAAATGGTGGTGTCCCCTGTTCCTTGCCACGAGAGGGGCCAGAGTTCCTATTCCATCATCTTCTTGGTCCCCAAAACAGGGGTAAGTTTTGCTTAATTATCGATCTGACGAAGCTAAATTGTCACATTGCCACCCACCACTTCAAGATGGAATGTTTACAGCGGGTCATCCCACTGGTCTGGCAGGGTGACTTGCTAGCATCTCTCGATCTCCAGGACGCATATTTCCACATTCCCATTTGAGGTGCTCATCAGTGCTTCCTCCGTTTCTTGGTGGAGGGTTTTCATTATCAGTTCCGTGTTCTTCCCTTCAGGTTTAAGTCGGTGCCGAGGATTTTAACACCGTCTTGGACATCCTGCATTGTCAGAAGACTGAGGTCTTCCTGTAACTGGATGACTGGCTGCTGAGGTCTTCCTCGTCGCCCCACCTTCCAGTCCACCTGCTTTGGACATGTCAGGTTCTCCAGAACTTGGGGTTTTTGTTCAACTGGTTAAAGTCCCATATGTCGCCATCCCAGGATCTCCAGTTCATTGGTGCTCGGTTTTGGACAGGGTTCTGTTGCTGGAGGACAGGGCTGTCAACCTGGTGAGGACTCTTCTGGCGAGGTCGGAGGCACCTGCAAGGGAGTTTATCAGGTCCTTGAGTCACATGGTGCCTTGGGCCTGTCTTCATCTGCTTCCCCTCTTGGATCCTCTTCACCTGTACTGGAGGGAATCTGAGCAAGACTTCAACCTTTTACCTTTTTTCTTCCAGTGCTTTCCTCCCTGAGGAGGGGCCTGAGGTGGTGGTTAGGACCCGGGATCCTCCTGAAGGGCTTTCTCCTTCCTCAGCCCTGGCCGATCATTTTTACCACTGACACCAGCCAAAAGAGCTGAGTGGCGTTTCTGGGGGATCTGACCTGCCAGGGGGAATAGAGGACTTAGGGGGTTTATCGCTCATCTAATTGGCAAGGGATGGCAGCCGTCTTTCAGCCCCTCAGTGATTTTTGGCCTTCTTTAAGGGTTAGAGCCTTGGTGATGCAGACGGACAATACCACGACTGTGTCCTATGTCAACAGAAAGGGGGTTGCCAGTCCTGGTTGCTGGTGGCCTTGGCAAAGTCCCTGGGGATCTGGGCAGAATGGCATCTCCTGTCCATCAAGGTAGTGCACATCAGGAGTGTGCACAACACAGTGGCGGACGGGCTCAGCAACAAATTCCCATTCAGGGACAGGGTGTTACAAAAGGAGGTCTATTAAGGTCGCTGCATGAAGTAGGGTGTCCTGTGGTTGGATCAATACTCTTCCCCTTCCAGTCGGCTCTGGTGATATGATAATGATATTATTTATTACGTGCCTGTACACAAGTGTTTCTAAGCGCGACAGGACAAGGGAGGGGAGTCAGAGGACAGGACAAGACAAACTATTTTACTAGGCCTTGTGTCATTCAGATTGTGCGAGAACGAGAAGTGCAAGGGAAAAAGGGCGGGTACCAGGGTGCCAGGGAGAGGGAAGGGGAAGGGGAAACAGTGCAGCATTGCTCTGAGTAAGTGTGGACAGAACAGTGCAGCTCTGGGAAAGTGTAAGGAGGTAGGGACTGTAGAGGTTACAGTTACAGCCCTTACGTGTGTGGTAGGCCCGGAGGCAGTGCAGGGGTGACTGATCATGGAACGAGCTTGGTACCCAGGGAGACTCTGATGGTAGCCACCAACCAGTCAGTGCAGCAGGCAGGTGGTCAGGAAGGGAGGGAGAGAGAGAAAGCAGAGGAGAAGAGGAAAGGTTTGAGCTGCTTCTGGAACTTCAGGTGATCCGGCTCAAGTTTGAAAGAAAGGGGCAGGGAGGCTATTCCAGAGGGAGGCACCTGCAGAGGAGAGAGATCTACCCCCCACTCTCTGCCTGGAGTAGCGTCTGACCCTTAGAGAGTTTGAGGTAGCTGAGTGAAGGGCTCGATAAGGAAGGTACATTGGGAGAGAGTGTTGGATGTAGTGCAGGCCCGGGCCTCAGAAAGCCTTGTGGACAATGCAAAGCATCTTGAACTTGATCCTTGCAGCCACCAGGAGCCAATGGAGAGATTTCAGGGCAGGAGAGATATGGTCCCTGGGCTTGAAGGCAAGGATAAGTCTAACAGTCTTGTTCTTGGTTAGTTGCAAAGAGCGGAGAGTAGAGGAAGGCTGGTTGAGAAAGAGGCTATTGCAGTAGTCCAGCCTAGAGAGAACCAGGGCTCTGGCGACAGTGAGCTTCTGGGGGAAGGCGAGAAAGGGAAGAGTACCTTTGAGGAGGTGCAGATGGTATTGGGACTTCTTGGCGCGTCGGAGATATGAGGAGAGAAAGAGAGAGTGGAGTCAAAGATGACACCAAGATTTTTAGCTTCACAGGAAGGCGAAGGAAGAGGCCCAAGGAGCGTGGCCAGAGTGAGGGAAAGTGGGAGCAGGGGTCCCAATGAGAAGGATCTCTGGTTTACTTGCATTAAGGCAGAGATTGTTGGAGGCGAACCAATCCTGAATCACGGATAGTCGGGAATGGGCAAGAGAGGAGAGGAGGCTGAGGGGAGCATGAAGGAAAGATGAGTCATCCGCATAACACTGAAAGTTAGAGAAGGTGGAGATCAGGTGGGTTAAATGGGCCAAGTAGACGTTGAAAAACCAGGTGGAGAGGATAGAGCCCTGGGGAACGCCACAGGTGGAGAGAGAGATGGCAGAGAGAAAGGACCCAAGTTGGACCTGGGAGGGGTGGTGCAAGAGGATGGAAACTGGTGGACCAGTTCTGATCCCAGTTTCCTTGTCTGGGGATGTGGGGTTGGATGCGTTGTCCTTTCCGTGGCTACAGTGTCTCCTGTATGCCCCCTGCCCCGATTCCATGGGTCTTGGTCAAGAACACGGACTCAGATGTGGTGGTGATTCTGGTCGCTCCCATCTGACTGCGCAGGAGCTAGCTTCCTTTGTTGTTGGAGTGGTGGTGGAGCCAGGTCTGTCTCTGCCATGGATGGGTTCCAGCCCCAGTATTTACCTCTCCGGGGGTGGGGGTTCACTTGGGGGGGCTTGGATGTTCAAAAGAACATGCTGAAGGTCAAGTGGCTCTCCATAGGTGTTGTGGACTCTATCCAGGGGGACAGGCGGTCATCCACTGTGAAGTCGTGCTCTAGGCACTGGGATGTGTTTCAAAGCTGGTGCGCTAGGCGTGGTTCCAGTGAGACTGCTTGCTCTCTTGTGGATGTGCTGCAGTTCTTGCAGGTCGGCTTTGACCTGGGCCTGGCTGTGTCCTTATTGCCGGCCCAGTGTGCTGCTGTCTGAGCCTTTTGTGGCTCACCTTGTTGGGAGGGGGAACAGGGGGCAGGACTGCACTCTGGTTTCTTGGCTCTTGAAGAGGTTTTCTTTGTGTGCCCTGTGGTGGCTTCGGGCTTACCTCAATGGGATCTTCCTCTGGTGCTAAAAGCCCTTCAGGGGTCTCTTGAGTGCCTGGAGTGTTCCTCTGATGATTCTCATCCCATCCAGACTGCCTTTCTTGTGGCTGTCACGTCAGCTTGAAGGTGGGGGGAACTTTGTTCTCTTTTCATTAGGCTGGCCTTTTTGTTGGTTCAGGAGGAGGCTCACTTTCTCAGGTTTGATTCCTCTTTTCTGCCAAAAAAGTTTCCTCTAGGTTTCACCGGTTTCAGGATGTGGTGCTCCCTACCTTTTTTATCCTAATCCAGGCTCTTCTGACAAATGGGGGTGGCAGTGCTCCAGATAAGATGTTTAAGTGAAAGCATTTAACTCCCTACTTTTTAAAGTTGAGAGTAAAATGATTTTTCAGGGAGTAAAAAAGTAAGTCCCATTCGGAACAGGTGTATTTTATAAGCAGGTAAAAATTGTAAAATAGAAATGTTTGGTAATAAATATTTATTTGCACCAAATTATTCATGCACATTCAAAAGATACATGTGTACCTCTTCAGATCATGCAGCAAGACTACAAGACTTTATTCCTGTGGCATTAAGCGTGCTACTGGTCCACACATCTATGGAGCTGTGTGTCAGTTTTCCATTTTTGTTGGGAGTATTTTTACTCCCGGTTTTTATTTTTTGGGAGTATTTGCCTATTTTAAGGGAGTAAATGTAACCGACACACCTCTTATCTTTAGGGCAAGGGGGTGGAGTCGTTTGGATGTCCTTAGGGCTGTGTTGGTTTACTTAAGATTCCAGGCTTCTTTGGAAGGTGGACAATCTATTTGTCACTTTTGGGGGCCCTAGGCCTGGGCTGAAGGCCTCAGTCCCAACCAGAAGTTGGTGGGTCCGGGAGGCTATTCTTCTGGTGTATGAATTGGCGGGTGGTTCCCTCTCCTGCAGGTCCACTAGAGCCATGGTTACCTATTGGGCAGAGACACAGGGTGTCTCGCTTGAGGAGATTTGCCAGGCGGCCACTCCTAATACCTTTATCCAGCACCATCGGTTGAATTTGCATCGGGCAGGTGCTGGGGCTTTTGATTCTGGTAATCTGGGGGTTGGGCCTTCTGAGTCCCTGGTTGTGTTGTTCTCAATAAAATGGTACTGGCCTTTTGCATCTCATTTTGCTGGTATGTCTGGTTCTTGCCCACTCAGCTGGCCGCCTTTGGTGTATCTCACACATAAGAACTGGAACAAGGAAGAGGGACATGAAGGTAATGCATGGATTACTTTACTGGTAATCTTCATTACTCTTAGTCCTACTCTTGCCCCCTGTATGGGCAAGAGTTATTGGCATCTGTATTTTTATTTATATTTAACTGGTATAGTTTTCTTTTTAGTTGTTGTTGGACATACATACAGCTGGTCAATTTGAGTTTCTGCCACAAGCATCACTGGGACACGTACCATTTGTCCCGGTGAGTACAGGAGGCTCAGGTGTGTGGGTGTCGGAGGCAACATGGATATCTCGCACATGAATCGGTGAGGGACGGGTGCTAACACAGATTCACATGATTATTTAGGTGGTATAGGTGATGCATGGGGCCCTCCGTCTCTGGGAGGTTGGCAGTACAGGGGGAAGCACCGAGCCCACTAACAAGTCTGTGGATGCAGCACTGAGGCATATTGTTGTGGTATAGTACTCAATACAAATTCCACAGCGATTAGTTGAACAAGCTTAAATGACATAAAACAGGTCCAACACAACAAATTCCCTCTTCACAAGCTATCACCTCCAGTAAATGCTTTGATATGATATATGATATGCTATGATATGAGATGATTTCGCATTTATAACTCGCCTATACACAAGTGCCTTTAACAGAACCATGCAGCCATCCATGATTGCCATTTGAACATTGCAGAACCCCAATCACTACACCATCCTCATGTTCCAAAGAAATAAAGGCAGTCTAAAGTAAGCAGTGCTAGTAAACATCTAGGTTTGTTTTAATTAACTGAAATTAAACTGCGTCGAAATGAGTAAAACATACTTGAAAATTAAAAAAGCATTTTGGACAAGCCATTCTTTTGGGGAGTTGTGGGGGGGGGGGGCATAAAAGGGATAGATTTAAATTGAAGTAAGGTGTAAATGGAAGGAGGCACGGGTGACCCTCTACTCGGAGGTGCAATAAAGTAAAAAAAAAATAAATAAATAAATTGGCAGGTAGGCGTTTGGTACCAAAAGGCATGTATCCAACTCATCATATAAAACATAGGTTTAACCAGGTTGACAAATTACTGAAGGTACTCAAGGACTGTCTCTTCACTTAATCCAGCACCATTTCTCCTTTCAGTAGCCTTAACACTTGTATCGCTAATCAGCTGCCCTTCCTCATGTACAGTTTATAACTTCCTTGTTTGAACTGAGGGCAACACTTCCTACCAGCCTTCCCCACCCTCTCTAACTTTGCCATTAGGTAATAACCTATCGGCGCTTCTGTTTTCTTGCACCACCATGCCAGGTTTGTAAAAGCGAGAGCCAACTCTCCTTAAACTGAGTTTTCCCATAAACCATGGACATCTTTCACACATGCCCGCTCATTTTTATAAAACACGTTCAGTGGAGTCCTTCCAACTCTCTTCCTTGCACTGTGTGAAGAGTCAGGAACGAAACTCGGACACAAGTTAGCCATGCTTATGGTTAAAGACTTTTATTGAAAATAAAAGTGTTGGGGAAAATGCCTCTCTGGCCCTGCTCTAGGAGGAGTGTCCCTACCTAAGCCAAAACTAAGGATCTGTCTGTGTCAGGATGTGAAAATCAAAACTGTCCTTGTGTCCAAAGGTTCTATTCTGACTCCAACACTATAAACTGAACAACAAAGGTGAACAAGGGAATGTCTTTAACCTTTGAAGCTTTTTGCAAAAGTGTTCATAAAAGAAAAATAAATAGTTGCAACACAAAAGTTATTCAGTGATGAAGAGTTCTTGTTCCAGGTGAGACTCCCTTAAACTGGACCTCTATTTCAACAAACAACGTTCTCCATACAACAGTTTCTTGTGTCTTTCTTGGCCCACAATATCAATTTTACACACAAAGCACTCTAGCTTTGTAATTCTATTTCTTTCAGAATTCCTGGTTTCCTTATTTGCCAGGACTATACTTTTCCTCATCCGTTCAACACAGTTCTGATATTCCTTTTCTTAGAACTTCTTGTTCCCACACACTTGCAATTGCCTGGTGTACTCTCCTGCCAGGACTTCTTATATTCACACACTTGTAATTGCTGGGTATACTCTCTTGCCAGGGCTTCTTGCATACACATGGGGTTTCTACCCATCTCTACAGTTGTATATTTACTTGCATGATATATGTTATGTTAAATGTTCTTATACCGCACACTGTTGCCACGTGCATCGTTTCTTGGTGCTGGATAATATATCCTCTTGATATAATATTAGATTCAGTGTTCTCATGCATTTGCATTCAATGCATTCACATACTTGTAAGGGCTTTCATTCTCTTCCCCTTTTTGCAATTAGTCTCTACGATTTCTCTCTTTCTGTTTTTGTATTAAATGTTATTTGTGTTTGGCGCAGTCACCGATACGCCCCCTGCATCCCCACTGTATTTGGGTTGATTCACCGGCTCTTGCTGGTGTTGTCAGGCTTGTTCGAGGTCAGCCTATGAAGGTGTACCATCTGCTTTCCAGTTGTTGGCTGCTTTCACTTTGTTTTCCCATCTCCCGTGGCATCTCTTCCACATGCCTGCTTCTTTTCTGGATTCGGTAAGTAAGGTACTGCTTTCTGCGGTCGGCGAATGCCCAGGAGTCTTCCATCGGCTCCTGGCATTTTGGCAGCACGTTTCACTCTTGCAGTGTTTCCCTTCTTCCTGTATGGCGAGCCGCCTGGCTACCTCCATGCCCGTCTCTGCTTTTCGGTTCCTCGAGCCTCGTGGATAGGTGAAACGTTCTCTCGTCAAAAGCATCCACTAGCATTTTGCTTCCATTCTTTACATTTCCCGGGAAAAGGTGTTTGAGGAAAACAACTAGCGCGCTCGCTGGGCTTGTGACCTCTCCCGCTCTGCACTGCTCTTTCCCCCTTCCTCTTCCCAGTACTTGAGTGTTCCTGGGACACAAAGTCTGTTGTTGGTTTTTGATTTCCAAAGCTTGAACCATCACTTTCAACATTTCTAAATGGTAAAGCAGTTTTGGATGATCGAAAAATGGAACTGGAGAAGGTGGTCTTGTAATTTCCACAAGATAGACCAAAGTATGGCAATTGGTCCTAAGGGTCTTAGGTATGGGAGGATTATCTTCAAGGGCAAATTGAACCAGGTCTCATCTAATGAAGTCATGAAGTCTCGCCTTAGGTTGTCTCCTCCCATGTGATCCTCCCTCATATAGCCGCCCCCAGGGACAGGATCAGGTAGTGGCTGCCATCCCCTGGCCACATGGGAGGACGCCTCCACTGGGAGATCATTGATGACTCCATCGGATTCATCACATAACCTTCCCCTATTGCTGCTGGTTCTCTCAGCACCTATTAGAAAACGGGAAAGGAAGTCCACACTGTCCTGTTCTCTTACTTTCCAGTGTTTCGCTATAAAACAATAGGGCTGCAAGTCTAAGAACCAGCGCATGATTCTTGCATTTGTGTCTTTACCGAGGCTCATTCATGTTAATGGAGCATGCTCTGTGACCAATCTAAACCTTCTACCAGTGAAATAGTATTTCAGGTAGGTTATCACCCACATTATTGCCAAGGCCTCCAGTTCAATAGTGGCATAGTTCATTCCAGGGGAAATAGTTTTCCACTAATGTAAAGAGTAGGGTGTTCAATACAGTCGTGATCTTGTGAAATAACTGCCCCAAAGCCAATATGTGAAGCATCCGTCTGTAGAATGATGTTGAAATTGCCACTTTCAACATGGGTTCACTACACAGAATGTGCTTGAGTTCCTCAAAACACAGCTGGTCTTCTTTTCATTTATCTTTTAGGGTTCTGTATTTTTGAGTTCATCAGTAAGGCAAGATGTGAGAGATGAGTAACTGGGGATGAATCGTCTATACTATCCTAATAGACCTAAAAAGCCTCTGAGATCTTTCTTTGTTTTGGGTGTTGGGGTTGCTTTGACTGCTTTTACCTTTTCAGTTTGGGGTTGTACTAGCTCATTGCCAACAAAGAATCCAAGGTACTTGACGGCTGATTGTGCCAAGTGACATTTCTTTGGATTTGCTGTGAGCCCGGCTTTTCTCAATGCCCTGGTAACTAGGTATAGATGGTGTAAATGTTCTTCCCATGTCCTACTGTGAATGATTATATCATCAATGTATGCCCTCGCAGAAAGATGCATATGGCCGGTGGACTTGGTCCATTAACCTTTGAAAGGTGGCCAGAGCCCTGTGTAGTCCAAAGAGTAATACCTTGAACTGAAAAAGCCCAGTGGGGGTGGAAAATGCTGTTTTCTCCTTGTCCTCTGGATTAACAGAGACTTGCCAGTATCCTTTCGTCAGATCAGTCGTGTAGAGGAAAACAGCGGCTCCCAATTTATCAATAAGATCCTCTATCCTTGGCATAGGATAGCTTCGAATTGGGAGACCACGTTCAGCTTTCTAAAGTCAAAGCAAAATCTCCACGATTGATCTGGCTTGGCAACCTGTACTATCGGAGAGGACCAAGGGCTCCGAGATGGTTCGATGATATCAGCTCTGCAAGTTTTCGACCTCTATGATGATGTCTTTCTAGATTTGGGTATCCGGTAGGGTTTTTAATGGATTCTCTTTCCAGGGGGTCTATGGATATAATGAAATAAATGTTTAAACCGTTCTGGCTCAGTTCTAAAGACATCAGGGAATAGTTCGAGGAGGTCCAACAGATCTTTCTACTGGTTTTGAGGAGGATCAGATTGAATCAGGGTATTCGCATTTGATTCACCAGATAATAAATTGGTTAGTACTACAGTGGTATCTTCAACAGGATTTCTCATCCATTCTATAGGGAGGTTTACATGATAAATATGAGTCTTGATTGTGGGGCGTGGCTTGGCGGCCATGCTGTAGCTACGAGTTCTAGACCTCCCTGATGATCCCGATTGAAACCTTGACAAACTGGCAATATATCCACTGCAGACATTGTGAAAACGCAATAGAAGGGTGCGGAAAGGTTCAGAGCAAAGCTGGGAAGAGTCTCTGGAGGAAATCGGAGTGAGGAACAAGCACAAGAAGACTTGCAAGATCCTCCCACAGACGGCAAAATGGGAGATGCACGCAACGTGGCCTGCTTGAGGATGCCCGTGCCGATTGGGCTCTGAGGGTGGCCAGCTGGCGAACAAGAAGCGCAGCGGCTCGCCAGGTCGGGACGGCCACATCACCATGGCAAAGATATCTTTCATTCCATGACCCTAGAACATCTACTGTTCAACTTAATTTATTTTATACAGAAAAATGCACTGTGTAATTCCATTTGTTGGGAACCTCTGAAACTCGACCAATTCATCGGTGTAGGTGGTAAAGGGTACCATTCATCTGCACCCTAGCACTTAGAGTTAGGAAACCCTTTGGGGCGAGCTCATAGGTATTTGCTTTTCCTACCACACAAGTATACAGCACTTTCTGCATTTATTAAAGTAATTAAGAATTACCTATATCAATGAATTTTGAATTGATTCCGACTTGTTCTTTTGATGCCTAGTGTATGATGTTGTTTTTGATTTTGCACAATTGTTAATTGCTTTTTTGTCATCTTTAACTCATATATGTAAACCTTTAAGTCTTGATTATGTCTTATTTATGCACTATATGTTTCACATGAATAGAAAATACATTTTTGAGCCTTAAGATTTTAAAACACTGTTACAGTGAGTGATTATTACCTGCAGATTCATTCTTTGGATCCCCTACTTAGGAGACCTATTCTTGAAAACTATTCAGGACAGACTGAACTACTGATCTCTGTCCCCCACAGTCACTAGACTATTTACAATTTAAATTCTTTATCAGTAAGGGTACAATCTCTTGTTTATATACACATCACCGGCTGCACCCAAATAACGTGCCTTGGGCGGGGGAGGAGGAGATGAGATCCGAAGGGGCCGTGGAGAGCCGACTCGCTCTGAGGTCGCGGGTGGTGCGGGACACAGGAGTGGACCAGACCAAGTCAGCGCGGTCCCTGCTGCAGCTAGGACCGAGGCAGGTGTTGGTGCAGTGCCTAGACACAGGCCCGCGAGAGTTCAAGGGGCGGAAGACCGCTCCTTGGCGCTGACAGCCGGACAGCCCCCTTGGGGTGCCCTCCCCCCTCCGAGGCAGAGGTGAGGCAGGAGCAGCCAGGATCCAGCGGACCCAGTCCCCCCATTCCCCTTGCGGGGGACAGCGGGACATTGATGCACATATTGAGGCACCAACAGTAAACAATGGCAGTTCCCCCGTACCCTGGGCTGGGGGTGAGGTGTTGCCCTCCGGACCACGCCGGATACCAGGACAGAGATGCCTGCTCCCCGCTGCCCGTGGCGGGACTGGGGGGCCTACAGCAAGACACGGTGAACGCTTGCGGTCTTCCGACGTGGGAAGAAGAGTCGAGCAGAAGAGCCGCATCACTTTGTGGGAGGAAGAACGTGGACCGCAGAGGCCCGGACGGGTCGCGCAGACCCCACTGAGGGTGAGCGGAGATCCGGCAAAATGTGAACGAGGGGGGCAGGAGTCTGAGCCCATTTTAAGGGGGTACACCGCGACACAGCAGTAAGCAGCGGACAAGAGCATATTACCATGTGGGAGGCCGCAATCCACTCCGGCACTGTCCCGATTCGCACAGTGATCAAGGTCTACAGAGTGGCGCTCATAGCGGACCGATAAGGTGGCACAGTGCCCCCCGGCCGCGCAGGGATTGTGCAGACGCCATTGGGTGGTACCAGACATTCAGACATTTTCATCAACCAGCCCAGATGAGGAGGAAGCATACCAACTATTGAACCCCAGGTGTATTTTGGGTGAGGTCACAGCCCGCTCCTGCACCGCCTCAACTCAGACATTGCTTCAGGCCCACCTGGCTGGGCCCACAGCAGACCGCTGGGACAGCACAGTGCCTCCTGGCCCGCACAGCAACCATAAGGAACCCCCTGGGGGTCCCGGGCTCTAGCACCAGCCCGCAGTAGGGCTCACCGTGCTGGGCGCACTGGAGCACTGATCCAACCCCTAGCATAATAGGGGGGCGACGCGGAGGGGCCAGTCTACATAAGGCAACAACATTAAGCCTACAATGTGGCAAAGGCACACAACGTGAGACTTATCGGATGACCTGGCCAACTTCAAGAGAAGCTGGTTGCCTCTACAGAATAGCAGCCTCAGGATAGAACGAGCGCCCATACAAGGTTAAACCGCACGAGTAAGGTGCATGTAACCCGGAGAGCAGAGGAAACTAGCTGAGGCTGAAGTGGAAGCTAATCTCTGCACCACGGCTGAAGTGAGCACCTCTAACAAGTGACTATATAACAAACCGATACGTGAGAGGGCGTAATCCATTGACCCCCGGAGTTCAGCTGAAGAGCACTCGCACTCCCTTGCACAGCATATCAAGGACAAGGTATTCCCTGCACACATCCAGACATTCAGGGGGGGGGCGACACCTGCAGATGCCACGTGGCAACACCACCTGGGTTTGAGGGGCAGTGCACTAAGGTGCTGAGAGGGGGACTGCGTCTCGCTTAACACAATGAGGAGAGGAATGCCAGGCAAATCTAAAGGAGGCAGAGGCAAACAAACCAGCATGGAATCCTTTACCAAGAAACAGGACAAAGGTCAACACACCGCATCGGACGTGAACCAAGGTGTGACAAGCTCTGGACCACAAGGAGAAGGTCGAGGTGATGGCCCTGCACTGGAGGCGATAGCGGCCCTCAAGGCGTTCATGGAGAACAAGTTGGACATGGTTATGGTGGACATGAGCCTCCTTTGGCATTACGCAAGGGCCCTGGCAGACCGAGTGGGCACGGTTGAATAACAGGTACAAACCGACACCACTGATATTGCTTCTACCCAGTCCCAGATGTCAGACATATTACAAAGGATGAAGATCCTTGAGCATAGAGCGGAGGATGCAGAAGGGAGGGCCAGAAGGAATAATGTCTGTATTGTTAGACTGCCGGTGGGGAGGAGGGCAGAGACCCCACAAACTATGTTGAAAACTTGTTGCTGCAGTAGATCAGAGCAGGGGAGCTGTCCCAAGGCTTTGCAGTGGAGAGATCCCACAGATCCCTCACTAGAAGGCCTCAGCCAGGAGCCCCTCCGAGACCAATGATTGCCAAGATCATGAACTATAAAGACCAGGAGAAAATACTGACATTCTCAAGAGAAGGTGGGGTGATAACTAGGAACTCTTCAAGAATAACAATTTATCCGGACTACACGGCCCTGGTCTGTAGGCAGCGGACGTGCTTCGGCGCGACTAAAGATCGCCTCAGGGCAGCGAACATATGCTACATGCTGCTATACCCTGCCAAACTGAAGGTCCTGAAGGAAGGCAGATCCCATTTCTTTGGAACGACGCAGTAGGTCAAAGAATGGATGGACCAACAGGGCAGTCCACCTGTGTATAAGCACTGTACAAATAAACAATTGCAATTACAAATGGAGGTTCTAAGCATCCTCATATGTAGAATTTCCTTTACTTTTGGCATTAGTGTACTAATAAAAGTAGACCCCTGGTCTGTTAAGATCGCCTTTGGAAACCCAACTTGTGAGAAAAATGGGATTAAATGTTTGAGAATCTGCTGGGTTGTATTATTGCATAAAAGAAAGGCTTCAGGATAACGAGTCGCAAAGTCCAGAATTACCTTTATGCATAGGTTTCCTAGTTTTGATGGGTCAAGGGGCCCAACTATATCCATGCCTATACGTGAGAAGGGTACATGAATGATTGGTAAAGGTAGTAATGGGGCATGAAGGGGTATTTCAAAACTAGTTTTCTGGCATACGGTGCGAGTAAGTATGACATTTTTCACAAATCGGCGTAGATCCCTGGCCAATAGAACCGGCCCAATTTTTGGGCTTGGGTTTTAGCGGTTCGTAAGTGACAGCCTGTTAAATGGGAATGGGCAATCTCCAATACTATTTAATTGTGACATTTGGGTACCTGCTAATCCAGACTAATTTCCACTTCTTGTGCTGGGGCTTGACGTAGGATTGCCTCTGATGTAGTGGGGAAATCTATGTCTGCCTCCTCAAAGCCTTTGGTTCCCCTTTGGTTTTTATCAGAAATGTTAATGTCCTTAGTCTTATGGAATACAGCCCTTTCCAGAATCCCCTGGACTATTCTTTCTTTCACCTGCCTTTAATTGATATGCCTCCTTCTCCTTATTTTGAACCTAGAGGTTTATGTCGCCTCTATAATCAGGGTATATGATGCCTGCTAAGATGTCTAGGCCATATCTCCAGGCTATGCCCGACTTAGAGGTAAGTCTAATGTAAGCTCCTGTGGGGAATAAGGACCAAGTCAATTGGTACTAAAACTCGGTCTGCGGGTTGTATCAACTCTCCCTTGCTACTACACAAGTCAAACCCAATGGAATGTTCTGTAGCCACTGATGTATCGGAAGCTCTGTTGCTATGTTTCTCAAATCTGAAGATCCCCCAGTTTATGTCAACTGAGCCAGATCCCACTTCGCACCCTATATGAAGAGTCAGGAAGGAAACTCGGACACAAGTTAGTCATGCTTTTGGTTAAAAACATTTATTGCAAATGAAAGGGTTGGGGAAATGCCTTGCTGACCCTGCTCTAAGTGGAATTTACTTACCTAGACCAAAAAGTAGGATCTGTCTGTGTCAGGATGTTAAAATCAAAACTGCCCTTGTAGCCAAAAGTTCTTTTCTGACCCTTGCACTCAATGCTCCAGATAAGATTTTGAGGTGGGAATATTTTACGCATGTTTTTTCAAATTAGAGAGTAAATGCATTTTCAAGAGAGTAAAAATGAGTTTTGTCCTCTGAAAGAGAGTAAAACGTATCCAACACATCCACCCAATGCATACGTAAAATCAGACGCATAGACCAAAAGCATTGCAGATCAAAGCTGTCTGGCTTGTGCAGAGCCCTTCACTCACACCCGTCTGGGCACATACTAACAGCACATCACTCCACTTGATAATGGCATATATCCTCCCTGAAATGCTAGCTGCGCATCTCCTCTTGACACATACCAACGAGTATGCCACGTACTCTGTGCACATGGTAAAGGCACATCTACTTTCAGCATTTTCAGAGATGTGCTGTTAGCATTTGAAGAGCAAATATGTGTCATTTGCATGTGTAAATTGCACATTTACACTGTGCTCATGCTAACAGCACATCTCTTTGCATATGCTAATGGCAGACATTGTTTTCACGTATTGATAGAACATGTTCCCTTTAGCAAGCCTGATATTTGTACACGTTGACAGGACATATCTCTACCCATAGTGACCTCCAATAACCTCTATGCGCATGCTATTGACACATCTCTTCTCGTCTGCTAATGGTGCATCTTCTCTGCGCACATACTAGTGGGACAACTCTCTGTACATGTGTGATAACTGCCTGCATGTGCACAGATGAGATGTTCATGCTAACGACATGCCTTCTACGCACATGCTAATGGGACATATCCTCTCTGCACATGCTAACTGCACATCCCATCCCTGCACGTTAGCATGTGCAAACTCCACATCCTGTCTGTGCACATGCTAACGGCACATCTCGGCTCTGCATGCTAATGGCACATCTCGGCTCTGCATGCTAATTGGCCTTCTGTTCCATGGCACGTGCAAATGACACATCTTTTCTAATTACGTAATATGGGGACATTTCTTCTCTGCGAGTGCTAACGTAGCATCTCCTCTGCCCATGCTATAACAGCACATCTCCTCTCTGCTAGTCTTAACGGCAGGGCTCCCTGCTGCACAGGCTAAAACGTTGCATCCAAAGAAAGGGTGGAAAGCTAATGGGCAGGAGGGTGGCCTGCACTTCCCAAGTTCCAATTACATGACGCAGCCTTGATGGGTGTGGCGCAGAGGGAAGACCGCAGAGTCGCCGCTTCTTTCTTACAAGAAATGCAATAATGAAGAATGACTGTTCACACAATTTACTATCAGTGCTGGAAATTGACAAAATGTACTGGGGCCAGATGTATCCGATTTTCCCCCTCCCCTTTCCTTATTCAGCCTGAATCGAACATGTCCTCGCCAGCCCCCACCACAATGCCCAACAGTGCTCCCCTGGCATTCTGCTCTGTTTTGCTATAATAAATCAAGTACCATTCGAAATGGGATAATAACCATTACCACAGTGCTTAAAAGCTGAAGGAATTTGGCTAAAAGCGTTATGTAAGAACACATACGCCCTTTCAACCTGTTATTGTCATAGCCTCTGTACACATGCAGCAGCATATCTCCTCTCTGCACATGCTAACTGAGCATCTCTTTTCTGCATGCGCCAGTAGCACATGGCCTCCCTGCATGTGCTATTGGCAAATATATTCAGTTCAGGCTAATGGAACCGTTCATCCCTGCATGGGGTAATGGTCCATCCCTCGTGGTATAGCCCAACAGCAAGCGCACGTCTTATTGCAGCCAGCATAACTTTATAAATTATACATTACAGAGCAGGTTTACAACAGGCAGCAAGTAAAGGAATAATTGCAGATGTGTTGGCTCCCGTCCCTTTATTTCAATACTTTGAGGGGAGAGGTGGAGGTGGCTGGTGGCTTGTGAGAGTAAGCCGACCTACCTGACCTCTCTTCCATGCAGGGGCAAAACAAAACCTATATTTCGGAGGCAGGAGGGGGAATTAAGGTGTGATGGGAGGGGCCACTTCAGAAAATAGGCAGGGCAAACTTGGAGGCTCTGCCCCCACTGTTCCACCCAACTCCTTCCATGGTCTGGTGTGGGGAACAACTATTGAATAGAATATTTTAAAGCGCAATATGCAGAGAGGTGATGGAAGACTTTCTTGAAAGTAACAGCTTTAAAGTTTTACTGCGCGTGTTCAAGTACATTTTTCTGAGCACACACAGTAAAACCTTTAACACCGCCAGTTTGGGGGAAAGATTTCCCTCACCTCCCTACCTATCAAAATGAAAGTGCGCACATCCAGGGGTGCACCTAGGCTAAAATGTAGGCTGGGGCTAACCCTTAAAATGTTGGGAGAGGCACTAACTTCAGAGACTGTGGAGGAATGGCAAACCTACTTGTGTAGGGGCATCTACCTTCATTACTCATTGTAATAAGAATATTCTAGTGCAGTTTCAATGTTACAATCAGTTAACTGCTCTCTCCTTTGAGTTTGAAACACCCACTTCTTGCAGAACCTGAAGGTCCTAGAAAGTGTGAAAATGGCAGATGGTGTGCAATGCAGGACTCAATATCCTAGCATAACAGGGCATTGCAGAGTGTGGGGCAGTACTCTGGCCGGCCCAAGCACCTTCAGTGGTTGGGAGCAACAGGGGTGAAAATGTAATGTTGGCTCTACCACAGTCCGCTATACTAGAATCTCTGATGCACTGACTGGCTGGTGACACTATGTCTGCCTTTCAAATCCAGTGTTACAAGAATGGGGGAGGGCCAGTGCAGCAATAATGCAATTCTATGTTGCAGTATTGGAGCCACTAACAGAGGAACACCAGTATACACCAATGTGTCCCTACACTTATTAAAACTGTCCTTTTGTAAGGGTGTAAACTTATAAGCACTCTAATTTTTGCAATTGAAGTCAGAGTGAAATTACATTATTTGCCCAGCATCACACACTTACGCTAAACAGCAAAGCTGGGATTTTAACCGGCTCTTTCAATTTGGGCATGGCCACCTTCTTACGCGCTTTACTTGGAACAAAACTTTTTGTTTTGGGTGTCAAGACCTACAATAATACTTTCCTATAGAGTTTACTTGCATAGTAAAGCATCATAACATGTAAATCCTTATAGCAGCATTTGATGCCAGAATAATATCACTGTACCTTTTATTTTCCACATCCTGCATGGTAAACTAGAAGATGCAAAAGTCAAAACATCCTGGATTTACCCACTTCATTTTCAGCGCTTTAAAAACACCCCAAAATATAAGTTGTGCCATAAACTCATTAAGGTTTGGAGATTCGTCACAAACTTCCAGCATGTTATCTATGGTTATTAAAGAATATTCAACTAAGGACATCAAAGCAAACTTTACTTTTTGGCATATCAAGCTATTAGATGTTTTGGATATGAGCACATTTTAAAAGGGTGCATGCTTTATTGTGTTGCTCGCTTAGCGGTCACAGATTTGGTCTTTCAGTTGGAAATTCACCATCATGTGTAAAGAAAGGCTATGCTGCTGACAAAAGAAACGCTACAGTGCCATCTGGTGGTGGAAAGTGTGTTTTTTTAATAAATAAATCAAAGCGTACACTGTACACAGTAGAAAATGAAATTCTCCGTATTTGCCATAATTATATGCGTAAAAGGGCAGTATACGCATGTTATCTGCAGGCCTGCTCGCACTATAAACTGATTTAAAAAGGTGAAAAAGGGAAATGTCTTTAACATTTGAAATTGTTTTGCAAAAGTGTTCATAAAAGAAGAAATGGTCCCAACACAAAAGTTCTTCAATGATGAGAGTTCTTGTTCCAGAGGGGGCTACCTTCCCCACATCTCTTCAACAAAGTTCTCCATATTACAGTTCCTTATGTCTTTCTTGGACCACGATATCACTGTCACACACAAAGCTCCTTAGATTTGTAATTCTATTACTTTCAGAATGCCCGATTTCCTTATTTGCCACTATACTTTTCCTCAGCCGTTCAACAGTTCTGATATTCCTTTTCTTAGAACTTCTTGTTCCCACACACTTGCACTTGCCGGGTATACTCTCCTGCCAGGGCTTCTTGTAGTTATATACTTCTGATTGCCTGATGTATTCTCCTGCCAGCGCTTCTTATATTCGCACACTTGTAATTGCTTGGTATACCCTCCTGCGAGGGCTTCTTACATTCACATGGGGTTTCAACCCATCTCTGCAGTTGTATATTTACTTGGTTGGATTATATAACCTCTTGATATAATATTCAATTCTGTGTTCTCATGTATTTGCATTCCATGCATTCACATACTGGTAAGGGCTTCGATTCTGTTCCCCTTTTTGTAATTAGTTTCTTCGCTTTCTTTCTCTCGTTTAATTACAAGTTATTTGTGTTTGGCCCGGTCGCCAAAACGCCCGGATGTCCCCACTGTCTTGGGTTGACTCGCCGACTCTTGCGGGCGTTCTTGGGCACGTTCCCGGTCAACCGGTGAAGGTACACTGTCTGCTTTCCCTTTACAGCTGCTTTCTCTTTGTTCTCCCGTCTCTTGCGGGATCTCTTTCACATGCCTGCTTCTCTTCAGGCTTCGGTAAGTAAGGTACTGCTTTCTGCAGTCGAACGCCTAGGAATCTTCCACCGGCTCCTGGCGTTTCAGCAGCGTGTCCTGCTCTTGCAGCATCTCCCTTCGTCCTGAATCGGGAGCCGCTTGGCTCCACCACACCCGTCTCTGCTTTTCGGATCCTCAAGCCTCACAGAGAGGTGAAACGTTCTCTCGCCAACAGCACCCACTATCATTTTGTTGCTTCAGTTCTTGAAATTTCCTGGGCATAACTGTTTGAGGTAAACAACTATAGCACTCACTGGGCTTGTGGTTTCTTCTGCTCTGCACTGCTCATTCCCTCTTCCTCATCCCAGTACTTGAGTGTTTCTGAGACATGAAGTCCATTGTTGGTATTTGATTTACAAAGCTTGAACAATGGCTTTCAATAGTTGTAAATGGTAAAGCCATTATGGATGATGGAAAAGTGGAAATGAAGATGGTGGTCTTGTAATTTTCACAAGATAGACCAATGTTGGAGGTTTGGTCTAGAAGATTTGGGAAAGTGTTTTCCTATTTTCCCTTCAGAGAGGGGTAGACACATGACAATACGCCATGAGGGTTTTAGGTATGGGAGGATTATCTTCAAGGGCAAATGGGGGATACCATGTCTCATCCAATGAAGCCAAAACATCTCCCGCAAGGTTATCTCCTCCTATGTGATCCGCCCCCAGGGTCCCCTGGCCACATGGTTGGAGGTCATCGCCAGGGGATTAGTGATGACTCCATCGGATTCATCACAACAGTCATCATCAGACTCGTAGCCTCTGTTGTCAACACTTAATTCTAGGCAGAGCCATTCAGGTGCTAAATATGTCACTCTTTCCCTTCCACATAATTAAAATGGACCTACTCCCTTGATGAAATGCTGTATGACCACAATTTGGTTATCGTGGCTTCATCCACCTCAACTTAACCGCTCATCAGCCATTGCAAACAATGTTTAATATTGTGATTTGCTTTGTCCGCCAAAGCATTCGTTTGTGGATGCTTTAAAGCATTCTATACATTTGTATTAAATTGTTCCCAGAGAATTCACACTAAGATTGTGAAACTGTGTCACAACATTTAATAGATTTTTCAACACCACGTGCGTACGTACCAAAACATAATTTCCAGTAAGGCCTAATAGATTAAAGAGTTACCACTAGGCCTGAGCATTAAGGAAGACTGGGTGCGGCCTTGTCTTTCTAAGCATGGGTTCGAGTATAAACCCTTTCAGAGGGCAAGGACCGATTGATCTGCTAACATCTATATGCATTAATTTAATGGCAGAACGCATGGGTACTACATTGCAAACAGAGCTATGTGTATCATCTTGATGATGTCACCGTAATGTCATTTGGTTGTCAAATCCATGTCTAAATGCCTGCAAACATAGCAGAAACAAAATCATAAATGATAAGTATTACGTGATAATCTGTATTCAACATTTGGGGGTCTCGCTTGTACGGGTGTGTGTGTATTTAGATGGAGACATGGCAACAAGCCACACAGGGGATATGGATTCAGTGTGAATTTTGTGTACCTTCCCTCAATTCTTCTTTTCCTTCCATAATTCCATTTCTCTTCTTCCTTTCCTCACAAGGCTTTTGGAATGTGCTTTCTATTCCGCTATCCTTTTTTCAGGAATCTGATCCTCTTATACCCCCACTCCCTTGCAATCAGTGTTTCAACTTCCTCACTCTAATGAAACGGCTCTCTTGCCTGTCACAAACTTCCATATTTCTTCTCATCCCTTGAAACAATCTCATCTCCTTTTAGATTTGCCTGCTGCTTTTGACAGTGGATCAGGTCAGGAAATAGGCCGAACAAGACAGAGCAGAACTCCAGCAAAGTTTGTTTTGCCAGAGCGCTGCTCAGTCCCAAGGCCCTGGAGCTACACCAGGAAACTCCAATACCTGCCCCCAAGCCAAGCCCTGACGCACGGGCATCCTGTGCTTCAAGAAACTGGATGCAGAGACAGTATAAGCCTCACATACCTTTCACAGTCTGTGCAAATATGTCCTGCAATTTACAGCGATTCTTTGTTAGGGTGCATATTATAACCAATAAAAAGGGCAGAGTTTAACTTCTATTACTTGCTTAAAGGGGTTTCTTATTGAAACGCTATCACAAACATGCTTCACATTTAAAATTGTGGACATTCTTATGCTCCCAAAGTGCTCTTTACTTGTATGCAAATTGGACCAGGCTTGGGTTCCGTGAAGAGATGTGATTTACCCCTTGGCTCTGCCCCTTCATCCCCCAGCCCCACATCCCACATAGCAGAGGGTTCCCATTGTAAATTGTTTCCATTTCCATTCCAATCGCTGCTCTTCTTTTTCTTCCCGTGGTATATCTGGACCTGTTCTCTCCTGGTTCTCTTCCCATCTTTCTAATCAAACTTATTCCTGTTTCAGGGGCTGCTGAATCCTCTTGCTGTTTACCTCTTCGTTTGGGGGTGCCACAAGACTCCTCCTTGGCCTCTACTCTTTTCCCTGTACACAATCCCTTTACATGGTTCCATTAATCTGCCATTATTCAGTTATTTGGCTTTTATTTTTATGCAGATGACTCCCAAATATTTTGCTAGATTTTATTCCATTTTCCAATAACTGATTCTTTTGTTTTTGACTGTCTCTGAGCTGTCAAGTTATGGATGCTTCATCTCAATCTATCTAAAATAAGGATCCTCTTTTTTTCCTGCGTCCTGCCCTTACGATTGTTGTTCTTCATCAATTCGTTTCAATCCTGAATCTCTCTTCATCTGCTTATACTCTGGACATCATTGTTGATACTTCTCTATTTTTTCTGATACCATTTCCTCTCTTGCCCACTCCTTTAGTTTTCAACTCTATCATATTTATAAAATCTGATAATTTCGTTTTCTGCCATTACAACTCTTATTCTTACCTCTCTTTTTTCACTTGATTATTTGTTCATCTCTTCTTGGACCTCCTGCCTATGTTCTCACGCTATTTGAGTCTATTTTTATTTCTCCTTCTCTGTCTGCTTCCTCCATGCTCCCATGTTTCCCAATCTCTCACTGCGCTTTCAGCGCTTTCTTTTTCCATCCAGCTCCAGTATGTATTGTTTTAAAGAACATTATTTAAGAGCAAAATTGAGCAAGGTCATAGGATACCTTGCTGATTAACGAAGGGTGAACACACACCTATGGGGGTTACACCCTGGTAAGTGTGTACAAGTAACTGTGAATGACTTCTGACAAAAATATATCAGGACGGTTCGGAGTACTGCAGTTAGATTTTTAATAAAACTGCAGTTTACTTGTTTTTAGATACACTTGATTGAGAGCAACACAAGATACAATAGTATTTACACATTTTGAAGGTATAGTAACCAGTTTGTGAGTGACAAATTTCAAATATTTGTTACGTCTTTTCAATGCTTACATATCCACTGAGCGGTCCTTGGGAAGCAGACCAGGGGATTTAGTGAGGTGATTTCATGTAATAGTCAGCACATATACATCAAAACAATGAGGGGTTGAACAAGGACAAGGCAGACAATATAACAGTCAACACGACAGTGTTGTGGTTCGGCCAGAGAGTGAGCTTGGATGAGCTCTGATGGTGTGGCCTTCATCAGGACGAGATATTCCAAGGCGGGAAGCATCTTGTGAGGTCTGTTGAGATAAACAGACGAGGTGTTATAGGAGTGGGCACATTCGTTGAAAACTAGCACAGGTAGAGGTATCAATACATGAAGGACCGGTGCTTACCGGAACTTCGGAGCACAGTGGCTCAGGGAGTGGCAGTGTCAGCAGTACACTGCAGGATTTTCGTGGTCCTAGAGGTGGCCGTTCCTGTGGAAGTAGGAAGGACATGGAGGCTGTGTTAAGCCATATGGAGTAGTGGAGCAACTAAGGGTAATAAAGGGGTAAGAGCAAGCTTACCTTGAGGGCCTGTTGCCACACAAAATATGGGTAGAACAGGCTGGCGTGATGAGTACGCTGGAATCAACCGCAAGCGCGAGGGGCTGCGGAAAAAAGGAAACACGGGGCTAGGATTATAGGCCTCAGAGTGTGTCAAGGGTCATGGTGCACGTGTGGGTTGGTGAGACGTGCAGGTAACAGATGGCCACGAACAAGGTGTGGCTGATAAAGGCGTGTATGTTCCATGCGGAAGTGGGTCTGAGCATGACTTGTAAATGGACAGAAACGTCTGTGATGCTAAAATTACAACCTCAAAGGCAGGCGGCGGAATAGCGGGATGGCCCGTGCAGGATAGCATGCTTGGCGAGGACGGTATAAAATGGAGGCTGGGCTGGGCTTAAGTGAGACATGCAGCCAGGAAATGGGTGCAAGAGATCACAGAGCTGCAGTGGTTGCATGCGCGTGTGCTTACCTGCGGATGAAGGAAGGATGAGCGCTGCAGAGCAAGCCGTCAGCGGTCGCAGTCCCTGGCTGCGCACAGAGTCAGCTGTTGAGCGGACTGTGATTAAATGGGGTGAGCGGCCATGATGAGGTGCGCGAGGCCGGGGTGCCCGTGGGGGTACCTGACCAAAAAAGGCGCTAAGTACCCAAGGCAAAAATCAGAATACAAATAAGACTAAAAGGCCAAACAACACACTCAGCCAAAAGGGGGGCAATACTAGTGTGTACGCAACCGCTTGCGAGGATGTACGGCTCAGGTAGGTGAACCTTGTCTAGGCAGGCGGGTGGAGAACGCCTCACTGTTGGGCTGGGATGCTGATTGGTCAGCGTCCAGAGTGTGGTGGTGATGGTGCCAAGAGCTACTAAGAGGGGTAAGGTGAGCATACCAACATGTTTGGGTGATACATATCATACATATTTGCAGGAAATGCCCCATTGATAGTGGTTATGTTTAGTATTGACACAGAAGAAGGCACATATTACCCCAGTGGGGTGGCATTTTCAGAGTCCAGCGATGCCACATGAAGTCAATAGGGAGTGGAGGCATTGTCTCAATTACAGGAAGTGTTTCCACTCTACACAGATGTTTAAACCCGACCTAACAAGAGTTTAATTTGTGCACCCATTTCTGTTCTAAACGGGTCAAGATTCTGTCGACATCTCCCCCTCTGATGGTGGCAGAAACTTTCTGTATTACCACCCATTTGACGTCCATATTGGTGTGATTTTTCTTGACAAAATGATCTACCACTGGTTTATCAGGTACTTTGTTTTTTATGCACGAGCGGTGCTCGCATATCCTGGTCTTCACTGGTCTCATGGTTTTGCCCACATATATGAGTCCACATGGGCAAGTTATAGCATTTATGACCTGCGTTGTGTTGCAATTGGTGTGGTCCTGCAGAGTCCAATTAATGTCATTGTGTTTGAATATTTTGGTAGAACTGATTTTGCCTTGGGTAGTTAGCACCTTTTTTGGTCAGGCACCCCCACGGGCACCCCGGCCTCGTGCACCTCATCATGGCCTTTCACCCCATTTAATCACAGTCCGCTCAACAGCTCACTACGTGAGCAGCTAGGGACCGTGACCGCTGACAGCTTGCTCTGCAGCGCTCATCCTTCCTTCCTTCATCCGCAGGTAAGCACACGTGCATGCAACCGCTGCAGCTCTGTGATCTCTTACACCTATTTCTCGGCTGCATGTCTCACTTTAGAACGGGAGCCCAGCCTCCATTTTATACCGTCCTCGCCAAGCATGCTATCCTGCACGGGCCATCCCGCTATTCCGCCGCCTGCCTTTGAGGTTGTAATTTTAGCATCATGGACGTTTCTGTCCATTTTCAAGTCATGCTCAGACCCACTTCCGCATTGAACACACACGCATTTATCAGCCACACCTTGTTCGTGGCCATCTGTTACCTGCACGTCTCACCAACCCTCACGTGCACCATGACCCTTGACACACTCCGAGGCCTATAATCCTAGCCCCGCGTTTCCTTTTTTCCGCAGCCCCTCACGCTTGCGGTTGACTCCAGCGTACTCATCACGCCAGCCTGTTCTACCCATATTTTGCGCGGCAACAGGCCCTCAAGGTAAGCTTGCTCTTACCCCTTTATTACCCTTAGTTGCTCCACTACTCCATATGGCTTAACACAGCCTCCGTGTCCTTCCTACTTCCACAGGAACAGCCACCTCTATGACCTCGAACATCCTCCAGTGTACTGCTGACACTGCCACTCCGTGAGCCACTGCGCTCCGAAGTTCCGGTAAGCACCAGTCCTTCATGTATTGATACCTCTACCTGTGATAGTTTTCAACGAATGTGCCCACTCCTAAAACACCTCGTCTGTTTATCTCAACAGACCTCACAAGATACTTCCCGCCTTGGAATATCTCGTCCTGATGAAGGCCACACCATCAGAGCTCATCCAAGCTCACTCTCTGGCCAAAACACTGTTGTGTTGACTGTTATATTGTCTGCGTTGTCCTTGTTCATCCCCTCATTGTTTTGATGTATATGTGCTGACTATTACATGCCATCACCTCACTAAATCCACTGGTCTCCTTCCCAAGGACCGCTCAGTGGATGTGTAAGCATTGAAAAGACGTTACAAATATTTGAAATTTGTCACTCAAAACTGGTTACTATACCTTCAAAATGTGTAAATACTGTTGTATCTTGTGTTACTCTCAATCAAGTGTATCTAAAAACACGTAAACTGCAGTTTTATTAAAAATCTAACTGCAGTACTCAGAACTGTCCTGATATATTTTCGTCAGAAGTCATTCACAGTTACTTGTACACACTTACCAAGGTGTAACCCCCATAGGTGTGCGTTCACCCTTCGTTAATCAGCAAGGTATCCTATGACCTTGCTCAATTTTGCTCTTTAATACGTGACTACCCACCTGGTGTTACGCTCACCTGGCTCCCACAGAGGCATCGATCTGACCTGGACAGCTGCGGTCTCCACCAATGTGACGCGTAGGGCCGAGATGACGGACTGGACTGGCCCACATAGCTTTGTTTGCTTGGTCCGTAGGAATATTCTTCTGTAAATGGAGAAAGGGAATTAACCACCCGTGGGGTTGAGCATAAATCCCCCCACCCCCGCTGTTCTCCCCACAGATCCCCTTTGATGTCCCCTCTTATAGTCTCACCTGATGGTTTGAAAAGATGAGCTCTCCATCCTGCATTGAGCGCAGGGGCGCGTTGATAACCAGTTGCTTCACTGGCTCGAAGGAATTAGTGAGTTCCAGAACAATATTGACTCCGAAAAGTATGTAGTTCGTAAGAGTTCACATGTCTGACTTTCACTCTTGTCCGATTCCTTGCAGTTTGCAGCTTGACCCCAGTGAAGAGTTCCTTGTGGTAGCTGACGAAGTTCAGGTAAGGATTTGGCTTATCCTACACAGGTCAATAAAATAAGGCCAAAATGTAACCTGTGGCTTGCTCCCTTATTCAGGTGTGAAGAGAAAATATGAAGTTTGGGGAATAATGCCTCCGGCGGTAAAATTAGGTAAGTCTATTGTGGTGAGAAGAGTTCCCCTTGTTTGTCCCTTCGTCTCACCTTGTTGAACTTTTGTTCCCCTTAGGGGCCGGGGTACGGCGAGGATGCAATGGAGACTGCGCCGACCCGTGAAGAGGAATAGTACCCGCGGCGGTAATCAGGTAAGTCTATGGGGGTAGTTACTATTGCCTCTGTTTATTCCCCTGGCTCACCTTTGCTGTTCTTGTGTTCCCCTTAGGTGCCAGAGTGCGGAGGGAACGTACAAAAGGATGCGGTGGATCGTGAGGATGCTGCAAAGGCCGGTGAGTTCAGCGCGGCGCTGCAGCAGGCGAGGCGGCGCGCGTAAAATGCTTCTTTCTTCCAGCTCGAAGGCGCGGTGGATCCCGAATTCAGGTAAGGATCGAAGGTTTTGCTCTTATTCTAACCTCTTCTCCTTCTGTTCCTCCCTTTTTCTAGGAGCTGCAGACTCGAAGCGGGCGTGGCAGAAGACTGGATGCAGGCTTGCAGACACGGTGAGCGTTACGCTGCTGGATGCAGAATAACGCGAAGCGTGTGCTGCTCTTTGGGCGTGGTTTAAATAGCCGCCAAAGTAGTCCCAGGTAAGTATTCCTCCCCAGCCCCACCCGAGTAAAAAATAGTCCCTAGGTAAAATAGTCCCTTGCAAGCCTCATTTGGCTTGAAGCTCTGCATCATGGTCTGCATCAGGTAAGCTTGCAGCATGGTCTACCATCTATATGCTATGCTTGTTTTCCTCTTAAAGATCGTCTTCACACTACTTCTTATACGTAAGTGTAACTTCATGTTGCCCTTTGTTATTATCTTCTATGTAAAAACTAAAGTAAATGTTGGCCTAGTGCTTTGGCGAAAAGCTATAGGAAGCTAAATAAAATAAATATTAAATGTACTAAGCTATTACTGAAGATTAACCAAATTAAAATAAAAGCATATACATAGAATGCGTTTCAATGAATGAAAGAAACACTTTACAGGCGCGTTAATAGTGCCATATCATGTCATATCAATGGAGAGTTGCAAGGACTATATAAACTCAAAGAAATAACCAGGTCCATTTAGGTTTGCTGCTCTGCTCTTGCTTGTAGAGACGTGCATCGGCAAGAACGCTTTGGCTCTTGAGAGTTTACAGAATAGGAGGACGTTGAATCGATACCAAGTGAACTCTTCACTGTTAGCCTTAGGACGAGTACTGTGGGTGGACTGGATTGGAACATGGATGCAAGCATTCTCGAGATCTATTCTGGTCTGAAAGTCCTCTTTCTGGTTTCCAGACCATTCTGAGTCTATATAACATCTGCTCTTCCTGGAATTAAATCCCTAGAATCAAGTATCTGGCCTCTCTGTCAACAGATCCCTTTGCAAACACCGCCTGAATCTCCTGTCCTTGCTTTAGTGCTAGTCGAGGGGTTTATACAAACTCCATTTTATATCATTTTTGTACAGTCTGTGGCATGCATTTGCCCATTATCTGATGCCACCAAGGGCCACCAGTGATGGCTGGGAGATATCTCTGTGCAGAAAGAAGAAGGAGAAAGCAACAGGAAGTCACTCATCCAAGGCTGGTGCCATAGCATTGTGCTTTTAACCATTTGGCTGAATCCAGTGCCAGCAAGATCAATAGCTGGGCCAAAGACTTCGTTAGAAGCCGTTTGCCTCCTTTATAATTGGTCTTCTCTCTCCTTGGCTGTTGTGTGGCATGTACTCCACCACACTGTCAAGTGTCAAAGCCCGACTAATGAGAAAGACCTTTAGATGGATGAAACTGAGTCTTGCCCCATAATTTCCAGGGCTTGGCAGGGAGATGTTTATTATCCAGCCAGGCAAAATGAGAAGGTTGCATACTTTTCCAGTATGAAATCTCCAGGTATGGGTGAACACATATGCTTGGAGCATGAAGGAAGATAATCAATGGTGCCAGGACCATGGCGAGTGCAAGAAGCGCAGACTTAAGCACAAAGGGAAGAACCCAAAACTGGACAGGTCTCTGAACGCACATTTTACAATTGACATATTTCAATGAGAAAGTAAAGTACAAAAGGCCAAGAGAATGGAACATTCATTCAATAACAGCCATTACAGAATGAGAAGCATTTATTCTTTTTTTTTTATTAGTCAGGTACTGATCCCAAACTATTACATCAGCCAAGACTAGCCTTTGATATATCGCCGCTCCTGGTTCCTATTGGCTGTCCCTGTCCGCTGTCCGGTCAGCCCAATCTCGTTCTAGTCACTCAGTTGGTGTGGGGTTATGTCTTGTTCCTCACAGGAGCCAGCTGTTCTGCATCTCTCGGCTCAACATACCCAGTTTGTTTCTGCAGCTCTGCTCCAGCTTCTCTCGGTTGCTTCCCAGGCGTTTCTGGGAGATACGTTACTGAAACACAAACACAAGAAACCTGGCCAGAACAGAGGCTGATAGGCATTGCAGAGGGGACAGTAGTACCAATGTTGTCAGGCATGCTCACGTATTCTGTGGAGTATGGGGTACATTAGGCTCTGGCAATGCCCTTGTAAGCCACCTACCTCAGAGGGGGCCCTGCACACCTGTGACAGGGTATGGACCATGAATCTGCCACACAGGCCACAAAGTCAACAACCCCGGGCCTGTCAATGGTAGGTTGAGGTGAAGTATGCTGAAAAGATGGTTTATTGTGGATTAGATGGGGAAGTTGGAGTGGTGTGATGGTATTTGTGTGCAAGGGAGAAAGGACCAAAGGACATGGACGTTTATGGGGAGGGCTTATAGTAGTGGGAGGAGTAGGAAGTTGTGCAACAAAGTTAGAAAGGGAGATCTGAAGGAGGTAGGGAGCAGTGGAGAGGGTCTGAAAAGGGTGGCTGGGTAAGGTTGAGAAGCGAGGATCACAAGGAGAGATCTGCATGGAATGGCCATAGGGAGAACAAGGTGGCCCGGAATCATTGCACTGCGAGGTGTGGTGAGAGATGGAGAAATCGAGTAAAGCAGATGGAGTTATGAGGCAGGGTAAAAGTCAGTACAAGTATACTGTTAGTATGCAGTCAAGTTTGTAACGAAGGGCAGATAAGATCAAATGGGGTAGTTGAGTGAGTGGGATGATGGGAGTTAGGGTAAGACAGGTAGTGGCAGCTGGGGAGAAAGTAGTTGGCAGTTTAGGAGGGAGGGAAGCCTGAATGGACAGGGTGAAGTAGTTGCAGGAAAGGGGTTGGATGACTGATAATGCTGGAGAAGGTGGTGGGGGCAGGTAACTGAGGAAGGGTCGAGCAAATGAAATGGGGACAGCAGGAGAAAGCGGTAAGGGGCAGTGATCTGTTTATATCTCCTAAGAAGTGCACAGCATACTACCCTTTCATGGCAAGCCCTACCCAAAGTGTCATTTTGCCCTCCAAAAGTGCTGTCTTGTCCCTCCAAAAAGGAAAAACACCCTGCCCACTTAAAATCCTGAGCAGATCATGCTAAGAGGCATTAATTGTGCAGGTTTAGGAGGAGATGGATGTTGTAGTTTGGGGGAAGTGGGAGGGCTGGGTGGTCTGACAATGTCTTCTGCCTGGCTCTATTGACCACAAGAGGGTGACTCAGTGGATGATGGGCCTGGGGTAGTATAGGGAGACTCCACTGGCACCCTCCCTTGGCTCCCGCTACGTGCCACAAGACAGACCCTTGGTGTCAGCTAGACACCCTTCAATTCTGCGACATCCTGAAACTTTTCCCCGCTGATGCCAGCTCGTATGGTCTGGGAGCAACGCTGACCCAGAAGAAGGGCAACGTTGAGCACATAGTGGCATTTGTGTCCAAAGTGCTTTCCCAGGCAGAAAAGAACTACTCTACAGTGGAGAAGGAAATGCTGGCTTTTGCACGGGCGGCAGACTACTTTCGAACATGTGTGGAGCAGAAAATGTCAATTGGTGACAGACCATAGGTACACATGCTCAGTCCAGCAGGCACCAGAACATCCACGCCTCGCCTCACCTGCATTGCAGCTAAGTTACAGAAATATACCTACGAATTTGTGCACATTGCAGGGTGGAAAAATGCCCAGGCAGACTGCATCTCCAGGCTGGCAGAACAAAGAGCTGCAGCAACCAGCTTCCTCAAATGCGTGGTAGCGTCTTTGGGAGATCTCAGAAGCAAGAAATTCCTCAAAATGAATGGAAACCATTGGAAAGAAGAGTCAGTGAATGATGCGACAAAGAAAATCTCACGGAGTGGGTCAGGAATGGTTGGCCGAACGAGATAGTGATCCCCGAAGGCCTGCGCCCATACTGTAAGGTGGCAGAAGAAATGTTCAAATGCAGGGGCATGTTGATGAGAGGCGATCAAGCTATCCCACTGGTGGCGTTGAAAAAGAGCATCATGTGCAGGGCCAATGCAGGACAATTGGGGAGCAACATGATGAGGCGACGAGTCATATTGGTGGTCAGGCATGGACCAGGATATAAGAATAATGACAGAAAGGCGTCATGAGTGTCTCAACAATGATAAAAGGCTGAAGGTGAGACAAGCTCTGTTGCACCCCAATGAGATACCGGAAGTTGTGTGGCAAAAACTGGGACTGGATTTTATAGCTCCTTGGAGTTAATGCGGCCAGAACACGGTAATCGACCATCTCTCAAAGTGGGTAGAAGTGGAGTTTGTGCCTGACCTCACTACAGCCAGTTATTGGCATTTTGAAAGAAATATTTCTGAGAGAGGGATTACCCAAGGAACTGGGCACAGACAATGGAGTCCAACTCGTCTCCAGAGAGATGAAAAAGTTCTTGAAGGACAATAATATACATCAGATAAAGGCTGTGCTGTATCATCCCCAGGCCAATGGGCTGGTAGAACGGACTTATAGATTCATCAAAGGGGCAATGCAAATGGCCACAGCGTCCGGCATGGACCCGTACAGCACGGTCAAGGTGGCAGTTGCAGCCCATCACCTGACCCCCAATAGGACTATTGGCTGTCAAGAGTAAGGGAGGATGACACCATAGACATGGATGAATTACTCAGGAGGATGAGAAAAGGCAAGACCTGCATGAAACTATGGAACAACAAAAGGAGAACACCCCAGAACAATGAATTATAGGAGGGTGACCTGGTTAAGATAAAGTAGTCCCATAAGGTCCCTGTGACAGGTTCCAGGTTCAGCAGACCCCTCAGAATGTGTCAAAGAGGGACCAACCATGTGTGCACACAGCATGGGAAGATGGAAATTGGAACGAGTAGCACTATTTGAACACAGGGGCAAAGAATTGCATGACCCAGTGACTAGCGAGCAAGGGCATAAGGAGAAGGAGACGGAGGTCGACAAGTCTATCAACAAGTCGCAACAATTCCCAGGAAGTGTGAAGTCCGAGAACCTCAATGAGCAATAAGAGACCCGTGAGACAGGTCATGAGCTGCAGACTGAGGCGTCTGATAACCTACAGTGCAGCAGGGAGTCTGGAGGGATCTGCCGCCAAAGGGAAAGGAAAAGACACGTACGATTTGCAGACTTTGTTTTGGAGTAGCACCATGCTACGCAAAAAAAAAAGGAGGTATGTAGAGACTGAATATCGCAGAAGCCGGAAGCCAGACTTCTTGTGAGACTTAACAATTGAGAAGGCAGCAGGAGACAGGCATTCTGAGACCAGGCTGGACGCGGGAGACCTTGCAGTCCCGACGCTCTTCCTGTGAGACCACCACTATACCCTTGAACTCTCACCATCAGTATTCTACCAATCCTTCCCCTATTTGTATGTTGTAGGGCCCTTTTTTTAATGACAGTGAAGCCACTGTGGGGTTCATGCATAATAAAGCCATAATTCCAAACTCAAGGCTTGTGTGTGTAGTTCATTTTGGGGTACAGCAGTTAATCAAAGTGAACTGTGCTCTGGTTGTGATTTTGAAACAGTTGTCCTTTACTCAATGTGTCAGATTTAGTGGTTTGTGCCGTTCTAGTGCAGTGGGTGGAACTATGCAAATTACCCAAATAGGGACATTTTGGAGGGCAAGTGATAGTGGCGCATCTCATGTGTGTAAGTGACCCTTGCAGCCCACTGGGGAACATATTTATGCTAAACTATATATTTTGTATCACAGTTCACCGCAGAACGAGACCTGGTGGTAACTTCCCCACTAGGCGTGGATAGAGATTTGCAGATAGCAGGAAGGTCTACGTAAAGCGTGTCTTTTAAGCCATGTGATGCAGATGCTTCGCTAGGCCTGTTCCTCTAACGGGAATTACACTAGTAACTATTGAAGGGTTGTTAGGTCAGGAGGCTTTGCAGCATAATGTTTCCTGAAAGAAGACTGCTTGAGAGAGGAGGAAATATGCTGTATTCTGATTGACTGCACAAGTGGAGGATTATTAATACCAGCTCTGTGGAAGAGCCTGTATTTTTGGGGAGAGTGTTGTTTTATGTTACTAGGTCCTAAAATGGTGCCGTCGTAAAGGGAATTGGACAAGAAGCTGTTCAGGAGGGGCGGGTGCATTAAGCTTCTCTTGGGTCATAATGGGTGCAGTGGAAATCTGATGGGCTACGTGTCTGTGCAAACCTGTGATGGGTGTGTGCAGTAATATGTTACTTGGTAAAGACTGAGTAGTCGATCTGCACTGTATGGGACATTGAAAGGGAGATAATTCAAGGGAACTGTGAACATTTTTAATGTGTGAGCCGTGAACCAGCGAGGGAAAGACAGCCTGTGTAAAGCATTCGACATGAGTTTGATACGTGCAGTGCCCCGTGTGCAGAGAGAGAAAAAAGTGACCTTGTACTGTGGGAGGAGACAGCGAACCCCCGCTTTTTCCGAAGAGTGAAACGGGAATGTGTGTGCTGTTACCTGCTAGTTTGACACAGAGTTTCTGTTGTGCAGCAGTAAACCTTTTCAGAGGAGGTAGTCAACCTGTAGTGGATCAAGCTCCTCAAAAGTTTTTCATTGGATGTTATTCTTAAATCAATGCTTCTTCGCACCTCCCTGTACGACTTATCCCTCACTTTACTGGATCCGTTTCCTACTCTCCCAAGTCAAAAAGGGAAGATCTTCCTGGAATCACCCTAGAGTCATCCATGGATAGTTCAGAGAGATCATCCGAAACCATCCTGAAGTATGTCTATAGGCCAAAATATTTAAATGAGATGACAGTTATCACAGAAACTACTCCAGGATGGGTGGGGATTACTCCAGTATGACCCCCATGACAACTTCAGGATGGGTGGGTGGGGGGGGGCTTACTCCAGGATGACCCCATGACAACCTCAGGATGGGTGGGAAGTCAAGGGGCGGGGGGGATTATTCCAGGATGACCCCATGACAACTTCAGGACGGGTGGGGGATTACAGTAAAATAAGGGTAAGAAGAGCCTGATTCCCAACCTGGTCCTTCAGGCTAGGGTTATGTCAACAAAACAAGGTGGACCAGTGGAAGAGAGGGATTATTCCTATCGATATACGTTGTATTTTTACAAATACTGACAACTACTTTTCTGAAAGGCAAATCAATTTAATAGAAAAACACAAACATGTAAAATACAATTTTTCTCTATAAATTCCAGAACTTTATATAAAGGATAAACCACAGCTCCTTTCACTATTTCTCTGTCATTCGTACAGTTTCATACTGGTTCGCATACATATTAAATAACTACTTTCCTTCTAACCGTCTTGGGTTAGATATTGCTGTTACACACATTTTTAATTTAGATCTATTGTCTCGTCAAAACATCTGTGGAAAATTTGATCACACAGGTTTAACACGTCTACATATGTTTCAGTTGTCTCTGGACTTTAATTTCAGTCCTTCAATACAGCAACTTTCTTCAGGACGTAAAACAGACAGGAAACTGTCTGTGGCCGGTCTCATAGGTATGGGGAGTCATGATACCTATAAACAAAATTTAAAACATTTCTAAATGAACCTTCTCAATAATTTTTCATTACAATAAATGTATTATACACTGACTTTTCACTAGTGTCTCACCTTCACTTTATATTTGGCGGATTGGCTGAGTATGTCATTTTTCAGAAAGTGTTCTTTCTCTTACTAGTTATCATCCTGTTGGCCTAAGGGAGAATTTACCTTATGGTCAATTCCTTCATATTCGTAGGAACTGTACCAATAAATATTACTTTATTGAACATGCAGACAGCTCACAACAAGACTCATTCAGAGAGGAAACCCCCGGAAACTAGTCAACAACAATCTAAAGAGGGCTGCAAATACCAGCATGGAAGAATGTCTTAAACCACGACAGAAGAAAAAACAAGAAAGGATAGTTTGTGTCACTACCTGCAACCCAATAAGCAATGATTTAAAGAAAATTATCAACAGAAATTGGGACCTTATTAAGCAGCCAGGAACTTTGGCACAAAAACCTTTATTCGCCTTCAAAAAGAATCAAAGTCTACAACAGAGATTGGTTCATACATAAGAAAAATGCAAAGAACAGAATGTATTGAACCAATCGGTTCTCCCACCAATAGTGGGACATCACAAATGTGGAGGCTGTGTTGCTTGTCCACTCACTGAGAGTCAAACAGATTCAATCATGGAAGGATAAAATGGACATTGCTAACCCACACTAATTGTAAAACAAAAAATGTTGTTTATATTATTGAATGCCCGTCTGGCCTACTATATGTGGGCAAAACCACAAGAGAAATACGCCAAAGAATCGGTGAACACAGAAATTGTGTGAGGAACAAAGTTCCTAATAAACCCTTGGTTGACCATTTTTCAAGAATGGAACATAGAGATGGAGATCTTAGATGGTTTGTTTTACAACAGGTAAAAACACAGGCACGTGGAGGAGATATGGCTTCCATACTCCATAGGCTTGAACAAAAATGGATTTATAGCCTAGATACAGTGAAACATGGACTGAACATTTCCGTCGAGTGGAATAATTTGATCACCAAGAAATGAGCTGACAATTTACTTTTAAGTAACAATCTGATGGGTTAAAGCATGACACTTGCCCATTTGTATAAATGTAATCGTCGGAACAGATAAATGTGTTCATAACCATCTTTTATTATTGCCTAAGCAATAGGCAATAGTAAAACAGATGTAGTATGACTGTATAAGGCCATAACACCATTCAATACCATGCACGTAGTTTTGAATTTCTTTGAAAACATTTCAAAGATGGCCGTACCATTTAGCCATCTGTAGTCCTTTTTCAATGACTATGCATCGAACTGCGGTGCACGGGCAGTGTATACATCCGCTCGTGTCACAGCAGGTGTCTCTGTTTGTAAGGAGCAGCACGCGAGTGAAGTCCTTCCTTTGAACATCCTGGCGATCCCGCTTCTGAGCTAGCGATCGCGGGTGCCAGCGCACATCGATTTGAGTCTTTATGAAATATCAACAAAACGATGCTGTGATGTCTATGACAACTCCGTCCATCACTGTGAGTAAAAAGCAATGCAAGATACACAATTCTACTAAACATCTGAGATTTGATCACATTATTTATAAAAGATATGCTGAGCCTCACTAGCATATTTGTTAACCTACTTGTTTGACAGTATTTACAAAGTGAAGCGCGCACAAAAACTACGCATATTTCAAGAACTATGTTATAACTGCGAGTAGAAAGTAATGCAAGACAACACCTGTGAAAAGTATCTACCGTACACGTTACCTCACTTTATTTATAAAAGACATGTTGAACCGTGCAAAGCATACATGTCAACCAACTTACTTGGACAGCAATAAAAGAGATACAATGAATCGCATATAAAAACTACACAAATCAAAAGAATTAGGTTATAAAGAGATGCAATTTAGTAGGTGCACTCTTCAATCACAACAAGGTTTAACCCTACATCTTGTGATGTATGTATAGGGTTTCCCTTGACTCAAGAACATTGTTTGACGCACTTGAATGAAGTGGGTCCATTTTCCTTTCTGGGCCTTGAAAAGCATACTAGGAGTATAAAAGATCAGATGAGTATTGATGAACACTCTACAATATAGGAGCAAATTGATATTGAACTATTATCCTAAAGGCTCAATATCCATTGGAGAGAAGGAACACTTTTTGAAAAAAGACATACTCAGCTAATCACAAGACGAAACCAAAAATGTTTTTGGAGTTTCTTCCAACTGGCCTATAGAAGTAATTTTAGGCACATAAATACATCTTGGTTGTAAAATTGAATTGTCGTCAATCAAGATAGCACCTGGTACCCATTGAATTTTTATTTTAAATTTCCAGGTTGGCCCATGTCAAAGTATCTAAGACTTGTACAGGACCACGGATTAAATCCATATATCTGATCTACCTTCGCCAACTATAAAGTGAAGGTAGACAGACTATGACTAGTGAAAAGTATAATACATTTATTGTAACCCAAAATTATTGAGAGGGTTCATATAGAAATTTAGAAATATTTTTTAATTGTTTTTATAGGCATCACGGCTCCCCATACCTATGGGGCAGGCCAAAGACGGTTTCCTGTCCGTTTTTCGTCCCGAAGAAGGTTGCTGTATTGAAGGACTGAAATGAATGTCCAGAGAGAACTTAAACATATGTAGATGTGTTAAACCTGTGTGATCACATTTTCCACAGATGTTTTGAAGAGACAATAGATCTAAATAAAAAATGTGTGTAACAGCAATATCTAACCTGAGACGGCTAGAAGGAAAGTAGTTATTTAGAATGTATGCGAACCAGTATGAACGATAGAGAAATAGTGAAGGGAGCTGTGGTTTATCCTTTATATATAGTTCTGGAATTTATAGAAAAAAAAAATGTACAAATCTATGTTTTATGTATTTACTGGTTTGTGTTTTTCTATAAAATTAAATTGATTTGCCATTCAGAAAAGTAGCTGTCAGTATTTGTAAAAAGACAACGTATATCGATATGAATATTCCTTCTCTTCCACTTTTCGGGTGGGGGACTACAGGATGGTTCCATGACAACTTTAGGATGGGTTTGGAATTGTGAATGATATTGTAGAGAACGAGGAGTCATTTCATAATGCTTCTAAAAGATTTAAGAAAAAATTACTCTGGGCATTTATCCCATGGGTGGTATTACTATAGGGTGAGATTTATGGCTAGTGTACTGGAAAACCTCAAGGGAATTTGCAGCCGTCATTCCATCTTTGCCTTCTATACTAGAGTATTCAACTAAGTTTGCTGATTCAGTACACAAAACTACAAATCCACCCCCACAATGTCACAAACCAACCTGTAAACTCCCTCATTTCAGTTCTCATCTCTAGCCAACATGCCATCACACCCAAAAGAAACTCCCACAATTACAAATCACTGCACTAAAATACCCACTTTCAGTGACCTAAACAGAATCTGTTAAAGGTCTACCTGCATGACAGACTGCTGACAGTCACTTCACCCAATATCTCTATGAGCAGGTAACAATTAGTACGACCATTCACCATACCCAGCAAACATTTGCTGACCCAAACCAGAAGTCATAGACAATAGCACAAAACATGTACCGTTTACAAGTTGACACCAACCTACAAATTCACCAGATCAACTATATAGTTCTACACACAAGAGAGTTTGACACAGCAGCATGTGAGCTACAATTACACGTTGTCGATTAGTAGCAGGGGATGACTTAGCAACCCTCGTTTGTCGGGATGTTCCAATTCCATGGTTTTTGAAGACCGTAATCTGAATGATTGCGCAAGTGTTTGGGTGTCACTTCGACTGACCGTCATACTGTAACAAAGACACACTGTTGTGAAAACGTGACGATAGACTTTTGTAGCAGACAATTTTGTTACTTGATAGGCCAATATTTTGTAGTTGTTGTGCAGCCACATCTTTGGGAACTAAAACCTTACACAGACATCTGCCAATTTACTGATGCGTCTTTCAATTGTCCAGGTGAAGTAACAGAGGTAGGTTCTGAGGCAGGAATGTAGGAGGAATGAAGAACACTAGCCATCCCTGCTAAAATACTTAGGTTTTCCAGCTTTTGTGACCATAACTGTGACTTCCATTACTAAGTTTGGGAATAGTCAATTTCTTAGCTCTTACAATATAATTCTCATTTTTCTTTTGTTTTTTCACTGTGTCTTCTTCTTGTAGTTCACGCAACACTCTTAGCGCTTCCCAGATTCAACCAGTAGCTTGTTTTTCTCCTCTGCCTTTCTTTTTGAAGCCTGAATTAGACCCTCTGCATCACAATAGGTTTTAATTATTTCATCAATGCCCCTCCCCTCCTGCTTTAAATGGCGAGGGAGAGGGCCGAGAGGCGAAGCCGAGCAGGGAAGGCCGTAAGGAAAGGCTTCCCATGCTCTTGTCCGCTCTTTGCTGCTCGTCTGTGGTCTGCCCCGAATCCTTGTCGCATCTCGGAGGTAAGAAGCAGAACTACAACATACTTTGTTCATATCCATGCCTTCATACTAGATGCTTCAGATTACGCACCCGCACGCTGCAGGCCACCTTCAACTCCCATCCCCTCCCCACGAGCACCCTCAATGCTCGCCTATGCTCACACACCTTGCCGCCCTCGCCACTTGTGATCACGGCTAGACTCCTCCTCCCAAAGCCTACAGCTACTACGAATACAGACAATAATGTACTCTACCACTCCCACATTTGTACCACTCCCAAACAAAATGTGTCACCACTTGTGTCCACCACCACTGAAAATGAGCCCCCTAGTTTAAAATCTGTGGTTTGCAATTCCTCCAACTCCGTAGCACAACCATGCACACCACCCCACCTACGCTCCCCACTCCCCCCCCAGCCACCACCGAACCCCATCTTAAATGCGCCATGATTAACGCTAGGTCCATCAATGCCCACGCCTTAGATATACACGACCTCCTAACCACCCACGACCTCGATCTGCTCATGATCTCAGAAACATGGCTACACGATGCCTCCAGCCCGGCGCTCGCCATCGCACTACCACTTGGATATTCCATCACTAGACAAGGTTGTCTATCCAAAGGTGGAGGTGTAGCAATTATTGCCAAAGACTGCTTTTCTATCAGGAAGGTAGAGAAATCCTTGCACAACAACAGTGACTACCTTCAAGTTAAAATCAAACTATCTCCCCAATGTACCATTGCTGTCCACATGGTCTACTGCCCCCCAGGCCCAACAGGTGACTTCCAAGCCTCTCTCATCCACCTCCTCTCCGACAACCTCAAAAAACAATCAACAGCCATTCTCCTTGGGGATGGTAACCTAGGTCTCCCGGACATTAAGGACCTAGCAGCCAAATCCCTTGACTCAGCCCTCAAGGCTCTGGGCTACAATAACACCATCTTTAGCCCAACCCAGACCCAGGGCAGAGCTCTTGACTGGATCGCACAACATAACTGCCCACTCATCATCACTGGAAACTCTCCCACCCCAGGGTCAGACCACCACATCATCACCTTCAGCATCCTCGCCACCTGCTCCACCACCCCCTCACCCCGACCACTGCCACCCTGCCTGGCCAGAAGCTCCCATCAGCTCACTAAGGAAAGGCTACTGCCCTTCCTCCAAGGCCCAGCCTTCGGACCCCCTTTTTCCTCAGACTCAGAAACACTCGCAACAGCCTACGAAGTTGCCATCAAAGCAGCTATTAACTCCATTGTCCCCCTTAAACCCTGTAAGTCCAAACCCACCACCCATTCCAACTCCTGGTTTCTCGTTCTCCGCATCGAAACAAAGGCTGCTCTCACTCAGTGGCAAAGGTCTCACTCTGACAAAGACAAGATGACTTTTAAATCCTGCTCCACTAGATATAAAAAAGCAATCACCCAAGATAAGGCCAAATCCTTTGAATCCAGAATCTCTGAAGCCCAATCCAGCACTAAAGAAATCGTTGCCATTTTTAGGGAGCTAGAGATACCCACCCCGACCCCCAGAACTTCACCAAAGAAAAGGCCTGGTGTGATGATATACAAACAGCCATGAAAAATAAATTGAGCCTGCTCCAAAACAAAATACTAGCCACTAAGCAAGCCCTACCCAACACACACACCCCTGTCCCACCACCAGCTCCGGATCCCCGCCCCCAACCTTTTTCATTCAAACCCATTCTAGAAAAAGACATCACCAACATAATGAGGAACATCAAACCCTCCAACTGCAAAGGTGATGCATGCCCAGCCACCATTATCAAAGACTGCTCTGAAGCATTAGCTCCCTTCCTTACAGCCTTTGTAAACGCCTCCTTTGCTACAGGGGAAAGTCCCTGCCTCCCTCAAGTAAGCCTGGATCCGCCCTCTCTTAAAAAAACCAACTCTCGACCCCACCTCCCCCAACAACTATAGACCCATCACCACTGTCCCTTTACTCCTCAAAATACTGGACAAAGCAGCCTACCTGCAGGTTCAACATTTCATTGAAGAGAACAAACTCCTAGGACTCTGCCAATCTGGCTTCCGCCCCAGACATGGGACTGAAACCGCCCTACTTGACCTGAAAAACCAAATGGACGATGCCAGAGACATGGGCAAACCAACACTTCTCTTACTTCTCGACCTATCCACGGCTTTCGACCTCGTGGATCATGACGTCTTATGTCACCACCTCTCCTCTACTGCCAAATTCTCCCCTGAAGCCACAGCATGGATCACCTCCTTCATACAAGACAGAACCATGCAAGTTTTCTCGGACCTAGCATCCGCCTCACCAACTATCATACTCTGCGGTGTGCCCCAAGGCTCCTGCCTCTCACCCACCCTCTACAACATCTTCACACAACCCCTTTTTCTCATCCTCGACGCCATGGGCATTTCATACACCAACTACGCCGACGACACACAGATCCTCCTCACCCTCACTGGCAACTATGACACTGACTCCATGACCCTCAACAACCTCTACAACACCATCCAAGCCTGGATGGCAGACAACGGACTATGCCTCAACTCCGACAAGACTGAATTCCTCCTGCTAGGCTCACCCGACACGCTGAAAAATCTAGACTCCCAATTCAGTCATTTCACCATAGACTCCATCAAAATACCTGTCTCAGAATCAGTCAAAACCCTTGGAGTTCACTTGGATCCATGGACAAACAAGTCAACGCTATAGCCTCTGCAGCTGCATATCATGCCAAACTAATCAACACAGTCAGGCCCTTTCTCTCCAAAGAGAACTGCACTAACATAGCCAGAGCCATCACTGGATCTAGGCTTCACTATTGTAATGTACTCTTTCTAGGCACCTCCAACAAAAACCTAGAGAGGTTACAAATCATACAGAATAGTGCTCTCCGGGCAGCCCAAGGCATTGCCAAAAGAGAACACATTTTGGAGGCCAGACAACTAGCACACTGGCTCCCAATAACAGAAAGGATCATCTTCAAGACTCTGACACTGACCCACAAGTGCGTTCACCTTACTGCCCCCGACTACCTATCCCAAAGGATCCACCCCGTCTCCTCTACGAGGCCAACCAGATCACCATATACTAACATGCTCGCTGTGCCATTAGTAAAAAAAAGCCAGAGCAGGCGGATCCAGCTTCCCATATCTCGCACCCACTCACTGGAACGCCCTACCTCCCACAATCCGAGGTGAGGCCTCCCTCAGCACCTTCCGCAAAACCATGAAAACCATCTTATTCACATAAAATGCCTCGCACCAGTTGAATACATATCATATGTTCCTAATGCATAAACTGTATTGTAATGACTAACTGTACCAACCAAAATATCAGCTCTATGCCTTTTGGAATTCATAACGTACCACTGAATGCCTCTATTCCTGTAACTAAACTCTTGCAAGTAACAGCAACTCAATGTCCATGGGCTACTTGCGCGCTATATAAATATAAATAAATAAATAAAATGTTTCCTGTGTCTTAATACACCGTTTCTTGGCTGCGTGTATAAGAAAGGCAAGTTAGAACTTCAAAATATACAACAGACATTTTGCTTAAGCTGTACACTGGGGTAAGTGACTCCCCTTAAGCACAATCCTAGCCATCGCGTTGGCTTCATCTTTGCTTATTATTGCCCGATTTGGCACTTTCCCTCCCTCCCCATGCAGCTTCCCACAACCCAGTCTAGCTGCACACATACTCTTGACCTGGACTACAGTCCCAGAGGGCGTTCAACCCATAGCGCTTTGAGATCATACGAATGGTAAAAGGCACTCTACAAATAACATAAGAGAAATCTGTAGACCATCTATACTTTACAGAGTTACTCTAGAGAAAAGAGATGCTGTTAAAGAGTGGTGGGCATTGTGCAGCACTCATCGTTGTGTGAAAAAAAGGAAGGCCTCCGCGTAGGGACATCAGATGTACCCTCCTCCCCCAAACATCAAGCAGATGGACAAATAAAAAGATTACATTAATTACCTGCTGACTGGAAAAGCACTACTGCTTTGAAATCCTTTTCTTCATGTATTTCTCTTCTACTTTCATCAATACCCTCTATCAGCCATTTACAATTAACTTCACCAGGAATTGCCAAAGGCTCAAATTCCCCTTCCTTTCAAATACACAGAGAACTGTTGTAATCAAAGAAAAGCAGAGTGCCATGATTTTAATTATTGCCTGAGAGAGAAAACATTTTGTTTAAGAAAATGGCATTTAGTATGCTCCAAGTATTTGGGAAATTTGCCTGTACCCAAAACCATTAATTTATTGTGGGCTTGCTATGTATGTTCCTGCCTGATGTGTCCCTATTTGTGAATTAAGCGTCTCTTGGTGCTGGGTAACTTGCTCCAAGACTTTCACCCATTGTGGCTTCAACTAGTTGCATCTGCTCGCTCATAAAATTAGAGGTGGGTGTTCTGGAGAGGCAATACGTTAACTGCAAAGTTCTTGTACCTACAATGCTGCAGAGTCATTTTGTGTGCGTCCTTTAAACGATAAGCACCCGTTTCAGTTTTTTAAATATAAATATCAACCTTAGAGAGTCCCAGCTTGTGGACAGCAACATGTACAGGAAATTATAGGGACCGATAATATGAGGGTATGCAGGGAGGGACAGAACCCATGACCAAAGTGATGTTTACCCGGGGGGGGTGACAAAAAGTAAATGTTACACCTTAGCTACACCCTGTGGCTGCAAGGATCAAAGTTCAAGTCCCTCTGCATAGTCCACAAGGCGTTCTGGGGCTGGGGCCCTTACTATCTACAACACTCTCTTCCTAAATATTCTCCTTCCAGAGCCCTCTGCTCGGCATCCTCCAACTCTCTGCAGGGTGTGGTGGGGGAGTGGAAGAGGGAGAGTCATTTTTCCAAACATATTTGGGGGTAGATCCCTATCCTCTGAAGCAGGTGCTGCCTTCTGGAACAGCCTACCTGCCTCTCTCTGTCTTGAGCCAGACCTCTGTTAAGCACACCTGGCTCCCACAGGGGCGTTGATTGGAGCTGGACAGCTGCGGTCTCCACCAACGTGACACGTAGTGCAGAGATGACAAATTGGACTGGCCCGCCTAATTTCGTCTGCTTGATCCGTAGAAGTATTCTCCTGAAAGTGGAGAAAGGGAATTAGCCACCCGTGGATTTGAGTGATAACACCCCACTGTTCTTCCCACTAATCACCTCTGATATCTCCTTTCATAGTCTCACCTTATGTTTCTAAAAGACGAGCTCTCCATCCTGCGTGGAATGCAGGGGCGCGTAGATAGCCAGTTACTTCACTGGCCCGAAGAAATTGGGAGAGTTCCAGACCAATATTGACTCTGAGGTCCCTGGCGAGGAACTGTAAGTATATAGTTCAAAATGTCTGAATATTCACTCTTGTCCGATTCCTTTTGTCTTGCAGCTTGACCCAAGAGAAGATTGCCTCGTGGCAGCTGGTAGCGTTCAGGTAAGAGTCTGTATTACCCAACACTGTCAGGTAAATGATACCTGTGTTTAATCTGTTGCTTTCCCTCCTTTTACAGGTGAGGCGTGAGAAATGATGACGTCTTGATGAATAATGCCTCTGGCGGTAAAATCAGGTAAGTCTGTGGTGGTAAAAGAGATCGTCTTTGTTTATTCTCTCGGTTCACCTTGCTGTTCTTTTGTTCCCCTTAGGTGCCGATGTTCAGCAAAAATGAGATGGAGACTGCGCCGGACCGTGGAGATGAAGAAATGCCTCCGGCGGGAAAATCAGGTAAGTCTATGGTGGTAACAGAGATTGCCTTTGTTTATTCTCTCGGCTCAACTTTCTGTTCTTTTGTCCCCCTTAGGTGCCGGAAGTTCGGCGAAGATGTGATGGAGACTGCGGCAGATCGTGGAGGTGCTGCAAAGGCTGGTGAGAATAGCACAGCGCTGCAGCGGGTGATGCGATGCGTATCAAATTAACGTCTCTTTCCTTGTTTGAAGGCACGATGGATCCGGAATCAGGTGAGGAATAGAAGTAATGTTCTTGTTCTAACCTTTCCTCCTTCTTCCCCTTTTATCTAGGAGCTCCAGACTCGAGGCGGGCGTGGCAGAAGGCTGGATGCTCTTGCAGGCACGGTGAGCGTTACGCTGCTGGATGCAGAATAACGCGAAGCATGAGCTGCTCTTCGGGCGTGGTTTAAATAGCCTTCAATGTAGTCCCAGGTAAGAAGTTCCCCCAAGACCACACCCGAGTAAGAAAATAGTCCCTGAAGTAAAGTAGTCCCCTTCAGGCTTCACGTTGGCTTGGATTCTTAGAAGCATGGTCTGCATGAAGTAAGTGTAAGCATATGAGCATTGCCGCCAGGACTGACCCCTTCTATGAGCCTGGTGCCTACGGTGCCAGGACTGTACCCAGGCTTTTTCTAAGCATCTGGATGCCTGTTCCCGGGACTGATGGGCCTGGTCCGGATGCCCGGGGGTAGGCATCACGACAACCTCCTTAAGTTCCAAAAACTCATCAAGACCTTCCTCTTCCCTGCTAACCTCCTTCCCTGCTCTTCTACATCCCTCCTTCATTCTCTTCCCCAATCTGCTAACAAGGTGCACCTCCAGAGCATAGGCGCACCGATTACCTTTTTTTTTTCCTCTCTCTCTCTCATATAAAAGGGAATGGTACATTGTCTACACATTTGGATAAAGTTGGCAACTCTGCAGACACATTTTGCCAAAATCCAAAGACATTTTTTTAATTGGCTCTGCAGTAGGCAGTCACTTTGAAGCTCCATTAGTTTGTCCTGGAGGTGTATTTGGAGGTGTGCCCCTTCATCCGCTAGGAAAGGCTGAACCACCAGTCATGGACGTTACAATTGTCCCCAAAGTACTTTGAGACTGGTTCTGAGATAGTTTCCAATTAGTGCAGCAACACATGAAGATCATACTCCGTCTCCTCAAGCGCATCTGCTAATAATGGAAATGCATCAGTAATGCCGACATCAACCCCCTCCTCCAAAGCTCCGGCTTTCACTTGAATGCCAATATGTTTGCATTCATAACAAATTATGTGCTTTTGTGCCTTGCAGGGAGAGGTTAAGAAAATGCAGCTTTTCAAAGAGGTCCCCAAGGTAATCTAACAGTACCAGCCAGCATGAATCACAGAGGCTCTTCTTTCATCTAGTCTAAACCCAGCAGAAAGTGTCTCACTTTGTTCCCATTTTTATCAAATGAGATTTAAAGCCTTTCCCCTGGAGAGCCACCTGATCCTCTGTGTGAAACAACAAAGCATCATGTTCAGCTCCCATATCTGCACATAATGTGGCAAATACATGGGCTCTTGTGTGGTGCATCTTATAACAGAAGTCAGCACCTCTGCGAGTTAATTCCCCATATTGCGCAGAGGCATAGCTTCCTGGGGTACTTAACCCACCGATCTAACTTTTGGGAACAGAGTAATAGCCATTTCGCTTTTACTGTAGTTCGGTGACAGTAGTAAAGTAGCAGCAGACGCTGCTGTGTCAGACACGAGGGCCCCTGGCTTCTCTGCACCATATGGTGCACCATGCAGGCAAAGCAGGAAGATATATATGAATTCCACTTTAAAAATCACTTCTATGGCAGTGGTGCACCCAAAGTACTGTTGGTAATGCAGTGATTTTTAGTACATTAAGGGATGCATAGACCTCGCTCTATAGTAGATGGCTGGGTAGCTCAGCGGGTTGACAGACTGTTGCTGAGATGTTATAAGGGCCAAGCATGTTCATCAAATGACTTTTTTGCAATCAATTATAAAAAAGGAAGTACTATAAAATGTGTTTGGCCAGGGGATGGGTTGGGGTATTTCTGCTTTTGTAGTGAAAGCCAAGTTGGCACCCATGAACCCAGTTTAATTTCCTAATAACTGCTGGCAGACCAACGGAAGCATTTATTTGCGATTAACCAGTTTGACAACATAACATTTTTATAAATATAACCTATGATAAAACACAATGCAAGGGGCACACAAATTACAGCATTGGTGCGAAGCTCTGACAAAAAATGTTTTCAAAGAAAACTAGTGAACGCAAGTTTCAGCAGCGTTTTTGAGTTGGAAATATTTCCTATGAACATGTAAAAAGCACATTTGAACAATAATGTGTCCAGCATATAGAATGAACAGTGATGCCACCCCCCTCTACCCCCCAGTCATGTTCATGGCAGGGTTCGAAATTGAGGAGGGCTGGGAGCTATTTAGCTCCTGCTTGTAGCTTATAAGAGCCTGGTTAGCTGGATTCAACAGCTACTAGGAGCTACATTTGGCTCCTGAGGCCAACCGATTCCAAACAAAAACACATGTGAATTTAACTGTCCATTTGGGACAATCTAAAAATAAACATTATGACACATCTGACATTTAATGCACATGGGATCATACATTATGGGCAAAATTATGTTTGCATCTTGTGTGGAAGTTAGATTTGTCGAACATTATGTACTAGCTCCTCGTTCCCCAGTGCTAGCTCCTGGTCCCTGGTAAATGTTGGATACGGAGGAGCTGCTTTTAGCTCCTGCTTAGCCAATCTTAATTTCGATCCTTGTCATGGCCCATCGATTCCTGTGGTGTCCCTTTCAGGACAGACGAAAACAAAACGGGATGAGCAAATAGAACCAAGAAACTCTCAAGTGGCGGCGGGGAAAGGAGCACAGCGAAAATTAGGTCACAAAGCCCCCAGCTTCCCTCAGAGAAGCTGGTGGCTTGGTAAAGCCTGGTCAGGGCTGAGGCAGGCCAGGTCCAGAGATCCTGCCAGACATCTGATGCCGGATCTTGGGCCCAGCCAGAGCCGGCCCATGTACCAGAGGTGTGATGAGGCAGAGGGGCAGCCAAATCAGGGGGACCAGGGGTTGTATGATATCTGCTCCCCCATGGCAGACAGTGGAGTCCAGCAATCTGGCACGGGGGAGCCGGATATAATAGAACACCAGCGATGTGTAGTAAGTGGGACCAGAGGAAGGACAGCCAGGACGCAGGCCCAAGGCAAGTACAGAAGGAATGTACTTTATTTGTTGCAGGTCAAAAAGGTAGAAGTTAAAACAGGAGAGCAGGCTTCAACATACTTCCATGTCCCAGCTCCAATCCTCAAGTTCCTTCCCAACCGCCAAATCCAGAACTCCCAGACCCCTTGCATCACACTTTACCTCACACATTCCAGGGATAGCTCACAGCACAACCATCAGACATGCAGGGTACCACACATTGCGGGCTTCCGTCCGCGCTCGTCTCCTCTCCCCCATGTCCGCCAAGGTGGGGGGGCAGAGGGAGAGGGGCGCAAGGGGGAGGGGACCAGCACTGCAGTGATCCTGTCCACCTGCATGGGTCCACAGGGGCAGATGAGGCACCAGGAAAATGCCTGAAACGCTTGCTTTCTTGGCAACCCCTCCAACTGTGGTGTGGGGGCGTGAGCCGAGAAGCAGCGTCCCTTAACGCGCGAGACAACTCTGGCGGCACAGCAGGAAACTACAACACAGCCTGGACACGCAATCCAAATGCAAGAAGGTGCACATCCAGGCTGTATATTTCCTGCTTCGTGGCCACGCCCTTATCACGTTGCACTGAGCATGTGCATGGGAGGCCAGTGGTTCACCATACACAGTTAAGTGAGGCAAAACAAAAAAAGGATTGTTTCTGTTTCCTCCCCGTCCTGGATCACGCACCCCCTCCCTCCCAGGAAAAATGTATACTACCATAGCAAATGGGGGGTGGGGGAGAGAAATCAAGAAAGACATCTTGTGGTACAGACAGACTCTGGTCGGTACAGCTCAATGCACTGCCTGGCAGCACTGAAGTTAGGCACATCTCCCTGCGATGTTCAAATCAGAACCCCTCAACTCGTAAAGGCAGTAAAGTTACAGAAATTATGCCAAGTGAACTTCATGCCATAGCGCTCTCGCCCTCCTCCATCACGGCCGCTGCACTCGTCCCCCCGCTCCAGTGGCGGCATATATATAGGAGAGTTCAGCGGCCCCAGAGTCATCCAAACCTGAGTGAGCCTGTGCAGCAATGCAGAAAAAGAAGCAAGCATGCAGTAAAAATGTTGACGTGGGGCTTAATTTCAAACTTGATGAGTTAACTGCTGTTCAAGCAGTGTTGCGCAGATAAGGGTGAAAAAAGATGGCATATACTCTGTACAGTTTTGTAGAAAGCCAGTGAATACAGTGATGAGCCACTGCGATTTGGAGGTGGAAAACATGCAAGAGCTTACACAAAAAATAAATCCGACTTGCTGGCAGCCGAATTTGGAGGGAAAAAAATCTGTCAAGAAATTCCCTCAGTGTGCACGACCATAAATCACTGCTGGGGGCAGAGGAGGGTGGGAATAATACTCATGTATACGTTTATGGCAGCGCGCATACCCGCAGGCATGTAGACGCTAGCTACAGAAACAAGCATACAGGGTTGAGGGGAGGAAGGGCAGTGGAGTCAAGAAGACGCACACAAAGATCCGCTGTTTCTGCAATCAAAATCAAAATCGGAAAAACAAACCCACCGGCACCTAAATATACCTGGCGCTTCGAAACACTTCCTAGATGTATAAGCATCATATAAATATACAATAAACAATAAATACATGCCAGCGCACAGCATGGAATACTCCTTTCTCCATGGTTCTCTTCCTAAGCATGTAGACGTCCTACTGTTAACGTCACGAGTCGACTTAACGGCATGGAAACGTCATGACGACTTAAAGGCATTTCAGAAAGTGACGGTAAACTTCTACAAAAACAATGGTATCTGCTATCATAGGGACTTTAAAGGTGTGTTTCAATAGATAATGAAAGCTACAGAAAGCCTTCCTCTAGGAAACACTCCTTCCAGGCAGCGTCATGTGAGTGCATGCGATCGAGTTCTTGCAGTGAATTGTATATGCATTTCTTTTAGCATCCATTAGCTTAGATAGTTCTCGCCCCTTTGTTGTTATATCAGTTAGAGGAGCCCTTTTGAAACGAACGTTTAAATGAGGGGCTGCAGCTCAAGCTGTAATTCGTTGTATTGTACTTATCACATGTTGAAATTAAACATTGTAAGTACGTGACTTTCTAAACATCTCGTTTTTAAATTGTTGGTGTTATGTCCTATCGTAGACGGCCCCGAAGCTCATTTACGGTACAGTACAGGCTCTGGTGTGACTATACACACCTGCGCCTGCTAATGACTGCAGACGTTTACTGTCTCCAGTTCCAATGCCTAGCCTGAAAGTAATGATTCCCAGGGTTAATGGCTGCAGATCCAGTACTTTCTCTAGGTCTAATTACCCTTCTGTAGATAATAACTGCAGGCACAGTGTCTGTTCTAGGTCTAATGGCGACACAAAAACACGCCGATGAATTTCAGGAGACACTACCTTTTCTAGTGCTAATGGTAAAGGCCCATCACATCCTCTGGCTGGAGCGAATGAGTGCAGACACAATATCTGCTTTGGAGCTAATGACTTCCGATACACTAAGTACCTGCTCGTCAGCTACATCTGACAATACCTGCTCTTGGGCAAACAATTACAGACGTACTGGATCTGGGATACCGATTCCAGACGCAGTACCTACCCTGAAACTAATGACGTTTGATACCCCAAGTCAAAAAGGAAGATCTTCCTGGAATCATTCTTGAGTCATCAGGTGACTCCATCCTAGAGTCATCCATGGCTAGTTCAGGGAGATCATCCAAAACTATCCTGAAGTATGTGTATAGGCCGAAATATTCAAATGATATGACTCTAGAGTTATCACAGAAACTACTCCAAGAGGAGTTCGAATTACTTCCAGTGATGATCTTGTATTACTCCAGGATGACTTCATGACAACTTCAGGATGGGTTTGAAATTGTGAACGATTATTGCAGACAATTTCAGGAGGATGTTTCTTTCAAACGATTTAGGAAAAGGGTTTTGATTCCTTGTGTGTAAGATGGGTGGTATTACTATAGGGTTAGACTTATGAATAGTGTACTGGAAAACATGGAATTTGCAGCCGTTACTTGCCTTCTTTGCTAGAGCACTCAAATATCATTAACTAAGGTTTGCTGATTTAGTATACAAAACTACAAATCCACCCCACAATGTCACAAACCAACCTCTAAACTCCCTCATTTCATAGCTCACCTCTAGCTAACATGGCATCACACCCAATAAACTCCCACAATTACAAATCACTGCACTAAAACAAACACTTTCAGTGACCTAAACAGAATCCGTTAAAGGTCTAACTGCATGACAAGATTGCCGATCACTTCACCCAATATCACTATGAGCAGCTAGCAATTAGTTCGACCATTCACCACACCGAAGAAAACATTAGCTGACCCCCCCACAGAAATCCAATAGCACAAAAACATGTACCATTTACAAGTTGGCACCAACCTACAAATTCACCAGATCAACTATAATAGTTCTACACACAAGAGCACTTGCATCTTCAGTTTCACAGAGCAGCATGTGCGCTACAATTAACATTGTACATTAGTAGCAGGGGCTGACATAGCAACCAAACTCAGTTGTGGGGATGTTACAATTCCATTTTTTTTTTTAAAACCGTAATCTGAAAGATTGCACAGGTGTGTGGTAACATGTAGGTGTCACTTCAGACATGACTGTCATACTCTAACAAAAACACACTGTTAAGGAGACGTGGTGATAGAGTTCAGCTTGTCAAATTAGATCTGTCCAACAAAACATTTGTAGCAGACAACTGACAGGTAACTTTATATTCCAATATTTTGCAGTTGTTGCACAGCTACATCGCCAGGAACTGCAACATTACACAGACATTTGCAGATTTAATGCTGTGTCTATCAATTGTCCAGGTGAAGTAAGAGGCAGGTTCTGAGGAAGGAATGTAGGAGGAATGAAGAACACTAGCCATCCCTGCCAAAAGACTTAGATTTTCCAACTTTTGTGAACAGCCATTAATACATTTTGGAATAGTCCGTTTTCAGCCATCAGCTTTTACAATATAATTCTCTTTTTTTCACTGCATCTTCTTTTTCCAGATTCCACCAGTAGCTGCTTTTTCTCCTCTTCCTTTCTTTTTAAAGCCTCAATTATAGCTTTTCGTTATTTCATCAAATGTTTCCTTTGTCTTAATACTGTTTCTTGGCTGCGGGTATGAAAAAGGCAAGTTGAAACTTCATAATGTGACTACCAATACAACAAACATTTTGCCTGAGCTGTACACTGGGGTGACTCCCCTTAAGCGCGATCCTATCCGCCGCCTTGGGGTTTTGCTTATTCTTGCTCTCCTTGGCGCTTTCCCTCTCTCCCCATGCAGCTACCCACAACTCAGTGTAGCTGCACACATAAAAGTGTGTATGGGTACATACCCTTGAGAGTGTGCTGTGACCACTAAAATTAATAAATAGCAGCAAGCTGCGTCACCAATTCCGCATGGTCTACTTATAAAGACCTTTAATGAATAGGACAGAAAACGGATTGGTATTTGCGAATCACGCTCTACCTTGGACATCCTAGATTGGTTCCCCAACCTGTGGACTAAACTTTCAGGATTGCATGTAAGGTATAAAAAAAAAAAAAAAAAAGATAGTTTAGGAATTTCGATTTGGGGAACCAATCCAGGATGTCCAAGCACCACTAAAAACTTTTAGCACAACGCGCCAGCCATTCACAGGTCTCTCGGGACTCAACCATATGTTTATATTTACCGCTTATTGCTATTATTACTGTGTTCATACTTGTATATATTTTCCTGTCTGTAACTAAGTCTTGCAAATTCTTGTATCTGCTGCGCCTTGTTACCCTTGGGCTTTTCGGCGCATTATAAATAATAAACAAACAAACATCTATCATCAAGTACCATCAGAAAATTGTTCAAGATATTTTCACAATCAACTTCCAAACCTGGTCACGATACCAAGCGTTCAATTTCAAGGCCTTGAAGACAGCTAAGGTCGAAACAATTCACCTACAGATGACCCGATATTGTTTTACTTTCATTCTAAAAGACTGCATACCTAACTTTAAGGAGGTAGAGTGCGATTCGCCAATACCAATCCATTCTCTGTCCTAGCTGCACACATACTCTGACCTGGACTACGGTCCCCGAGGGCATTCAACCCAAAGCACTCTATACTTTAGAGAGTTACTCTAGAGGAAAGAGATGCTGTAAATGAGGTGGGCATTGTGCAGCATTCATCTGTATGTGCGAAAAAAAGGAACGACTCCGCATAGGGACGTCAGATGTACCCTCCTCCCCCAAACATCAAATAGATGAACCAAACAAAAAAAATGTGCTTACCTAACTACAAAGCATGACTGCCTTGAAATCCTTTTCTTCACGTATTTCTCTTCTACTTTCATCGATACCCTCTGTCAGCAATTTAAAATTAACTTCACCAGGAATTGCAAAGGCTCAAATTCCCGATCCTTTCAAATGCAGATAATTGTCGGAATCAAAAAGAGTGCCATGATTTGAGTTATTATCTAAAAGAAGAAATAAAAAAAGTTAATTTAGTATACGCCAAGTATTTGTGAACCAGGTCTTTACCCAAAACCATTAATTTATAGTGGGCTTGCTATGGATGTTCCTGCCTGATGTGTCCAGATTTATGAGTGATTGGTGCTTGGTTAACTTCCTCCCAAGACTTCCACCCATTATGGCTTTAACTAGTTGCATCTGTTTGCAAAATTAGAGGTGGGTGTTCCGGAGAGGCAATACGTTCTTAACTGCAGAGCTCTTGTACCTAGAATGCTGCAGTCATTTTGTGTGTGCCCTTTAAAAGACAAGCACCAGTTTCAGTTTCTTGAACGGACATATCAACCAGAGAGGGCCCCAGCTTGCAGACAGCAACATGCAGGAAATAGGAGGGTATGCAGGGACAGAACCCATTACCAAAGTGATCTTTACTGGGGGAACCGTCAATATTACACCTTAGCAGGAAGGCCTTTGCTAATATGAGCCAGGCACTATCTCGGGGGGAGAAATTATTTTACTCAAGGGGGGGGGGGGCGGGTCAGCATAGGAAGGCTTGAAGACCACTTCCTTAAGGGAATAGTGACCTCCCGCTTTCAAATAGCAAAGCAATTAACAGCACTCTTTCACGCCCAGGTCAGCAAACCCCCGCTACCGCACCAGTCCTCTGATAAACAAGGCAGCTTAAAAATCCAGACAAGCATGAAAATAGCTGAACATCATCTAATGAGAATGAACTGGTCCCATCATTAGAGAAGAAGAAAAAACATAAAAAGCATTCACCCCAGATCATAAAACAATCAAAAAAGATATTTTCAAAATTAATGACATGGATCACTATCCCTAGCAAGCATTCAATAAAGTTTACAGGCAAACTATCTTCAATTAACTGCTGGGGTCAAGTGGTTGGGGGAAAAAAATGGCATTGAAGGGGCAATAAAATCCCTCCGGGAACCTCATCAACCTATATAGAGAATGTGACATAAGGATAACTAGAACATGCAGCAATCCCGAGTCCCAGAAACTTACATTTGTAAGTTTTAAATCATGTAGCGATTTCCCCAATCCCCAAAGTGTTGAACAAACTAAACGTAGATTGAGTAGAGCAGGAGTCATGGGGGGGGGGGTAAATTAGAACACCGTCCCCTGCACATAAAGGCTGGCACAACTAGCCCTACTGTGAACCAAAAAGGCAATGTAAAACGGGGGTAAACAGGCCATCATCTGCGTGTTCTTCAAAAATAAATGGCATAAAAAGCTCATGGGTATAGCATCCGTAACTTCCAGCAGTGAAAAAATATTCAAAAGCATTACAATACAAAATGAATCTTTGAATGCCAGACAGTTTGCTTTTTATGAGGGGTAGCTTTACAGAACCTCTTTAGGGGTGCTTTGACCTTGAACTTCACAGAGTACCTGCCCTGTACACTTCACATTACACAAATCTCATCAATATTCCCCAGTTTGAAAGGGGGTGGGGGCGTTGAGACTCCTTTAATGCAAATTCAGTTGCTGGACATGCCACTTTTTTTTTTAGTTGGTTGGTGTTCAGCAATGATCAGGTTGCAAGCATTGTTAAGAGAAATAAATAGATGGGGCGGGGGTTTGGGGGGGCGGGCATCTGTCCACTGTTGGTTAGAGGAGTCTTTTTCTCTCCCTTTATCATGAGAGTTTGGATGGCCAATATTTGCAACCATTCTCTGTGCGTAGAATCACAACAACAAATCTAAGCCCAAAGCACCCTGTGCCACCAGAAAGAGGAATCGAAGAACTCATTCATCAGGGCGTTACAACCACCCCCAGCCTGAGACTACATCTGGCAGTGTGTGCAGCACACCCGTACCACACAGCGGCTCAAACAGTCTGCCACACACTTCAAAACCTAGCCAGCCTTCATGCTAGCCAAACAAAACTTTGCCACTTGGCATACTGCTTCAGAATTAAGCAATATTAAAAATGCTGCGAAAGTCACACTCGCTTCCCACAAGCCACACCTCAACAGTCCCCACACAAGAGAAATCTATGCCAGCCGGTATCTGTGCACTGGCAAAAAGCTGTCTGGGCAACTTATTGAAAATTACAAGCATTGTGCCCTCTATATAAAATAGACCAGGGGTCTCCAAACTTTATGTTGGCGTGAGCTACTTTCAGTAAGGGGCCAAGAGCTACTTGCAGGCTATATCAGGGGTTGGGGTTGTTCATAAACATTGGAACTGTACTTTTTTAGCTGTAATTTTCCCTTTATAAATATAAGGAATAACATATCCCTTCACAATTATGTTAATAAGTTGGAAAATCTCTTTATTGCATTCTTATTTATTAGAAGTTCTCATAGAAAGACTTTCACAATGTAGGAAAATGATTGGGACATTCAGTGTGAAGGTTGACACTGCATGCCATCCACCAGTGCTCTGTAGTCTGTTGTATAACTTGATACAGCAACTCAAATGGAGTCACTCAGATGCTCATCGGTCAGGCGGGTTCGAAATTTCGATTTGATGACGTTCATATCTGAAAATGCAGATTCACAGATAGGTGGAACCAAACAGACGTCACTTTTAATGCTGCTTGGCAAATGATCTCGGACACAGCCAGCGCCATCCCATGGACCAGAGGGTTGACGAGGCAGAGGGACAGCCAAAGCAGGGGGTGTTGTATGATATCTGGCTCCCCCACAGCAGATTGCTGGAGAGCCCAGCAATCTGCCGTGGGGGAGCTGGATAGCATACAACACTGGAAATGCGTGCTTCCGTCGCTGCTCGCCTCTTCCCCCATGGCCAAGCAAGGTGGGGGCACAGAGGGAGAGGGGTGCAGGGGGAACCAGCATTGCAGTGATCCGGCCCCCCTGCTCACCTTTCCCCACGCGTTGTCTTTGTGGGTCCAAAGGGAGAGAGGGAAGCAGAGGGACCGACAAAGACCTGAAACGCTTGCTTCCCGGCACTCCCTCCAACTGTGCGGCAGCAGTCTGAGCTGAGAAGCGGCATCCCTTACCAGGCAATAAGACGCTGGCGGCACCAGCAGGAAGCAACAACGCAGCGTGGACACGCGATCCAAATGCAGGAAAGCGCACGTCCAGGCTGCTTTTATTCCCCCGACCCCCCCCCCCCCAAAATCACATTGCACTGACTGAGCATGTATTTTCTCTTTTCTCGCTGTCCTGGATCACACGGCCCACGGATAGAAGACCTCTGCCTACAGTATGGCTATTTTTTTAGGGCTAAATACTCATTGTTATCTTGCTCGCAATAGATAGGCGTTTGCATTTTCACTGTATACTAGCAAAGCAACGGGCAGGCACCTAGTCAGTGAGACAACGCAGGTAAATCAAGGAAGTCGGTCCTATACAGAGAGAAAGAAATATTTGGGGGGGGGCGGGCGGGGGGTACTGGGTCAATGCACTGCCTGGCAGCACTGAGCAGTAAAGTCAGGCACATCTCCCTGCAATGTTCAGAACCCCTCACCTCGTAAAGGCAGTAAAGTTACAGAAATCATACCAAGGGAACTGCATGCCGTCGTAGTGTGCCCATTGCTGTTTTAACAGTGAAAGCCGTGTTGCGCAGATAACGGCAGCGCTGGTCATTGGGCCGGCTCTCGCCGGATCCGAGATTCCGTACCAAGCGTGTAGCCGGATCCGGCCAGTCAGCCGCCGCAAACCCATGCTCTGCGCTGGGTTACTTAAAGGAGGCAGCACAGAGTAGGGGCGGAGCAGCTCACTGCCGCCATGAGCACTCCAATGGCTCCGCCCCCTACGTGTACACAGTAGGACTTTGATACAGGTCACAGCTGCAGGAAAAGCAAACTGTAACTTCCTCTAGTGACCCTGTGCAGGGTGCACAGGGTCACCAGAGGAAGTTAAAGTCCTCAACCACGACCCGGTTTATGCAATGTTTGTCGGATACTTGTATCCGACAAACATTGCATGAATAAATACCCCCATTATCATTTAAACTATCCCACACAATGCAGCCACCCAACTGCTTTCAGAGGTGAGCTGCAGGAGCTGTGCAGGGTGTGGTTCAAGTAAAAGAAAATGTTGCTTATGGCGCCAAGTGCTGTCATTGCCACAGTCGACTCCTATGGTGTTGATTTGACATGAACTGAGTTTGTCCTCCCTGAAAGCGTTGAAAGAAGCGGTCTGATACTATACAGGAAGATCATTCAACTGGCTGCGAAATCAATTCTGGAGATAATCAACAGAGCAATGTTGAACGATGAAAACCAAATGCTCACAAAATGGAGAAGAACATGAGCTTATTGAGAAAGAAAAAAAAAAGAAGAAAAAAAAAAAAATCGGAAGTTCAGAAAAGGACCTCCTCGCCAATCCAGGGAAAGTCAATAAAAAGATCCTAGAAATGGATTGGATACAGACTCTGAATGCAGCCTGACAAAGGATCTGCCATATAATCCAAAAAAAGTAAAGATTATACCATACCGCATGAAAATCCCAGACAAAGCTCTAAGAGCAAGTTTCATGAGAATTCACCTGAACTTAATCAGCACAAACGAGATCTTAGCGATCAGACGACAGGTGGACTCAAACAAATGCCGCTTCTGCACCCAAGATAATCAAATCGAGACAAGAAGGCAACTCCTATCCTGTACAGGCCTCTCAAAATAAAGATCCACATGGCTAGGCCACCTGCTTAATAACGTATATGTTTATGATGAACAGGAATGGTGGGCCCGCTTAATAAGCGGTGAAAAGACGAACTGGGTCATCGCAGTGGTGGGTTTCTTCAAAATGATTGGCCTGGTCGCATAAGTGACAAAAAGGATCTGACCGATAAAGAAATATTCACTTGTTTGTCCAAGCTGATGAGAGAGTAAAAGACGCGACTACATAGCTAATGAACTTCATAACTAAGCAAATGCACTGGAGAACTTGAATTGCTTCTTTTTGTAAAAAAATTGTTCACACAATTAAATCATGGTTTCCCCACAGACTATCTGCTCTTTCACCATTAACTAGAGTAATTGCTCTTAACAATTCTTTCACAGCCTGCTTAAAATACTGCTCTGCAGGAGCTAAGATCACAGTGTAGACTAACATTGCTGTTAGTTTAGGTGTACAGATGGCTGGTACGGTTTGCTCCCGTGTACATGTGCGGGTCTGACTGGGCCATAAAATTGTCTCGGGCACCAATGAAAAAGTGGCCCATAGTTGTAAATGGCAATTCATTGCTTTTGTAACCCGGTTTGAATAGTACTCAAGGGGGGATGTTTTTTTTTTAAATTATAAAATGGGATGCAAATTGTGCATTTTAAAGAATATTTACTCAGCAACACTGGTCAAAACTGTTATTGACATAGTAAAGTAACATCACCAGTGCCATGGAAGTGGAATTGATATATAGTTTGGAAAAGCAGCAGCATGAAAGAAATTTCGACGTTTAAAACTATTATTTTGGACATTTCCTTTGATCGGAGGTCAAATGCCAGCTCCGCCCCCAAACCGCCCCCTTAACCTTCGCCCTCACCCGGCCCTTGTGGGGACCCCCGGCCCCCAAATTGTTCTCCTTTCCACCACTGTATAAGGTGGTAGATGGCGGCAGCCGAATCTGCCATGAAATTCCCTAGGCGTGTGCGGCCGCACGGCCATAAAGCACTTCTATTTGGGGGTGGGTGGAGCCGAGGATGGGGATACCAGCCAAGAAGACACACAAAGATCCGCTGTTAGTGCAACTAAAATCAAAATAGGAAAAACAAACCCATCAGTCTTTTGTTCTCCCCCTTCCCCTCCCTTCCCACTGTGAAACACCTGTGGATGAGCTCGATGTAAATAAAAATATCAAATATACCAGGCGCTTCGCCGAGATGAATAAGCGCCTTACAAATAAATACCTGCCCGTGCACGGCGTGGAGCGCTCCTTCCTCCGCGATCCTCTTCCTAAGCACGTAGACGACGTCCCACGTGAACGGCGTTATGCCTTAAAGGCATTTCAGAAACTATCGGCAAACTTTAAAACAAACACAATGCTAGCGGGTCTCGTAGGGACTTTAAATGTGTGGTTGATAACGAAAGCAATACAAGGCCTACGTTTAGCCATAGCTCTCAACCATTTGTGTCGCAAAGGCGGGTGAAAACACCCGATTTTATTTTTGGCGGGTGAGAGGCCCATTGAAATGAATGGGCGTGCAGGAGGCTTGGCGGGTGAGTCAGCTGTTTACAAGGCGGGTGACACCCGCCAAAAGCGTGTGAGTTGAGAGCTATGGTTTAGCCTTCTCTTGCACACATTGCAAAGGGGTAAATGCACAATCCCCTCCCCGGGGGATTCCAAATGCCCCCCCCCATGCAGGAGAAATAAAGAACTGAAATGCTGGTAATTCGTACCCATATGCGTCTGTCTGCATAAGACTCATATCCCCATCTGCTGCACATACCAAATCCTGCAACCCCCTCCATCGGGGAGGCTAACTAGTCGTTCCCTGTACTGTTCACTGGTACAGTGGAAGTCCCATTGGGACGGGAGGAACGCACTGTGCCCAGCCCCACGCCATAAAACACATCTCCCACGGGCAAATTGCACATCTGCACGAGAAAAGCCCAAAAACCAACTGAATCCACCTGTACTTTAAGTAAATCTCACCCCCCAAAATACACAGAAATACCCCCTTCCCAATATTGCCGCTCTGTATTAAAGTAACAATCAACAAGAGATAACTTTAAGACTTAACAGAACCCAAATAACCAACTATACGCAGTGTTCTTTGCAACGGAGAAATCGCTCCGCAACGCCGCCTTGCCTTCCCTCGCGTGCAAAACAGATGACGAAGTGAAAGCTTAAACCCACGTGATGAAGCGGACGTTGAAACACACGTGACGCATGCAGCCCATGTGATGAAGCGGACTTTGAAACCCACGTGAAGCAGAGCAGCCCACGTGATGAAGTGGAGGCGAGCGTTGCTAGGGTCCGTTACTCGAATGGGAACTAGAAAACGGGCGAAGTCCATCTTCTATCTTCATGTCTGGGCCTGTGAGACAGAAGATTCCGTCACCGGCGAGGGCTGAGGAAAGTCCGCATCGGTTGCTAGGGTCCGTTTCCCCAATGAGCAGCAGACGCGTCTTTTCTCGGATGGGAAGTAGTCTCTGGGGGACGCTGCTTAGAGCCGGCTGGGCGGGGGCGTGAATGGTGTTTTGTGTGGTGGGGAGTGTGTGTTTGTGGTGCGGTGGCTGGTGGTGGTGTGTGTTGGCTGGGACGTTTGTTTGCGGTGGGGTTGCTGGTGGTGTTGGATTGGGGGTAGTCGGTGCTCCTGGGGGCGGTGCGAGGTGGTGGGTGCCGCGCATGTGCAGGCGTGCAGGTCGGGGTCCCGCGTGTCTGCGCGCCGGTCTCCGGGGCTCCCTGGGTGGTGTTTTGAGTGGTGAGGAGTGTGTGTTTGTGGTGAAGTAGCTGGTGGTGTGTGTTGGTGGGGGTGTTTGTTTGCGGTGGGGTTGGTGGTGGTGTTGGATTGGGGGTAGTCGGTGCTCCTGGCGGTGCAAGGTGGTGGGTGCCGCGCATGTGCAGGCGTGCAGGTCGGGGTCCCGCGTGTCTGCGCGCCGGTCTCCGGGGCTCCCTGGGTGGTGTTTTGAGTGGTGAGGAGTGTGTGTTTGTGGTGAAGTAGCTGGTGGTGTGTGTTGGTGGGGGTGTTTGTTTGCGGTGGGGTTGGTGGTGGTGTTGGATTGGGGGTAGTCGGTGGTCCTGGGGGCGGTGCGAGGTGGTGGGTGCCTCGCCTGAAGCGCATGTGCAGGCGTACAGGTCGGGGTCCCGCGTGTCTGCGCGCCGGTCTCCGGGGCTCGCTGAATGGTGTTTTGAGTGGTGGGGTGTGTGTGTTTGTGGTTAGGTAGCTGGTGGTTTGTGTGGAAGTGTGGGCTGTGTGTTGAATGGTGGGTTAGGTGCACATCATCCTTTTGGATGGTAAAGCGCCTGCCTGGGTCCGCCCGCGCTTTCGGTAATTAAGAAGAAGAATGAACTACAAAACTACCCTTTAGGAAATGTTTCCAGGCAGCATCAGGTGAGTGCATGCGATCCAGCTCTTGTAGTGAATTTTATATGCGTTTCTTTTAGCATCCATCAACTTAGACGTTCTCACCCCTTTGTTGTTATATTGTTAAGAGGAGCCCTTTTGCAACCTCTAGGGATGCACGTTGAAGCTGTAATTCCTTGTATTGTACTTTTCACTTGTTGAAATTAAATATTGTAAGTATGTGACTTTCTAAACATCTGGTTTTGAAATTACACGGGGCAGCCTGTTGTTATTATAGACACAGTAGCTGCTCGAAGCTCATTTACAGTAGGGTTCAGGCTCTGCAATGCTCGCAGACGCAGTAACTGCTGTGCAGCTACTACACAGACCGTGCTCTGGTGTAAGTTACTATATATATATATATTACATGGCCACGGTAGTGGCCATGTAGTTATGGATAAATTGGTGTTTCCATAGGAAGAGCACTTTTTGGGCGGCTTATAACTTCGCCCCCTCTGAACGAATCCTCACCAAACTTTGCAAAAAAAGTGCTTGGCCCACTCTGAATTTTTTTGCAAAGTTTGGTGAGGGTTCCTCCAGGGGGGGAAAAGTTATAGGGGGGGGTCCCAAAACTTTAGTTTTTTCCCATAGACTGAATGGGAAAACTGTTTTGCTCGCATCTACAGCCCAAACCGCTGGACGGATTGTCACCAAATTTGGACCAGGAGCAGCGGCTTGGTCCCGAAAGCGTGCTTTTGCAAATTTGGTGAAAATCCGTCCAGTAGTTTTTTAAAAAATGACCAAAAAGTAGGTCTCTCCTGTTGCCCCCCAACCCCCGATCATGCCCCGTGTCTCCCTGCTGTTTCCCCACACCCCCGCTCATGCCCCGTGTCTCTCTCCTGTTACCCCCACCCCACTGGGTGTTGGTGTTAGCAGTGCACGGTGGCGCGAGTTATGGTTGCTTATCTGACCATAACTGCCGAATTTCAGGGGTTTTTCGGTTTTACCTGGAACCATAACGTCCCTTTAACAAAGTTTTTTCACTGAATTTCATAGGTTTTTAGTAGCGCAACTATACCTGTGCCGGATAATGCTCGCAGTAACTGCTGTGCAGCTACTGCACAGACCCTGCTCTGTTGTAAGTGACTATATATATATAAAATACCTGCACAGGCTAATGCTTGCAGAGACAGTAACTGCTTTATAGCTGCTACACAGACCCTGCTCTGGTGTAAGTGACTACATATATAATAATACCTGCACAGGCTAATGCTCGGAGAGGCAGTAACTGCTGTGCAGCTGCTACACAGACCCTGCTCTGGTGTAAGTGACTACATATATAATAATACCTGCACAGGCTAATGCTCGGAGAGGCAGTAACTGCTGTGCAGCTGCTACACAGACCCTGCTCTGGTGTAAGTGACTATATATATATATATATATATATATATATATATATATATACGCACGCGCCGGCTAATGCTTGCAGAGACAGTAACTGCTTTATAGCTGCTACACAGACCCTGCTCTGGTGCAAGTGACTATATATATATATATATATAATACCTGCACCGGCTAATGCTCACAGATGCAGTAACTGCTGTGCAGCTGCTACACAGACCCTGCTCTGGTGTAAGTGACTACATATATAATAATACCTGCACAGGCTAATGCTCGGAGAGGCAGTAACTGCTGTGCAGCTGCTACACAGACCCTGCTCTGGTGTAAGTGACTACATATATAATAATACCTGCACAGGCTAATGCTCGGAGAGGCAGTAACTGCTGTGCAGCTGCTACACAGACCCTGCTCTGGTGTAAGTGACTATATATATATATATATATATATATATATATATACGCACGCGCCGGCTAATGCTTGCAGAGACAGTAACTGCTTTATAGCTGCTACACAGACCCTGCTCTGGTGCAAGTGACTATATATATATATAATACCTGCACCGGCTAATGCTCACAGATGCAGTAACTGCTGTGCAGCTACTACACACACCCTGCTCTGGTGTAAGTGTCTGTCACAAAGTGTGTAGGGGTGATGGAGTTCTTTCTGTGAATTGTTTGCCGATTCTGTGGCGTAGTATTTATTAATTTATTTATTTTATTTTTTTTGCTTTGAGGACTTGCTTTGTACAGTTTGAGTTGTCTTTGGTATTTTATTTAGTCTTGTCTGGTGTATTGTTCTCTCCATTTTGTTTCCATTTTGCAGTTGTTTTTTTTTTTTGGGATGTTTTTTCAGTTCTTCTGTGAACCATTTTGCTGCCAGTGTTTTTGGTGTTGCTTTGAATGTTTTAGCTGGTGCTAATTGGTTAATGGCCTTGGTGATCCAATTGTTGAGTGTGTCTTCTGTTGTATCTGTGTTTGTATCGGTGGGATCTCTTTCACCTAGGTTGTTGTGGTGGGTTGATAGCATGGCGGCCTCGTCTGCTAGTTTTGTTGCAAAGTTGGGGTTGTAAGAAGATGGTTTGTAGATCAGTAGGAATACTATGTTGGATTGGTCATTGAGTTCTATCTTGATTTGGAGGGATTCATAGTCTTCCGCGTTGGTTGTGGTGATTCGAGATGCTCAGGCGTGTTTTTTGTGTATAATTGCGATTCTACCTCCTCTTCGGTTTTCTCTGTTGGCGTGTATTAATTTATAATTGTCGTGTATTGCTTCGTTCGCGATGGATTTATAGTTATCTTATAGCCAGGTTTCTGTAAGGAAGAGCACGTCTGTGCCTCCTTCGCTTAGGAAGTCATTGATTTCTGTTGAGTGGTTTGCCATGGATCTAATGTTGAGGCTGCAGTGTAGTTTGCTGGATTTACCTTTTGTGTTGTTGTTAGTATTGTTTGTTCTGACCGGTGTGGTGTTGGTTGGGTTTCCGTTCCAGGTGGGTTTTTCCCGGTTGAGTCTTTTAGGTGGGGTGGTTCTTTGTTGGTCAGTCTCTTTGACGAGTAGACCGATAAGGTTTATGGTGGGGTTGGTTCGTTTCTGGGTGGTAAATAGGGTAGCTACCCCTCTGTTCCAGTCTTGGTGATATAGGGGGTGTAGAGTGAGTGTGATGGTTTCCAATTTGTTTGTTGTTCTGGTTGGGGTATTGTCCATGGTGGAGACCGGGTTGTGATGGTTTATTAGTCGTCATCCGTTTTTGTCCTGGTTGGGTCTGTATTCATGAAGCTTGTTGGCTGTCGGTTTGTTGTTGCTGTGCTGTTTTTGTTTACCACATTGTCGTATGTGGACAGGTAGCGAGCATTGTAGTCTGTCTTTGCTCTGTTATTTGTATGTCTCCATGGGCCATCTCAGATGTTTGCCGAGTTTTTTGGGGTTGTGGGATCATGCTGGTCCGTGCCTTCCCGAGTGGTTTGGGATTTCCCTATTATTTCTGTTGTCTTTTCTGACTTCTTTGTCTTTCTTGTGGCGAGGCATGATGCATGGGTTGTGTTCCTTAGTGGGCGTCTTATTTCGGTTAGTGTTTTTTATGGTCTTTTGGGTTTAGTCTTTGCTGTTTGTGGTTTCTTGTTGCTTGTATTTGGTAGGTTGTGGGTAGTTGAGACCTCAGTTGATGGGACTTTGTGGTTCCGTTTGTTTATTGCTTCTGGAGGTACTTTTCGTTATGGTTGTTGATTATTGGATTTTGCGCAAAGCAAACATGAATAATGTGTGAAGGAGTGCATGTGAATACTGCCATATATTGGTGCAGTGATGTTGGGGAGAATTCTCATTTCTGTGCTAATTCTGTTCAACCTTAGAGACCCCCAGCTCTTTTGCTGGACTGTAGGACTTTTTAATTTTAACCCTGTAGTGAGTGAGACCCTTTTCCCACTGCCTCATGTGTTTTGACCTTTTGGATTATGTTTTCACTGTAGTCTGACAAACTCCATATGCATCTACTTTTTGTATGGTGACACACTGCACCTTCAGTGCAGTGTCACTGAGAAATCCTTTAGATTTCTCATAAGGTTTAAAAATACCTTTTTCTTGTGTAAACTACTGTTCCCAAGAATAGTAAAGTGAAATTGACTTTACTTACCTTTTCTTTTTTTGGGTCCAGCACGCACCATCTTAAGTGGAGTGCTGGGGGGTTACCTAGTAGCTCCTTATCCTACATTCTCAGGTAACATTTGTATGTTGCCCTCCCTACTTTTAAATGGCTAGTGGCAGTGGTTTAATTTTTCCTACCATTGTGCTTTTCTACAGCAGGCTGAACCCCCCCAGCTGCAGTATAGCACCCAGAGGTGACCATTTTATAAAAACGGCCCCTGTATTCTTTTTTTGCAATTTTCTGTTTGTGAGGTCTTTCTTGGGTTTTACTCTGTGCGTCGAACAGATTGGAGCCCTTTGTTTGTCTTGCCTTTGGCGCACTTCAGCCCTGAGGCCCGCCTCTGTTTCCAGTGTGTCTGGAAGGACAGGATGTGAGGGAGGGTCCAGACACTCCCCTGTCCTTTGTCTCTAGGAATGCCTGAATGCAACCAGTCCTGAATGGCTGGCTGTCCTTTCAGGACAGCGACCCTGATGTGTCATTGACAGCCTAGGCTGTGCATGAATGGGAGAAACCCGCTTAAAAAGCGAGGGTTTTGGGACTAGAGGCAGAGTCGACCACTGGGAGAAACGCCCGACGAAGAAACCGTGAACAAAGCTTGCTGCATCCTCCTGGACCTTTGAGTTGCCTGGTGAAGCCCTGCTGCTGTGCTGAAACTCCCTTTCCAGACAGAGAAGCTTCGGATTGGACGACTTCTCCCCTTGGGTTAGTGGGACCAACTAACACAGAGACTAACTCCACTGGACCATCTTCTCTGGCTGTACTTCTTCATTGCTGCAAGAACCAAGTGCCATGGGTCGAGTAATCCGTAGTCGAGTGAAATGTCTGAAATCCGGCTAGAAGCTCCAGGAGTCTCCTAAGGACCCTCCAGAAGCAGGACGACCCAGAGCTAGAGTCCCCTCACCAGACCCAAGGAGTGAAGGAAGCCCAACCGGTACCAGAGATCAGCAACAGTGCTGTTTACTAAGCGCTGAAACCGAAAAGAGCCCATAGCTGCCAATGACCTCCGAAGTACCACCGCAGGAGATGTCCTCCCTCTTATCCCCACAACTAAGGCTCAGGAACAGAGGGTCTGTAACGCTGTAGCAGGACAGAAGCCAGCTGGACCACTCTTCTTCAAACCAGAGGTACTGTTTAGACTTAGGGTATTTACCTCACTGTCTCGTAGCCTTGCTTTTCTCAGTTGGGAATTGCAGTGGCTTACTTTTAGAGTTGATTCCAACTCTGTTTTCACAGCTTGTGACCCTACAAGTGATTTTCTAACAAACTCTCTAACTTTGTGCAAGCCTTTTGATTCTAAGAAGTACCTCCGCTCCAAAGACTGTTTCAAATTGACTTTGGCTGTCCTGGCTCCCTGCAGACTCTTCTAGCCCACTGACTTGATATGGTTTGTCCCTCATAGGTAGTAACTTGTTTTAGACTGTTACTGCTGGGAAAGGCTTGTCTAGATTTCATTGGAAGATTTAGTTGTCCTCACATATACTGAGAACCTGTTTAACCTTTTTCCTTCCTTTAAACCTTTCCTTTCTGCAACCTAATGTGATACATAAATGCCATTACTGTCCTTGTGATTGAAGTCACCCCAGGGTGTAGCAATTGTGTATGAAGCATATCCAAAGATTATCCACTAACTTGCTCTGATTCTGAAAAGTAATTTTGAAGTATATTTACATTGTTACATGAATTGCACGCTTATTTAAAAATTGATGTTAATTAAATAAACAACTATTTATAACTGAAACCTTGAGTGTAAGTGTTACTTGGCTACTTGTATTTACAGATTTCATTTGTACAGCTCTACAGCTCAGTTATCCCTCTTGAGATAGGCCTGGCTGCTCAGTCACACTGCCAACCTGTGTAGTTCAGACCTATACCAAAAGGTGGGCTTACCTAATACCAAGCAGATAAGTGTTGTGTAGTCTCACACAGTGTGACTACACCAATTTGTACCTAACAAGTCAGCATGGAAATGTATTGATTTTGAGGGTGCTGGGTTCCTGCTTTGGACTGGGATGGCAAAGGTTTCTCACCCAGTGGGTGCATGCTATGTTTAGGCCTCTTTCTTCCCCTTTGGCCCAACATAGTCTCAGGCTGTATCCATGCCACATTGGGGCTTGTGAGGGTGATGGGTGCCTGCTTTTGACTGGGATGGCAAAGGATTCTCACGGGTGCATGCTATGTTTAGGCCCCTGGCTTCCACTTTGGCCCAACATAGTCTCAAGCTTTACCCTTGCCATGGTGGGGGATCATTCAGCATAAGTGCAACTAAGCAAAAGCAGAATGACAATCTGTATTGGTCTGCATATCATCCTACAAACTTACTGTTCTGAAGTAATCAGTAAGTCATCCCCAAATCATCAAGAACAAACCTGTTTCATGGCAATGCTCTTGAAGTAATCGGCACGTCATCCCAGAATCATCCCCAAATCATCAGGGACAAACGTGCAATCTCTTGAAGTGATCAGTAGGTCATCCTAAAAGCATCAGGAACAAAGAGTTTTCTAAAATGGGGATGATGTTAGCATATTCATTAAGTCATCCTAAGCTCATCCCCAAATCATCACCCACCATTCTGAGATATTTGCTGATGACTTTAACAGCGTGATGACGTCTGATGATGTGGGAATGACTTCTAGTGTAGTTCGATGATCATCAGATGACCCCAGGATGGTCTCTAAAGTCATCCTTTTAGACCAGGGACAGTACCTGCTAATCCGTTACACATGACACAACACCTGAATGCCATGCACAGTACGTACTTTGGGGTTAACGATTCCAGTCACGGTATCTGTTCTGGAGCTAATGGAATTTAACACATTACCTGCTCATGAGCAAATCTGGGGTTAATGACTGCAGCAACAGTAAAATCTCACGCACCCTTTCTTTCTCGTGTGTCCTTTCCCATTCCTAATTCCCATCTGACCCCTTGAACCACACTCTCGGAAATGAACGTACAGCGTAAAGAAGTGATCAGAAGGGATAAGTTTCAAAACGTGTTTGGTGCAACTGATGGGATGCTAATTCACTTTACTTGCGCCAAAAAGTTGGTGAACCATGCACACAGGACATTTAAATGTGTAAAAAGAAAGTTGTGCACATTGAGGTGCTCTTTTCCCATGAAATGTACAACTGCGCATGGCAGAGGGTTTTGGGCATTTTCAAGTAAATTCCGATTTTCAAAAGAGGTGCACTTTTCAAAGCACAGGGGGGGGGGGGATCGTTTCCCTGTTCCTATTTGGAACAGGTGCAGGGGGATATAAAATGTACGTGAAGGTAACTTCTGATCAAGTGAGTGAATGCTGTGTGTGAATAAGTGAATGTTGAGTCAAAGAATGTATGTGTGGGTGTGTTTGAGGTGGGCCAGGAAGCTGATTTTGGCTGGTGAGGGCAGCACAGTAAATGCACTTTTTTAAAATAAAAAAGTATTTTATTGGCATTTTCAACAGTAAGAACACATGTAACCCCCGATCCCTTCTCAGCCCCACCCCCACTCGATCCCAATACATGTAACCAACAACGCACCCAGTCATGTTCCACCCTCCCACCCCACGTCCATACACTCTGTAGATGGCTCCCAGTCCCACATTTCTGTGAGTGGCCAGCTCTCTCGCCAGCCGTTGTATAGGCCCTTGCACTGTTTGAGAAGTGGCCATAGTCCTCCCCTCCCCTGGAAACCTCAGCCATATCTCCTCCCAGCTTCTTGTGAAGGCTCCCTGCTCAAGTTGAGCGAGTATTCACACCAGCACCAGCAATCTAATTTTCCTTGGGCACCATGCAGCCCGTGAGTCCCGCTGCAAGTGATTCAGGACAATGTCCTAGTCTGAGAGAAACTTTTGGTGATCCCCTTGAATCGAATAGGTCACCCACTGCACTGCCACAAAGTTCCAGATTTTACTAACCCATTTGTGTTCTGTGGGGGCAGCTTTTTGTTTCCATTTGTGTGCCACCACAAGCATTGTCGCCAATATCAGAATGACGTATGTCCTTCTTTGAGCGTTTGAGGGTAGATTTTCCAGAACTCCACCCATTCCCAGGATGGCCATTCTTGTGTTGTGCAGCATCTGACTCCCAAAAATACTATTCATTGCTGCATGGATCATGTCACAATAAGGTTGACTGACTTGGCATTCCCACCAGATATGCTTCCACAATCCCAGTTCCCCACTCCCCCCCCCCCCCCCCCTCCCCCCCCCCCCCCCATCCTCTGCTGGACTCGGGTAGAATGTATGTAGTTTTTCTGGGGTGAGATGCCATTGGACCTTTATCTTAACCCACATCTCCTGCATCTGGATGGCCTGCATGAGCTTGGGGATATCTGCCCATAACTGAGTCCAAAGTTTCCTCTCCAGCGGCTGCCCCACTGCAGTTTCCTACTGCTCGATATAGTGCCTTGCCTGGCTCCTTGCCCCTTCTGCTATAATCCCATAAAGCTCCAACCAAATGCCTGTCCCTGTGTCCATCGTTACGACCTGTTCAAAGGGGGTGATATCCCTGGTGACTGCTGACCTGACCATTGGGTTTATAAGCCGGTTCCTCAGTTAAGTGTAGTGATACCTCTGCCTCTCATCTAGCCCGAAGTCCTGCTTGCACTGTGCAAAGGATTTAATGTCCGACCCGAGAACATGCCACTTAGTTTGCGGCACCCTCCCACCTCCCGCCCATTGAAATCACCCCTTTCCATACCTGATGTGAACTGGGAATTCCTAAAAAGCGACGTCAGCGGGGAGTGGAAGGTGGTCAAGTTCACCCACCGCACCAGCTCATCCCATGAGTCCTCCACTAGGGCCCCTATCCTGCTACAGTACTTGTTTGCAGGTCTATCCCCCCTTGGATCGCCACAACACCATGTCCAGCGGCGAGCCCACCATCGCTTTGTCCATTGGACAAAAGACCTTCCAGCAATCGCCCCTGAACCAATCCCGGATCACTCTGATTTGAGCCGCAAAGAAATGGAGGCAGATGTTTGGCGTTCACAGCCTCCCTTGCTTCTGGGAGACATTAGCTTTTGCATAGCTACCATGGGTCTCTTGCGGTTCCAAAGAAATGACCCCATATGTTTTTGAAGGGTCATGAAGAAACCTTGGGGAACCCCACTGGCAGGGCTGTGAAATAGTACAGGATTTATGGCAAAATCACCATTTTAAGGGCATTTATCCTCCCCATCCAGGATATTGATAAGGGCACTCATTCCGCCAGCAGCCGGTGCAGCTTTTCTGCTAAAGCAGGGTAGTTAGAATGGTAAAGAGCACCCAGCGAACCAGTAATCTGGACCCCCAAATATCTAATGCCTGTTTCCGCCTCCGCAATTCCTGAACTTTTTCTGAGGGGGCGGTCACATTTAATAACTTTGATTTATGGGCATTATTTTTAACCCTGCCACCTCCCCACAGAGAAGAAGTTCCCCTGAGATCCCTGGAAATGAGGTTTCTGGTTCTATGATCAAGAGGAGCATGTCATCAGGAAATGTGGCTACTCTATGCTCCTCACCCCTGAAGGTAATCCCCCTAATATCCGGGGTGGCCCTATTGCTGGCCAATAGCGGCTCCAGCTGGATGGCATGGGAGAGCGGGCAACCCTGCTTAGTGTCCTGTGAGACCGTGATCGTGTGGGAAAGTTGCCAGTTGATTGCCAGGCACAAGGAGGGAGTTCTGTAGTTAGCTCTTACCATTGAAAGGAATTTTAAACCGAATCCCATAACCTCCATGGTATGCAAGAGGAATGGCCATTCGACCCGGTCGAATGCCTTCTCGGCATCCCAAGCTAGTATAAGTGCAGGTGTTCTAGATTTGTTTACTTTTTCAGTCGGATGACAGACACGCCAAATGTTATCCAAGGTCTGCCTATGCCTAATAAATCCTGACTGGTCGGGATCAATTAGTTTGGGGAGGAGCTTATCCAGGCATGACGCCAGAACCTTGGTGTAGATCTTTGTGTCTTGATTAATAAGGACAATATAGGCTGATACGAACCTCATAGAGTGACATCCTTACCCGGCTTTGGGAGCAGCACAACCTTGGCTTTTTCCATTTTCAGGGTGATTGATACACCCTCCTTCCAACCCCGCAAAGAGTTGAAGAGCCCGACTAAGCGCGGTTTCAGTGCCTCCCTAAAGGTTTTCTAGAAACCCGACGCTGGAAAGCCATCCGGGCCCAGTGCCTTTCCTGATGGCAAGGCAGCCATAGCCGCCCTTACTACTTCGTGAGTAATGTCTCCCTCAAGTTCTTCCCGTTTTTGGGAGTGATCTTAGGGAGAGGGCACTGGCACAGATATTCTCTTTGGGCTCCCTCCTCAGGGGAATCTGATGTGTACAGGGATGAATAATATTCTGTGAAGACCGAAATTATGTCAGGTAGAGCAGTGCTTTCTTGCCCCCCCCCCCCGTCTTGATTTTATGGATTGTCCTCGATGCTTCTTTTTTCCTACTCAACCTCACGAACAGGCGATCCGCCTTATTGGCTTTGACATAATTCCTCTGTCGTAGGTAGAGCAATGAATGCTCTGCAGCTCTAGTCTGCAAAGCATCTAATTGCCCCCCTCATCAGCTGGTATTCCCTTTGCAGTGCGCTCCCCTTGTTATTTGCCATTTGAGCCATTATTTAAGTTTAACTTCCAATTCCTCCTGTAAGTGAGCTAGTTGTTTGTCCCTCTGGCATTTCATCACATGAGCTGCCCCCTCAATGTAGCATACATCCTCTGTTGCGTTAAGTGCAAGATTTTATTCTTTATGTCCTCACATAGGACTCCATCCTTCAGGATGTAGCTATGGAACTTTCACCGCCATAGGCCTGGTTCGTTCTGCCCCATATTTAAGGTAATCGTTATGGGCGCATGGTCTGATAGGGTGATTACTCCTAGCTCTATCTCTGTGACCTTACCCAATAGTGACCTCAAAATCCAGGAGAAATCTATCCTTGAGAAAGATCTATGAATGTGGGAATAAAATGTGTAGCCCCCCCCCCCCAGTTCCCTACACCTCCCCCAGTTCCCTCCAGCTATCTACCAATGCCAATTGGGCCATGTGGGCCAGGCAGATGGCGCCACCTGCTTGTGGAACACCCTTGCACTCCTGTCTTCTCTTGGGTCCCACGCCTGATTAAATTCGACCTATCAATATTATCTTCCCTTTGGCAAAAGTCTCAAATTTGGTCAGTGTCACCCGCAAGAACCCATCTTGACCAGTATTGGTGGGCGTAGATTGCTGCCATTGTATATGGCCCGCTCTCCCATTGGAAAGAGGCCACCAGATACCTACTGTCTGTGTCCCCCCCATCTTCCCTGGATGCTGGAAATGCATTGGAGGGACAGGGCCGCCCTGTCCTTGTCCTGTAGTCCTTTTCCATTTGTGTTCTGTTCTGTTTTGTTTTCTGCCCAGGAGTCCATGTGGGACTCCTGGCAGTGCAGCTCTTCCTGTTTTTGGTTTGGTGTACAGACCCATGGGATACCCTTATGGCACCGATGGGTGGGGGTGCAACCATGTGCCCCTTGTATATGTTGCTGGGCACCTGTGTATGGCCCACAGAGCAGGGTATGAGCCGGTGACGGCTCCATGCTGAAACAGTTAAGTGGAGTGTGGATGGAATTGCGCTAAACACCATTAGACTATATGACAACAATTAAAGTACAGTATTTTAATGTGATGAAGAACAGCCGACACGTGTTTCGACACTTGCGTCGTCTTCAAGGCTGAGTGGCAGAACCACAAAACATAATACAGCAATATATGTACAGAGTTTGAAATAACAAAATTGTAACATAAAATTGAAGATTGAGGAATGATTCAACATAAAAACACAAAAAAATTAAGTAAATAAAGAACACACCAAGTCCGGTAAGAGGAGTGGTACAGCAGTTGTGGGGCAAAATTGGCACAGCATTAAGAGAACAGGAATATAGAAAATGTATATAAGCACAATGGAAATATAAACTGTTTCATCTTCAAGTGAATGTGATGTCCCATTGCACCCTCGCAAGACCACCATGCAGATCACGCACCCAACACCATGCCACGTGTATAGGGTGCTAATGCAATATAATATTATCAAGGCAAGAGACTAATCAAAATCCAAAATCAATCCATTATAAATGATTAGTGCACAACTGCACCAAACATAAATTCCAAAAAATACCAGAAACCACATACAAAGGTATACGCAATAAAGAAAACGCTTACCAAAAAAGATTAGCAAATGATCAGTGAATACAAGAGCCCTGTTGGAAAATTGCCAATAGTAAATTAAAGATCCTTAACCAAAACAAGCCTGAGAGCAACTAAGTAACATAATTAAAAATCAATAAGTTCAAAAGCAAGGGACTTACCACACTGGGCTTTAAATGGTGAATACCCGTTGAGAAATATATATCTTTATCCAGTATCCAAAAAATCCTAATGGCTAGCACGCATATATCGCCTGCAATTAATAGCACAAAGGTATCAGAGGAAGAAAGATGAAATGATAACAGAAAGCATTCACGAGCACAAGAGAAAATAAAAATAAAAAAGGGCTACTTACTCGGCAAATCGAGTCAGGTACAAATAAAGTGAAACAAATCCAATGGCTACCGTTCTCAGTGAATCTAAATAGAAAAAACTGCCGTACACGTCACAGAAGTGGCGGCGGCGCAACTACATTGCGTTGCGTAAGTGACGTGTATTGTCAACAAAGTGACGTAGGCGCGATTACTGTCCACACGAGATCCTGTCATGGCATTAAGGTAATCTGAGCAAAATGCGCTCGTCACATTGGTGTGGCTCAATGACTGGTGATAATGAATGAGTCCCAAAACAACTAATTAGACACATTAGGAAACAATAAAACACGTGATTCTATCTATTTAACCAATAACCAGAAAATGGGAAATCAAGAATCCCGTATGGAGGAAATCATGTATAGTGATTATATCAATAATGTCAGCCCTAAACTTGCATAGATGCCGGTAAGCGAAAAACATGGTGGAGTTGCAAAGATGCAAGTAAGGGGAGCATTAGCATAATTAATGACAGTATCTGAAAATTGATTAGTGGAAGTATTGACCCACTTTTACAACAAAATGTAGCTATTTAACAATAAATCAGACCAGATTCATAGAAAGACGTGCATCTCGTGGTCAGAATTTAATCCACGAGTGGTACATCGTAATAGACAGATGAGTTTGGCTTCCATCTGTCGCAATTTCAACTGAAGATTCCCGCCCCTTTTCCCCTTATGCGCTCTCATTAATCCAATGAAGCGCAAATCAGATGTCAGATCCAGTTGGTGTTCAGTCTGCCAATGAACTGCCAGAGGAGATTTAGGTTCACACGCCCGTAGACTGGTCAAGTGTTCACTGATCCGGATTCTGAGTTGGCGAATGGTGCTACCCACATAGAGCTTGCCACAAACACATATAATGGCATACACCACATAGGTGGTTTTACAGTTAATAAAGTCGCGTATAACCACTTGAGAGCCAAACTTATCTGTAAAAGTTTGACATTTAGAATAGGCCCAGGGGCACTGATTGCAGTTGCCGGTTGTTGTAGCCAAGAGGGATTGGCCACCTTATTGTCAAAAAATGTCGGACTAACCTATGATTTAATGGTAGGCGATCTCAGAAAAGTAAATTTTGGCTTGGGTGTTAAAAAAGGCTCGAGATCCTTATCTAGTCTTAGGATATGCCAATGTTTAGCTACCATTCTATACAACATGGAGGAGTCAGTTGTAAATGGGGTAACCAAGGAGATATGTTGAAGGGAATCTTTGGGTTTAGGCACCTTGTTCAAGAGGTCAAGCTGAGTGACATTGGTGAATTTAGTGAAGTATGTTGTGGGCACACACTGTGGGTGGGACCTGGGTGAATGGAGTGTATGACCAATATGCACTTCTTGTTGTGGATGTCTGGTTTTGGTGTTTAACACAATGACTGAGAAAGCCCTGCCCGAAACTGGTATGAATGCAGTGTGTAGTGTTGAATGGCTGGGTACTTGTCCCAATACACATTCCTTGTTGTGAGTGTCTAAGAGGGAGGAGTATGGCCTGAATGCACTGTATGCTCTATTGGCTGACTGACTGCATGAATGCCCTTCTGTATGATTGGCTGCTGAGTGTGACCCAGCAGTGTGGATGAGAAACGGAATAGTATATCTGGGGGCCTCCCACCACTGAAAATTGTTCAGAAGCTGAGTTGACACTTGAAGAGTAACTGGAATTATCCTTGACGCCCAGCTGGAAGAGGAACTGCTGCTGCATTTGCTTCGACCTGATCCGAAAGCTGTCGAGTTCATCAAGGACTGATCCGAGAGAGGACCTGGTTAGGCGCACTCTTCCCATGCTCCGAGGAACCATCGAGCATGGCTAACCTTCACCTAAGTTTCCTGGAAGTCAGACCCTCGAAAAGCTGCCGACCGGAGACGGGGACCGCCGAGGAGAACGAAGTGTAGGACCCGGACATCGACGCCGTTGAAGTCCATTGCCGTCGAACAGGGTTCGGAGTATCGCCGTAACCGCTGGAGGCCCGTCGAAGCCGTGTTGCCCAGAAGTGGGGACCGCTTGATGCTGTGCCACCTACGATGAGAGCCGCAACGCTCCACCTTTGCCTAAGAGACTGTTGAATCGAAGGACTCCCTTGTCCGCACCGTTGATCGATTTGTCCTGCCGGAGAAAGTCGAGGACTCTGACGCGCCGAGAAGAATCCGCCGGTGGGTTTCCCGCCACCCAAAGACCACAAAGAGTTTGACGACTCAACGCCCTTGTCGGGCCACAGTTCTTCAGAAACTCTTTGCAGACCTGAACTATCAAACGACGAGGTGCCCCACACACCTCATCCTTTCAGGATGTCGCCGACGAGCACCGCCTGGATCGATGCTGTGGTCATAGCACCATCGAACTTTTCATCGTCGCCGTCAACGCCAAGTTCACCTTCCTCGACGCCTCTCGACGATCCATGACCCTGTTTTAAAGGGAGTCACTCAAGAAGGATCCATCGACGCCTCTTCGAAGAACTCTGCTCCACCAGGTACATTGGGGGGGGTAGAAACATTAGAAATATTATAGATGGAAATAAGACATAGAGCAATATAAATAATAGATGAGAAATAGATGCTGAGCTTAAGAAAGAGGGGTTGGCTCAACATATGGAGCTCAAGAATAGGGATCTTGAACTCAAAGATAAGGACCTCGAACTCAAGAACCGGGACATGAGTGTCAGAGAATCCAGCTAGAGAAAGCTAGAGTGGAGACTTCAGGTAACCCAGTGAGAGTGTCAGGTCCACAGCCACCAAGCTTATGAAAGATTTGGTTGGTGTGTTTGTGAAGGGTTCAGATATCCTCCAATGGATTGAAGCGTTTGAAATGGCCTGTGCAATTCATGATGTTGATAAGAGTGATTGGGCTAAGTGTTCGTTAAGCAGAGTGCCTCAGACTGGATATGACTGTATTTTGAAACTGAGTGTGGAAGAAAGGGGTCAGTATGAGTGCATGTAGTCTGCTTTGATTGCCAAGTTTGGCAAGAAGCCTACCCAATACCTTAAAAGGTTCAGGGATTTTAAGAAGAGAGAGAATGTGTTTTGGGTTGACTGGGTTAGTGCTGCACACATGAACATGATAGGGTGGATTGATGGTTACAAAGTGAAAACGTTTGTTGAATTGTCCCACCTGTTGTTTTTTGAGCATTTTTCTGAAGCCTGTTCACCACAGCTGCGTCAGTATGTTGCTGACCAGAACATTTTGGATCCCTTTAAGCTGGCCAGGCTAGCTGACAAATGGGTCCCCACCAGGTGTCCCCTAAGGACTCCAGTGGGAAGGACAAGTACAAAGAAAATGGGACCCCTCAGAAAGCTGAGGAGTCCCAGAAGCAATTACAGTCGGGTAAACCAAAACCTTCCTCTCCCAAGACCCACAAATCTAGTGGGGATAAGTCATCTGTGGGTGAGAAAAAGAGTAGTTAGCCACCTGCTGCAAAGCAGGCTCCCAGTGGTTCCAGTACCATACTCTGCATTCCTGGCACCTGTTGGGAATGTGGGGCTCTGGATCACAAGATGAGTGACTCCAATTGTAAAGGTAAGGCACTTGGAGTACAGGCTGTCAGCCTGAGCTGCCCTTACCCCATGTTTGAGGTGGAGGCCACTGTCCTCCCCTCCTCTATGGGAATCACATTTGGTGCTCCTGTAGAGATTTCCTTAGTGTCCCTTGGGGCCTGGGACCGGTACACGGAAGTGCTGGTGACTATCCCACAGAACACCCGTAGGTTTTTGAGAACTGTCCTCTTGAATGGCAGCCTTCTACTGGTTTGAGAGACACTGGGGCAAGCATGCCAGTTGTGGACAGGACCCTGCTCAAGCAAGAGGACTATGTAGATGCCCCTCTGAGAACCACCAGGTTAGCTGGTGGGCCTCCCAAATTATCGCCTGTAGCTTTAGTCACACTCATGATTGGAGACAAGGCAGCAAAGCTTCCTGTCCTGGTTCAGGAAAATGTCCCTCCTAACATTCTGTTAGGAAATGATCTAGTGGAGTTGGGTTTGATCTCAGATGGTCTCCCCATGGCTGCTGCTGCAGTCACTAGGTCACAGGTGACACCGGGTCTGGCTGTGAGTCAGGTACCCGAGCCAAAGGCGAGAAGACAGAAGAGCAAGAAGGCCACCTCTGTGAAGGGGGCTCCTTCTCTTCCTGCTGTTCCTACAGCACCCATTGGGGTCCAGGCTCCGGGCGGGCTGGGTCCAGTGGAAAACCCAAACTCAACTCCTGAGGGAGAAGAGACAGACTCTCCTATGGGAGAGGTTCTCAACCCGGAGGACCACCCTGACCTTCAATGCTTGTTAGCTGAATGGAGACCCTCCCGGGTGGACTTCTGTAAGAGACAGAGAGAGTGTGTCTCTCTCGCTCTCTCTCTCACTCTCGGGTCTGAGGAAACAGGCCCTGTCCCAGGCACAAGGAGACGTGCCTAGGACTTTCCAGATCTACTGGGAGGGTGAGCTCCTTGTTAGTGAGCCCACTAAGCCTGAACCTGGTGCCCTCAAGAGGTTGGTGTTAACCCAGGTTTACAGGCCCTTCCTGCTGCCATTGGCGCATGAGGTGCCCTTAGCTGGTCATCTTGGTATCAAGAAGACTAAGCAGAGGCTCTCTGCCCATTTCTACTGGCCTCAGATGGGAGTAGAAGTGGAGTCCTACTGCAGGACCTGCCCAACTTGTCAGTTGTCTGGCAAGACTGGGGGCAGTGTCATTGCCCCACTGCAGCCATTGTCAGTGGTTGGCACACCGCTTGAGAGGGTGGGCATCGACATTGTCGGTCCCCTTGACCCTCCCACTTCAGGTGGACATCGGTTCATCCTGGTCTTGGTTGATCATGCCACCAGGTACCCTGAGGCTATACCCCTTCGAACTATTACTGCCAAGGTGGTTGCCAGGGCTCTCCTGGGCATTTTCACCCGTGATGGATTCCCCAAGGAGGTTGTCTCTGACAGAGGATCCAACTTCATGTCTAGTTAGATGAAAACCATGTGGAAAGAGTGTGGGGTAACCTACAAGTTCTCCACCTCTTACCATCCCCAGACCAATGGTCTGGTTGAGAGATTTAATAAAACTCTCAAGGGCATGCTAGGCGCTTTGGAAGAGCCCCTAAGGAGGAAATGGGATCTCCTCCTGCCATGCCTGCTGTTCGCTTACAGAGAGGTACCTCAAGAGGGTGTTGGTTTCAGCCCCTTTGAGTTACTCTTTGGACATCCAGTGAGGGGGCCCTTTGCCTTGATCAGAGAAGGTTGCGAGGCCACCCCTCCAGGTCCCGCCAAGCAAGTGGGGGACTTTGTGTTAGGCCTGAGATGGAGGATGACACAGATGATGGGTCAGGCGACAGCAAATCTCAAGGCCAGCCAGGAATTGATTGTACTCCAGGACAGGAAATCCTTGTGATGGAGTCCACCATGCCTAGACCTTTGGCAGACAAGTGGACTGGACCCTTCAGGATCATCTCCAAGATGGGCAAAGTCAATTATCTGGTTGACATGGGAATCCCTGGGGTAGCCCCTGAGGTATTCCATGTTAACAGGCTCAAGCCTTTCCACAGGCGAGCAGAAGTCTCATGTCTCTGCTAGCTTCAGAGCAAGAAGAAGATGAGTGAGCCCCTTCCTGATTTGCTGCATAGCAACCCTCGGGATGGCTCAGTGGAGGGAGTACATCTCTCGCCCGATCTGACAGCAGAGAAACAGAAGGCCTGCAGGGCTTTGCTCCGGAAGTATGCCTCTCTGTTCTCACTGACACCAGGCCTTGCACCTTGGTGTAGGCATGAAATTGACACTGGCGACAGTGCCTGTCAAAAGCAGGTGCTACCGTATGTCAGATACCATTAAGAACCACATCCAGGCTGAGGTCGCCACGATGTTGGATCTGGGTGTTATTGAACCCTCAACCAGTCTCTGGTCCAGTCCAGTGGTCCTTGTCCCCAAGGCAACTTCCCAGACAGGTACCAAGGATTGGAGGTTCTGTGTGGACTACCGAGGAGTCAATGCCGTCACCAAAACTGACACGCACCCATTGCCCAGGGCTGATGAGCTTGTGGACACCATAGGTGCTGCCAAATTTGTGAGCACATTTGACCTTACCTCAGGCTATTGGCAAATAGCTCTGACGGACCATGCCAAGGAAAGGACGGCGTTCTCAACACCTGAGGGACTCTACCAGTTTAGGGTCATGCCTTTTGGGTTGAAGAATGCCCCTGCCACCTTCCAGAGATTGGTCAATCATGCGCTCAATGGGCTGGAGGCCTTCTGTGTGGCCTACTTGGACGACATTGCCGTCTACAGTTCCACCTGGGAAGAGCACTTGACACATCTGGATAAGGTGTTGCAGGCCCTGAAAAGGGCTAACCTCACTATCAAGGCCACCAAGTGCCAGATAGCTCAGGGGAAAGTCACATATCTTGGTCATGAGGTAGGAGGTGGTCAAATCCAACCTCTTCCCAGTAAAGTACAGGATGTACATGACTGGGAGACTCCCACTACTCAAACCCAAGTGAGAGCCTTTTTGGGCCTCACTGGGTATTATCGCAATTTCATGGTGGACTATGGAACCATAGCTGCAACACTGACGGGTCTGACTTCACCCAAACAGCCTAGGAAGGTTAATTGGACTGAAGACTGTCGGAGGGCCTTTAATGGCTTGAAAGAAAGTCTGTGTAGGGCACCTGTGTCTCACCACAGCAAACCCTTTATTGTCCAGATGGTTGCCTGCGACACCGGAATTGGAGCTGTCTTGTCCCTGCTAGATGACAAAGGGAGGGAACACCCAATCCTATTCATCAGTAGACGACTCAAGGGTAGAGAATTTAGGTGGGCTACTGTTGAGAAGGAGTGTTTCAGTATAGTTTGGAGCCTTAGGCGTTTTAGGCCCTACCTTACTGGTTCTACCGTCAAGGTCCAAATGGATCATAAGCCCCTGAAGTGGCTTATGTCGATGAAGGGTTAGAACCCGAAACTGCTCAGGTGGTCCATTAGCCTGCAAGGGCTAGACTTCACCATAGAGCATAGACCAGGGAAGAGTCACGATAATGCAGATGGCCTTTCCAGAAGGTATGTTGACAGTCTGGATGAGGGTGTCTATCTCGTGGGAGATTAGGCACCTAACCTCAGTCTGGGGGCAGAGGCACTGTGATGCTGGAAATGCATTGGAGGGACAGGGCCTCCCTGTCCTTGTCCTGTAGTCCCTTTTCATTTGTGTTCTGTATTGTTTTCTGCCCAGGAGTCCATGTGGGACTCCTGGCAGTGCAGCTCTTCCTGTTTTTGGTTTGGTGTACAAACCCAAGGGATACCCTTATGGCACCCATGGGTGGGGGTGCAACCCTGTGCCCCTTGTGTATGTTTTTGGGCACCTGTGTGTGTGGCCCACAGAGCAGGGTATGGGCTGGTGGCAGCTCCATGCTGAATTTGACAGGTGCTCCGAGTATCCTCTATTTTGGGATACCCAGGCCCTGCCATTGGAATCAGTTGATTCCTGATAGGAGACAAGATGGCCCCTGTGGCCTCCTGCTCTCTATTGCCTGTTACCTTGTTTTCCCAAAGTCCTGGGAAGCCCTGACTCTGTCCCTTCCCCTGACTGGCTGTTAGGTGGAAGTTCCATATATGGTGGTGTTGTGAAGTCCAGGCCAGACTGGCTGGAGCCTTCTCAACGACCGTATGTTGTGGGTACACTCTGTGGGTGGGACCTGGATGAATGGAGTGTATGACCAATATGCACTTCTTGTTGTGGATGTCTGGTTTCTTGTGTTTAACACAATGACTGAGACACCTCTGCCCGAAACTGGTCTGAATGCAGTGTGTAGTGCTGAATGGCTGGGTACTTGTCCCAATACACATTCCTTGTTGTGAGTGTCTGAGAGGGAGGAGTATGGCCTGAATGCACTGTATGCCCGATTGGCTGAATCTGATTGGCTGACTGACTGCATGATTGGCTGCTGAGTGTGACCCAGCAGTGTGGATGAGAAACAGAATAGTATATCTGGGGACCTCTCACCACTGAAAATTGTTCAGAAGCTGAGTTGACACTTGAAGAGTAAATGGAACTGTTTATCCTTGACACCCAGCTGGAAGAAGAATATCTACTGCTGCATTTGCTTCGGCCCGATCCGAAAGCTGTCTAGTTCATCGAGGACTGATCCGAGAGAGGGCTTGGTTAGGCGCCCTCTTCCCGTGCTCTGAGGGACCATCGAGCACCACTAACCTTCGGCGAAGCTCCCTGGAAGTCAGACCCTCGAAAGGCTGCCGACCGGAGACCGGGACCACCAAGGAGAACGAAGTGAAGCACCCGGACATCAACACCGTCGAAGTCCATTGCCGTGGACCAGGGTTCTGAGTATCGCTGTAACCGCTGGAGGCCTGTCGAAGCCGTGATGCCGTGCCACCAATGACCAGAGCCGCAACGCTCCACCATTGCCTAAGAAACTGTTGAATCGAAGGACTCCCTTGTCCGCACCGTCGACTGCTTTGTCCCGCCAGAGAAAGTCGAGGACGCTGACGCGCCGAGGAGAATCTGCGGTGGGTTTCCCGCCACCTAAAGACCACAAAGACTTCGACGACTCGACGCCCTTGTCGGGCCACAGTTCTTCAGAAACTCTTTGCGGTCCTGAACTATCAAATGCAGAGGTGCCCCGCCCACCTCATCCTCTCAGACGAGCACCGCCTGGATCGACGCTGTGGTCTCAGCACCATCAAACTTGTCATCTACGCCGTTGACGCCAAGTCCACCTTCCTCGACGCCTCTCGACGATCCGTGGCTCCTGCTTTAAAGGGAGTCACTCAAGAAGGATCCATCGATGCCTCTTTGAAGAACTCTGCTCCACCATGTACATTGGGGGGGTAGAAACATTATAGAAGGAAATACTTATAGAGCAATATATGGATTGGGCTTGGGATATATCTTTACTTTACAGGTTGCCCAGTTGGGGGGATCTCCACACAGAACTGTGCTTTCCTCCTATGTCTGTTGTTGGTTGTCTTTATTAAGTGATCTGTGTGACATTTAACCAGAGTATAGTTGATGCACTTTAATGAGATCTGATAATAATTGCGGTACCACTTAGAACTGTATATTTTTATCATTGTAGATTTTCTGAGCACAAAGTCAGTTATTGTGATAGTGTACATAACCTTGAATATTAATTATATAAAGACTGTGTTGTAACTAATACAGTGTGTGGACATTCCTTTGTGGGGGCTTGGGGACTACACAGTACTTAAGAACCAGCATGCATCACCTCCCGAGAAGCTAGGCCTTGATTGCTCGACCACATACCAATAATAGAAAATCTTGGCTGGGGTCCTCTGTGCCTCTCCTCTGCCATATAGAGAGCAGAAGTACAGTCTTTACAGGCACCTTCCATTAAACTGGACCCCTTAGGCCCCATTTATTTTAGCCCCTTCTCCAAACCTTCATCCATTCCCACATTTACCTCTTTAGCGGTTCTATTGCCGGTCTTTGTTTTTGCCTTGGTGACCCTTCGTCCTCAATCTTCAGTACCGTCGTACCTTCTTAGCAGGTGTTGACCTGATGCTATTTCCCTTCCCATTCAAACAGTAGTCCAAAGGGAATGTTCCATGTATAGTGTAGGTCTGCTCGCATTACGGCGCGCACCACCAGACCCATCAACCTATGCTCCCGCAGGGTGGTCTGGGCTAGGTCCTGGAATAGCTGAAGTTCCGAGCCATTGTAGCTGATTGATCTGACCCTCCTGGCAGCCAGCAGCACCCTCTCCTTCTGCCTGTACTTGTGTAAGGCCATCAATACATCTATGGGTCAGTCCCCTGGCTCTCCCCTCTTTGGTCCCACTCTTTGTATGCGGTCCAGCTCTATCCCTGACCAGTCTTCCTCCTCCAGCAGGTCAGCGAACACTTGCTGCGCCATCGTGCATAGATCCTTGTCCGCCACCGCTTCAGTGAGGCCCTTTATTCTGAAGTTAGATCTTCTCGAACGGTTTTAAAGGTCATTGTGCAGGGTCTAGAGGTTCTGTGTAACCCTTGCTAATTACTCTACCAGCTCGCCGAGCTTCCTTGTGTCCTCTGCAACCTCTTATATGGTGCTCTCCACTGCATCGGTCCGCTCCTCTAGTTTCGTTATGTCCCCCCTTCACCTTTTGCAACGATAGGGACAGTTCTAGTCGCATCATGCTCAACTGCGATTGAATGGTGTTCGCTATCTTGTCCTCAAAATCCTGAAAGCATTGGTGAAGTACCTCCTGGGTGACCACTTAATCTTTTGCATTGCCTGCTAGCACCCCCAAATCCTCGCCTGCCCCGGGCCTCTGATCTCCCCCAGCCGGTACCTCGCTGTCTCTGCACCACAGTATCTTCAGATTGCCCTCTTGTGGTTTCTTCACCAACTTGGGGGCAGCTTGCATGTCCTTCCCCTTATTTTTGGACAAAGTGCGCAGACCGGTCTGATGGAGGGAGCCCTGCCCCCTCCTCTTCTGCCTGATATTGTGTCGCACCCTTCAGAACATTTCTGGCCACTTTGCCTTTAAAAATGACTTGTCTACACCCTGGAAAAGCCAACAGGAGTGTGTTACAGAGCCATGGTGGGTATGTTTTCTTATAGTATCATAGCAAAACAGAAAGGTGATGGCTGGAAGGTTTTGAATTAATCATAACCACGGGCAAAGCTCTGGGCAACCCTCCAGACCATCATTTTTCAGCCTGCCCAGCCATTACAGAAGGGGAAAAACCATATGCAAATCAGGCTTGGTCCTACCCCAAAAGGGGCAGTCCAGCCGGAACTGCTAGGTCACATCCCTTCTGCACGAGACCACAAGCATCCCCAGACATGTTTCAGCCTTGTTGGGCGTCATCAGTGAGGAGTAGCTTGGTATCATTACTGGCGTTAGGTTAAGTTGATTTGTACCGCGCACCACTACCACCTAAGCGCAGTCTCCAGGCGCTCGGGTGGCTCTGCAAAAAAGGGGTGAGGAGCAGAGTGGGGAAAAGGTGAGAGGATAGGTTCAGAACCAGGAGGAACTGGTGTCTTTGAGTGTTTTGCATGTGGTCATTGTGAGCTGCCTTGCGCGTTGTAACTGTTTGGGTAAGATTCCATGCCTCGGTGTGTGGTAGTGTTTTGTGTTGGTGTTGGTGTTAGTGTTGTGTGTGGTTTACTCTGTATGTCGGCATAGTAATTTTCTCTGTATGTTTGAGTGTGTCTAGTCCAAGTTCTGGTGTAGAGGCGGCAGTTATGTAGAAGAAGCAGGAAGGGAAGAGGGTTAGTAAAGTCGGTCAGTTCGTTGTGGTCTCTCTCTGGGATGGCCCTTTGGATGCCACTTGACAGTATCAAGCCAGATTCTTGTTTGCGGTTCTTTGGCCCCTCTTGCCTCCTCTCTAGTTGTTTGTCTGCGGTGTTGTTGTTGTCGGTGTCCCTTCTAGGTTGTCATTTTCCGCTGAATAGCCTGGTTTTGAGCAGTTGCCTGAAGGTGATGTGGTCTTACTTTGGGCATGTTGTTCCGAGTGATAGCAATTAGACATGAGAACGCTGTTCTGCCGAATTTCCTTTTTTCATAGTGTTTTGCCTCTATTTGTAGGTCGTTGCTGAATCTTAGTTCCCTTCCTGGGCGAGACCAGCTAATCTTGTCTTGGAGGAATTCCGCTCCTTGTCTGTGCAAGGCTTTGTGGGTGATGCAGAGTGCTTTGAATTTGATGCGCTTTTTTATTGGGAACCAGTGTAGGATTTTCAGTGCTGAGGTGATGTGGTCTCTTCTGTTTAGTCTTAGGATCCTGGCTGCTGTATTTTGCACCCTTTGGAGTTTCTTGGTGAGTCTTTCTTACATTGGTAGTCTCTGGTTGCGTTCCCATGCCGATTAGCCAGTCCAGTTGTGGGTTCCCTCCGTTGAATCCTGTGGGTGAGAGCATTATTTCAGTTTTTGCCAGGTTCAGTTTGAGGTTGTTTGTTGTTATCCAGTTATATGTCTGTTAGGCAGCTGTTGAGGTTGTTGTTTTGTTTATGTGTTCTGTTTGTTTTCACAATCAGTTGTGTCGCCTGCATAGTTGTAGACGATAAGTCTGTAGTATCGAATGATTTTCATCAGTGGGCACATGTAGATGTTGAAAAGTAGAGGGGAGAGGCTGGAACCCTGTGGGACTCCGCAGGATATATTTTTGGTGTTTATGGTTAACCGTGGTAGGTAGGTTCTTTTGGTTCGGTTTGTTGGGAATGCAGGAAGCCACTTTAGTGCAGATTCGTGTATGCCACATTCCTTCAATCTTTATATTAGTATTGTGTGGCTGATTGTGTCAAAAGCGACTGACACGTCCAATAGAAGGAGGGCCGATTGGGTCGTCTGCGTTTATTTTCAGGTAGTCCCATAGAGATAGAAGGGCTGATTCTGTTCCTCTCATCGGTCTGAAGCCAACTTGTGCATGGTCGAGCATTCCGTTTGTTTCAACGTGTTTAAGATGGATTTTGTAGACTTGATTCTCCAGGACCTTTGCTGGGTAGGGCAGGTTGAATATCGGTCTGTAGTTGCTTGGATCTTCTGCGGTTTCTGACTTTTTTTTTTTTTTTTAATCAGTGGTTTGATATATGCTGATTTGAAGGAGGACGGTACTATTCCTTTTTTGAGTGATAGATTCATTAGGCTCCAGAAGCCTGTCGCTGGCGTTCTGTGGTTGAGGATTCCTTTGAAGACATCCAGGGGGCAGGGGTCCCCTGGAGATCCTGCAAGGTTGGTGTCCTTGATTAGTGTGACGAAAGTTTCCTCTGTTATTGGTTCTAGGCAGATGAGTTTTCCTGTAATCTGTTTTTCGTCTGGTGTCTGTGGTCCAGTGGTCACGATTGTATTTGCCCCGGCTACGTTGATGGTCTGTATTGTCTATTTTTGCTCTCAGATGGTTGGTGATTTTGCCACAAAGTGTTTGTGTAGGGGTGATGGAATTTTTGCAGGAAGAGTTCTTTTTAAATCTCGGATGATTTTACAGAGTTCTTTCTGTGGATTGTTTGCCGATTCTATTCTTGTGGCGTAGTAGAGGTGTTTTTTTTTATTTGTATTTTTGGTTTGCGGACTGTTGCTTTGTTTTGTTGTCTTTGGTGTTTTATTTTGTCTTGTCTGTTGTATTGTTCACTCCATTTAGTTTCCATTTTGCGGTTTTTTTTTTTTGGAATTTTTTCAGTTATTCTGTGAACCATTTTGCTGCCGGTTCTTTTGGTGTTGCTTTGAATGTTTTAGCTGGTGCTAATTGCACAAAGGCCTTGGTGATCCAATTGTTGAGGGTGTCCTCTGTTGTATCGGTAGGATCTCTTTCGCTTGGGACGGTTGCATCTAGAGTGTTTGTTGGGGCCTCTAGGTCCAAGTTCTTAGTTTCTTTTCTTGCAGGTATCACGTAGTGGTCACTCCACACCATTGGTGTAGGTGGCACAGATGCAATTAGTTTTTCCCTGCCTAAAATTGCATCCAGGGTGTGTACGGCATTGTGGGCGGATCCATTTACTATTTGCTTGAACTGCAAGGTTTCCAGGAGTGTGCAGAGTGAGTTTGCTATTTACTCATTTTCTTTTTCAAACCATATGTTGAAATCTCCCAGTATGAACAGGTTGTTGTGGTGTGTTGATAGCATGGCTGCCTTTTGTGCTAGTTTTGTTGCAAAGTTGTGGTTGTAAGAAGGTGGTCTGTAGATCACAAGGAATTCCAAGGCCTAAAATAAGCAGTGTCGCGTAGCAATTTGCTATGCAATTCTGTAGGTTTGCTAATTAATTTGGCACTTGCGTAGCAAACCTACCAATTTACGTTACCCTGTTCAATGAAAACACAGATCGCCCTGCATTTCTCTCGTGCCTTCAGGGCTCCCTCCACCCTTTTTCTCTGTTCACTGCAAGTTCAAACAGGCTAATAGAGGGGGAGAGTGCAGCTACCTCCTGCGCCCTTACGTGCCATTATGCCAGCAAGAATAATTTTTTTCTTTTTCAAATAATTGCAAACTAGAAGTAATTAGGGTAATACCTTTTTGTTAAGCTAGCTGTATTCCTGTCCGCCAAAGACAAGTATGTATTAACTTTATTTGTTTTAATGCAGTCATTCAATTCCATTTATAAAAAATTGGTTTGTTGCATAATTACAGCATTGCTACTGTAAAACACTGCATTGTCTCTATGCTTTACAGTAAAAGTGTAGTTTAGTGTATCTATCATAGTGTCAAACATATTTCATTTTGTTGGAGAAGATGCATCATATTGACGAGTGGACACTTTTGAAAATATACATGATCAAACGGCCAAATGCTTTTGATGGCAAACCTAGTTCGTAACCTGTTGGTTGCTTTATACCAGCTAGCCTGAAAGTGAGATGGCTGCTAGCTATAATATGCCACCTAGTTTGCCCAGTTCTCTGGCTGCTACACCATCCACTCTGCTAAGTCTTTCTTTTCAACTTACCTAATGAATAGAGAAGGCTAACTGGATATTTACGCATAGCAGTGATCAATAGTTCCATCCAGTCTGTGATCAATAGTTCCATCCAGTCTGTGCATCTAAAGGTCTACCGCACTAGCATCACTGTTGTTAGCCTCGAGAGCTCGCTTTGCTCTAGGATTATGATTACATTATATATTTGCACCTGCAGTGAAGCTAGCTGGCCAAACTGTTTTCAGAGCCTTTTTATCATTTCTATTTGTGTCCTTTTATGCAGCAAACATTTTATAGACACTCATCCAGGCCTCGCAAAGTATTTTTTCCCACTCACACACTCAAGTAGATTTTAGAAAGGCCCAGTACCATTTGCAGGGGATAATAAATAAATAATAATTTGGCATTTATATAGCGCTACAAACCCTAAGGTATCTGAGCGCTGCTTATTATTACCCACGGTGTGTGGATGTTTTGACACTTATAAAACTTTACTTTGTTTGCAGTAAATGTCAAATCAAAGTTTCACTGTGCATGGCTGGCCTCTGCGTGGCAGCAGTGTGACAAACTAAAGTGGGATGCGCAACTTTACAGAAAGCACATTTAAATTTGTTGTCATCCGTTGTCATAGGTCTAACGCATTTCTCTTAGTTGGTAAACTAAGTCACTCGACGCAGGTCTAGTGGACTTTTAAAGAACTTGCAAGGTCTGACTTCTCACTAATGTTTTACTTCAGTGGTACAAAACTGCTGAATTGTTGTTAATTTGTATTTGCATGATATAAGTCACTTTTGGGGGTGTTACAAATATTAGTACAACATTTCTAATGAAATGGCCTTGTTTGCTAATAAAAAAGAAATATTAATTAGCAAACTTTGCTAATCAATTTTGGAAAACAAATGTATTCCTTGAATACTATGTTGGATTGCTCTTTGAGTTCTATCTTGATGAGGAGGGATTCATAGTCTTCCATGTTGCTTGTGATGATTTGAGATGCTGCGGCGAGTTCTTTGTGTAGAATTGCGACTCTGCCTCCTCTTCGGTTTTCTCTGTTGGCGTGTACACATTCATAATTGTCGGGTATTGCTTCATTCACGATGGCTTTATAGTAGTCTGATAGCCAGGTTTCTGTAAGGAAGAGCACGTCTGTGCCTCCTTCGCTTGGGAGGTCATGGATTTCTGTTGTGTTTTGTCATGGATCTAACGTTGAGGAGGCTACAGTGTAGTTTGCTTGATTTCCCTTTCGGGTTGTTGTTAGCATTGTTTCTTCTGACCGGTGTGTTGTTGGTTGGGTTTCCGTTCCAGGTGGGTTTTCCCCGGTTGAGTCTGTTGGGTGGGGTGGTACTCTGTTGGTCAGTCTCTTTGTCAAGTAGACCGATAAGGTGTATGGCGGGTTGGTTGGTTACGGTTCTTTCCGGGTGGTAAATGGGGTAGCTAATCCTCTGTTGTTCCAGTCTTGGTGATGTAGGGGGTGTATAGTGTGATGGATTCCAACTTGTCCCTTGTTCTGGTTGAGGTATTGTCCATGGTGGAGACCGGGTTGGGATGGCTTATTAGTTGTCGTGTTCAGTTTGGTGTCCTGGTTGGGTCTGTATTTGGGATGCTTGTTGGCTGTCGGTTCATTGTTGCTGTGCTGTTTTTGTTTACGACGTTGTCGTATGTGGACCGGTAGCGAGCAATGCAGTCTATCTTTGCTCTGTTGTTTGTATGTTTCCTTGGGCCATCTGGGATGGATGTTGATTTTTTTTGTGGTTGTGGGATCATGCTGGTCGGTGCTTTCCCGAGTGGTTTGGGTTTTCTTATTATTTCTGTTGTCTGTTCTGGCTTCTTTGTCTTTCTTGTGGTAAGGCATGATGTGTGGGTTGTGTTTCTTTGAGGGGGAATCCTCTTTCGATTAGTGTTTCCTGATCTTTTGGGTTTAGTCTTTGCTGTTTGTGGTTTGTGGTTGCTTGTATTTGATAGGTTGTGGGTAGTTGAGACCTTGGTTGATGGGACTGTGTGGTTCCGTTTGTTTATTGCTTCTTTCTTGTTTGGATCCTATGTTTTTTTTTAAATCTTGCAGGTCCTTTTGGTTATGGTTGTTGATTGTTTAATTGATTGCTGGATTATGCGCAAATCAAACATGAATACTGGCAAATATTGGTGCAGTCAGCATGGTAATGTATTGATAGTGAGGGTGCTGGGTTCCTGCATTTGACTGGGGTGGCAAAGGATTCTCACCCAGGGGGTGCATGCTATGTTTAGGCCTCTGGCTTCCACTTTGGCCCAACATAGTCTCAAGCTTTACCTTTGCTGCATTGGGGATCATTCAGCACAAGTGCAACTAAGCAAAAGCGGAATGACAATCTGTATTGGTCCGCATATCATGGTCCGCATATCATCCTACAAACTGATGTTCTGAAGTTATCAGTAAATCATCCCCAAATTATCAAGATCAAACATGTTTGTTTCATGGCAATGCTCTTGAGTAATCAGCAGGTCATCCCAGAATCATCAGGGACAAACATGCAATCTCTTGAAGTGATCAAAGTCATCCTAAAAGCACCAGGAACAAAGTTTTCAAAAACAGGGATTATGTTGGCATATTCATTAGGTCATCCTAATCTCGTCCCCAAAACATCACCCACCATTCTGAGAAATTTGCTGATGACTTTAACAGCGTGATGACGTCTGATGATGTGGAAATGACTTGTAGTGTAGTTTGATGATAATCAAATGACCTCATGATTTTCTCTAAATTTTAGACCAGGGCTTGTAAAGGTCAGCTCCTAATTGCATTTTCTTTTCTTCGGGGGGACTTCTCTTCTTTTTACATGAACAGGATACTGAAGTTGAAGAGATCTGGGATCCTGAAGATGGCTTTGAGCGGTGCCTTGCTCACAGGTTCCGAGGAGGAAAGTAAAGAACCCAAGCAGTCCTTTTTTCTAAAGGCTTTTAAGATCTTCCTGGTGGTCGCACTCTACTGGTTCACTTCCATTACAATGGTCTTCTTGAACAAGTACCTGCTGGATAGCCCATCGCTGAAGCTGAATGCCCCCCTTTTCGTCACCTTTTACCAGTGTTTGGTTACTGTGCTCTTATGCAAAGGTCTTAGCCTATTGAGCCCGGTATGGCCAATGGGCAACTCCACATTGCCATCTCTCCGCTTCGATCCTAAGGTGCTGCGCAGCATCCTGCCTCTCTCTCTGGTTTTCATTGGGATGATCACCTTCAACAACCTGTGCCTTAAGTACCTTGGAGTGGCCTTCTACACCGTGGGCCGCTGCCTCAGCACTGTCTTCAACGTCCTCCTGTCCTACGTGCTGCTGAAGCAAACTACATCTTTGTATGCACTCCTGGCCTGTGGTGTTATTTTAGGTAAGTGTCTTGGACACACAGGTAAGAGTGACTGCCAAAGCATACAAGCATTGACCAAGCCAATAATGGGTTTATTCTCTTTGCTAGGAAGTTGTTTTTTTTTTGTTCGAGCTAGTTATTTGCAAAGAACAAAATTCCTGGAAGAGTGTCCATTTGTAAATCCAACGGAATAGTAGCATGTGTAATTGTTAGTAGAGACATTTCCTAATCTATGGATGTCCATATTTTTAGCTTTGCCTATTGGTTGGTGCTTCAAGACAAAATTATTGGCATATGAGTATGCATAAGGGATGTCAGAAGGGACACACAGCCAGTAGCACCCGCTAATGTGCCCTCCATGCCCCCAAAACACCTTCCCGGTATCTCTTTCAGCGAGCTCTTTAATACAGTAACATTAAACTAGGGGCTTTTGTTCGGCACTGTGCTGTCATCTGAAAGTTAACTGCTTAATTGCAATGTAAACCCGCTTTAAGTGTAATACAAATTTCTTCAACAAGTGTGCCTAGAGCCACTTGATTTTTAAGCAATATGTTTGTCCTCCCATCTGTTCTGTGCGTTGAATGTCTTTTTAAAAACAAGCATTGGCAAAACCAATAGTTTTGGCTCTTTTATAGGCCTTTGCCAGACACATACCCTACTTGATAGCTGTTGCCATTATAATTACAGGTACTCCATTATAGCAGTGCCTGGCAAATGCTGATCCGATGCCTGCAAAAATGGCAGAACTGTTGACTTTGCCATTGCTTGTGAAAGCTTGTCCCTGGTGATCAAGTAGGAGCAAAAACAGAGGTGAAGGCAACATAGAAACTATGGCATTGCAGCAGGTAGGTCATTTGTCCAACTTAGTGGCTCTTGTTTACCGTCAATTTATAATCGCAATGTGTACCATATTTATGGAGCCGGGTTCACAAAATTCTTTCTGGGGTCTAGATCGGTGTGTCGCAACTGGGTAGACTATTTCCATACTTGTTCAACGCAGGAGGCAGTGGTCCTAAAAATAGCCCTGCATTGGAGGTTGCATTAATATCATCATTGACCATATCTCTGTTTCTCTGGTTCTAGGAGTTCTTTAGGCAATGTGAGTTTGATGTGCACCACCACACCTTCAAATGTGCTTTGAAGCACTGAATCTAGGTACTTCAGATTCCCCTCCACTGCTTGGCTTTAAACGACAGGACAAATCTCAGTGTTAACTGTGGTCTAAGGGACAGGGAACTACATGGGCAGTTCTTATATAGTTGCTATGTAGAGTAGGGGATCCCTATGCAGCACTTCCGTAAGAAAAAAGCTAAATTCAAGGACTTCCAGACACGGGCATGAGGCTAAACAGTTATGGCATTGTCTTCCTAGTGCTTTGCAGCAAAAGCTGACATGCCGATCCTACCTTAGTTCCTGATAATCATGGTCCTTTCTTAGTTTTGAGAGTGCTCTCATGGGGAATTGCTGGCCTAATAATACACATGAGTTAACAGTTTCTGTACACAGTGGATGTAGTTCTTATGCATGATGCCTGACCACTGGTGGCATTAAAGGGTTTTGAATTATTTCAGTCCCCAGAGATCAAAATCGGGGTTTACAGCGTCGTCTCCTTATTGGGGTATACAGCTTTGTCAAAATTGACACTCTGTTTAATGAAACCCATTTCCCATAAATAATGGATATTAGGCTGATGTTGGGTGATGGTTGAAGAAACCTAAGGAACCTTTGGGCAGTCAGTGTACATTTGTCTCAGTTCACCTCTCAAACCACCCGTTTGATATCAGCCAGATGTGTAAAGAATGAACACACCTTTTGGAAGCTTCTATGGACTGTTATACAGAGTGGAGATTATTTTGAGGGGCTAACTCAATTTGCAAGGGATGTTTGTGGATGGAACATTTCTGTATACTCTTTGTGCTTTTCACTAACCAGTTAATAATGGGATGAACAGTAGAAGAGTTTGGGAGTAATTTTTGCAGTAAACAGGTGAGAAATATCAGGAAATAACGTACAGCTTCTTATGTTGGCCTGAGTGAAGGCTACTTGTGCGCTCCTTTAACGAAATGGTAAAATGTTGTTAAGTATTCAAGCCTGTAAACTAGGCTCCCATTAAATTTCTTAGATGATTTAGAGTAATAGAACTGCTTAACTTTCAGTAATTAATAAGTTATGGCTGCAATGCCAAAACCTCAGCCCAAGGTACCGATATCCAATGATAATGGGCATAAAATCACTATATCCAATGTTTCACTGCTTACATGTGGCACTTTTTATGGGTTAAAGCCACAGTCCTTTCTTTAGCTCTAATGACAAGATTGAATACTTCCTTTAAAGTAGCCCTAGAAATGTTATCATTGTCATTCTAAGTAAAATAATATAATATGTCGGGTGTTCTGAAATATATTCCCCCGCACCACCCCCAATGATAATGAAATCAATTTTTAAGAAGTGATCAGAGATGAATCCAAGGGCGATTTGGCACCAAGCAAGGACTGAGGCATAGCTTTTATGGACAGATCGTATTGCTTCCTCTTGTGCCAAACAGCCGGTGCCAGAAACATTTTGATTGAACTTATTTAGAGATTCGAACTTTGACTTTTGCTGAGATCTCACTAGCCACTTCTTGTTTCTTTGCACCTGAGCAAGCGTGAAACTGGGGAGGTTGTCATATTTAGTAGTCAGTATTTGTCCGATGTCAGCAAGTGAGTTTCTCGCAAAAGAGTGATATCTATCCCCTGTCAGTGGAGGTGATGGAAAAAGCCCTCTCTTAGAAGAGCAGTTTAGGGATACTTCATTTGAGCGGGCAATTCTATACTCTGAGTTGGAACTACAAAAAACGTTCCTTCATTGAAGCCATCGTAACCATATGACCTTAAATAAGGGTGCCCGTAAATCCTCTATGGAACCTAACCAAAAGACTGTGAAACAATCTCTTCGAACATTAACACCCCACTCTCCAAAAGCGCCCCAGAAAAAATCCTCATCACCCAAAACTGGTGAAAGATTTTACCACAACTGGGAATAAAAAATCCCAGAACATGGCATCCTTTGTTGACATGCTACTCATCCTTTTCCCAAGAGCGAGGTGGCCCAACCCATCAAAATGAGACTACCTTAGGTCAATTATCTAGAATCGAGGGGAGACCACCCCTCCCCCTTTATCATTTAGTCCAAACCTGTGAGTTGTTTAAACTATTGTCACTGATGAAATGTTATCTGAACAGTCAACCGATTTATTAAACCCCCAAGTGGGGCCACCTGCCAGAGACCTTCCCCATGCAGGACCTGGAACATCCACATCCTTCAAAGGGATGTCAGGTGGTATTATGAGCCAGACCACCACAATAGAGTACAAGTGCTTTTAGTAATAATCAACTTCTCACTCCTGTGACTTCTCTCTCTGATCCTGGGAGTATCTTATAGATATCAACCCATGTCACTGGGATAGTGGACACTGCTGAGACCATCCTATGTTTTAAAGATGAACAGGTGAACAGGAAGTTGGAAGGGAATGCCTCCCTGGTAGGTAATGCCATTGTCACAAAGTCATGCTGTGATTGACCCCATTTCTTTTTGTTTCAAGATGAGAGGGCAAGTCTTTAAATAATGAATCTGTGCTCTCTTGTATGGTACTTGCTGGGTTCCTCTTACTTTGGACATGAGTTCTTCAGTTTGAAAAATGTGAGCCTGAGTGAGGATCCCATGGGCCAACTTTTTATCTAGCTGATAATTCGAGAAAACGTGTTGAATGAGGTACAGCATGAGATCCACGCCTTCCTCCATTTTCAGGAGTTCAGAGAAATAATCAGATGTGTCCGTTTTCCAGTCTTCATTGTCAGTCTCAAGAGGAATGCCAGAAATACACAAGTTATTGTGTCACACTCTGTTCTCTGGGTTTTAATATAAAGGCCATTTTCGGGCTTCCTCCACACTAGAATCCAAGGCAGAGACATTCCCATTTAACTAATTCATTTCTTTAGAAAGATTATTACTACATGTTATGGTGTCCTGTTGGAGCTCACTAAATCATAATGCTATGTCTTTTTGTGTCACAGGTCTAGTGTCTCCTCTTTGGGCCATCTCTGGGTGTAGTTCTTCCACAGGAGTTTCTTGGGATAATCTGTAGATCCCCTTTTTGTGTCTTTAGCAGAATTTCTTTGATGCTGTCAAATTTGTGTGGCTGTTTGCCACTATTCCCTGGTGCCAGGATCTTTATACCATATTGGATAATGCTCCACAGATATCCCAGCCTAGAAGGAGCAAGGTCCATCAATGCGTCGAACACTTCTGACTGTGGCTCTAATAATAATAATAATAATTTGGCATTTATATAGCGCTACGAACCCTCGGGTATCTGAGCGCTGCTTATTATTACCCACGGTGTGTGGTGCTCTGTACAGTGTATACATGTTTTTGTGCCTGTTATTTCAAGGTCTGCTTTAAGTCTACAATGATGAGCAGCAGCCTCTACAGGCCACAAGAACATTCTGACAGTGGCTTCACTGTCCAGCCACAATGCACAGCATCCAGAGCATTCAGATTATTGCAGATCGAAATACCTTTGGGTCCTCGGGCTGAATCCACTGCCCAAACAAAGGCAGCAGACATCCCACTGAAGGGACGAAGTGTGTGCTGCACCAGGGGTGGCCAGCGATGGAAGACAATATGTACACTATATTAAACACATGGGATAGGTGCAAGTCCTATTTAGGCATTTGAGGGAAGGCAGGTATTGCTCTCTGTCTGTAAGCATTGCACTGGATAGGTTACTTATTGTTGAGTAATGATCATTAAGGGACCCCACCTCCCAGGAAGAGCCAATCCAGGCTGCCCAGCACCATTGACTCAGGGGCAGGGAGGGGGAAGAAGATATGCTGAGTGATGCAGACCTCAACCGGACCTGTGGATTGGCTGCATTCCTCACCCCAACCCCAGTGTGACAGTGTTTCTCCCTTCCATGTTCTTCCTTACTAGTGCCACTTAGTGAAGTTACTAGTGCCATGACTGAAGTTATGCTTGCAGATAGATCAATGCCTCTCTCCACACCACCAACCTGGGCTCTGCGCACCCCCAGTAAGCATTCATACTCGCCAAATATGCCCAAACAGGCTTCTCCACCAGGTTCCGCCGTGTTTGCAGCCCCCCTGTTCACTCGGGTCCCACTGTGATTATACTACACTCAAAATGTAAACTCCTAATCCGAGATGCCTAAAGTGCCTCTAATGACATCATTCCAATTGCGCAAACCTACCCAGCTCTCAGACACACCTATCAAAGGGGCTCTGATTAATGCAAGATCCTGCATGGCCCACACGCTTGACATTAGTGACCTGATCACCATCAAAGATCTGGATCTACTTGCTATAACAGAAACCTGGCTGCATGCAGCATCAGGTCCTACCCTCTCTTTGGCAGTCCCTAACAACTACTCATTTATTTAATATTTTTTTATTGTGTTTCAGTATAAAACTTTACACAAAACATTAAGAAAAAAAACATTCAAAACAAAATGTCCAAATAGTATCAAATATACTGCATATCATATAAAATCGTACATTTAATCACATACAGGCCAGAACATGCATAACATCACTTGACGAGTATCGCTGAAGTCACCAGAGAATAGAAAGAATCCCAACAGATATTAAAACATTGTTTCTTTGGAAGATTACTGCAACCCCTCCTTAAAGGTAATGTGTCATCACGTCATTTAACTGCACGTCTCAGTGTGTTCAGTGATGCTTCTACTCAACATTTCCATCTAATCTGTACTGCTAGTTCACATTAATTGGAGAGCTATCGCCGGTTCCCCTAGCGTTTCGCTATCTATCAATTGTTTGACAATCAACCACCGTCTATAGATGTCCGTCTGCAGCTTTTTATTTTGCGTATTGCATCATCTTCTCCAGAAATCGTCCGTAGGAATGAAATGCAGCTCAGAGACATACTCCCCCAAATGTTTAATATAGTGGGCACCCTTTACCGGACAATGGGTTAGCACATGTTTTTGCGTCTCGATGGCGGAAACATTTTTACATAGTCGGCAAGTACGTAGATCCCTTGCTGTGTTCATAGTTCTACCCAGAGTTTCTAGAACGGGATATCTATTTAGGCTCAGTAAAAGTAGAAACCTACGAAGATGTTTAGAGGGACAGATAGAAAGATATCTTTGTGGTCATCTATAGTTATACAGCCTTTCAGTTATGAAACCATATGACCATACAACTACTCAATCGTTCGTAAAGAAATAATAAACAAAAGAGGGGGTGAAGTGGCTATCAACGCTAAACTCCCTATGCATTACAGAAATTAGCAATCCAAATTTAAAATCCAGAGAATTCCTGTCCATTAAATGGTCACCCTCTCACATCACTTCTATAACATTACATTTGCTATATCGCTCACCAGGTCACATATTCTCCTTTGAGGACGAAAGTGTACACCTGCTGTCTGCAGAGACCAAGCCATCTTCCAGAACTATCGTCGTGGGCGACATAAACCGAGGCTATAACAACAGTTCAGACATAACGTCCTTGCTATAGCAAATTACATTGAAGCCCGTGGCTTCATTCAACACATCACCAGACCTACACATAACAAAGGTCGTACCTTTGGTTGGCTGACATAAATTGCTATGTCACTATGCTGTCCAATGAGCCTATCTCTTAGTCATATCACAATATTATCTTCAATATCTTGAACCAAATTCAGTCCCGCCCTAAGCTCATGCCCGCCACCTTAAACAGAAATTCCAATAACATCCCTGCTTCTCGCATAGTACCTTTGCTAAAGTGACTTACCGACTACAAAGACACTGCACTCGATCAAAGTGATGGACACTTAACAATCACTCCTTACTATGCGCCATCGACGTGGTCGCCCCACTGGGAAAACGAAAGGCCAAACTTCTCGGCCACCTCAACACATGCTTTACCGAAGACCTTAAAGTGCTCCACTTAAACAAGTAGGGAGCAGAAACTGCATGGAAAAACTATTTGCAATACTACGAGAACTAGAGTCTTCAATTCCCCCTACTGACAACTGTACTAAAGATGCCCTCTGGTGCACAAACATACAAAATGTTCTTCTCGACAAAATATCACGCATCCAAAAGTAGATCTGTCTAAAGAATTATTCATTGACTCTACTTGTGGCCCCATCTGATTCTAACCCCTCTGCCCCCAACAGAACACTCCCCTCTTCAATTTCAAACATGTCTTAGAAACCGAGCTAATCAAACTTATAAAAGGTTTAAAACCCTCTAGATGCCAAGGGGACATCTGCCCCGCTACTGTAATCAAAGACTGTGCTGAAGCAGTCACTCCTTCATCTCTTTGCTCAGTAACTCTTCTATCACCTCCAGCTCAGTTCCAGCCAACTTGAAAGATGCTTGGGTTCTAACCATTGTAAAAAAAAACAAAAAACACTAGACCCTAACACCCCAACAAACTACTGCATCATTACTACTGTGCCATTCCCCCTCAAAATGCTTGCCAGAGCTGCGTATTTATAGATTCAAACTTACTTGGAGACCCAAAAACTTTTTGGGTCTTCGTCGATCAGGATCCCGGCCCGGACATGGCACGGAATCTGTGCTTCTTGACTTAAAAAAAAATCACCTGGACAAATTCAAAGATGCAGGAAAACCTGCTCTCCTCGTACTAGACCTTGCAGCTGCTTTCAATTTGGTTGATCACCAAATCCTCTGCCTACATCTGTCCTCGGCAGCAAATTTATCACCAAAAGCAATTGCCTGGATCTCACCCTTCCTCTCTAACAGATCTACGAGAGTGTTTTCCTCACTAGCTTCAGCTCCACCTGCCCCAGTCACATGTGGCGTACCACAGGGCTCCTGCGTCGCACCAACACTGTACAATATTTTTACAAAACTGCTCTTCGATCTTCTTGACATTCAGGGTGTCTCCTAAACAAACTATGCAGACGATACCCAGATTCTTCTACCCATGTCAGGAGACTAAATCACTGACTCCAAGTTACTGGGAGCCATCTATCAAACAATACAAGCATGGGTGGCACGTCACTCACTGTGCCTTAATGACGAGAAAACTGAGCTTCTCCTAGTTGGCTCACAATCCCTGCTAAATGCACTTGATGGAGCCTAGAAATCCTTCATCAATCGATGGTCTCTTCATCCCAGTCTTGCAGCAAGTCCAAACCCTTGGGGTACACCTTGTCTCTTTATTTGTCACTGTCCAAGCATGTAAATGCTTTTGCTTCCTGAGCGGCCTACACCACAAAGCTAATCAATGCCTGCAGGCCTTTCCTCTCCCTGGACAGTTACACCACCATTGCAGAGCTCCTTTCTTATTGGGTCCAGACTTGATTATTGCAACTCCTTATTTGCTTGTACTAGTGATCGCAACTTCAACAAGTTGCAGATCATTCAGAACAATGCACTACGTGCTGTCCTGAACGTACCTGAAAAAGACCATATCTCCTCAGCCAGAATGAGGGTGCACTGGCTTCCCATTCGCAATCGTATACCTTTTCAAAACAAACAATGCGCCAAGGTACATGCCTGGCAAATTTAGTATCACACAGTCAACCAGACCTACCCGTTCCAACTACACAAATCCCTCATCGTCCCAAGGTTTAAACTGCAAAGATCAGGAAGTCGCAGTTTCCCAGTCTTTGCGCACAGAATTGGACTGCTCTCCCACCCTCTTTACGATCAGAACGTTCTTACTGGGTGTTCCGCAAGCACCTAAAAACGTGGCTCTTTGCTTCGGACTTGCAACCTAGAGGCAGCATTTAACGCACTGTGGCGAACCACCTCTGCAAACTGTTGCTCAATTACCTACATCACTATATACATCCCTTTATATCTCAATGTAACACGCTTTATGCATCTACTGTAAGTTTTCTTTTTTCTGTAACTGGATCCAGCGCTTGGATGCCTTTGCGTTTAGTGCCCTTTACAAATGCCAAAATAAATAAATAGTGTCACAGAGCTTCCCTCCACCTTTGGTCGCAAGTCCTGGGAGTCTAGCTGGAGTACCGGTCTACTACATGGTCCTCCATGCTTCTCCCCATCACAATCAGTGGGGGCTCGCAATGTGCCTGTTCACCGGGAACCATCTGGTGTAGGCACCCATTCAATGACTGACTCTGCTGATTCACAGTAGGTGAAGGGCAGCCTCCTTCAGCACTCCCTTACAGTTGGTGGGCAACCTGGTGGGGCTGACGTGCTCCGGTCGCCAAAATTCTGGTTTTGTTGCTGCTTCTCCTCACCACCAATCCATTATCACTAACCTACACTCACTTGGGCAGGCACCATCTTCCTGGTTTGGCTGCAGACTGTCCACTGCAGTTTCTATGTTCAAAACAGGATCAAACTCTCCTCTAACCAGGTAGCTTACCACATTAGCTTCACACCTCCATGACATACATGCCCAGCTCCCTGCCCTACTTGTGCAACATTAACTTGGGAGCCTCGCCAGAGCCAGTCCACACCTCTTTCCCCCCCCCCCCCCCCAACCCCCCCCCCCCCCCCCCCTGGTTTTCAACCTGTATGTGGTAAATCTGCTGCCTGCATGAATAATTGAGATGTGTAGAGTTCTACGATAGATATAGCGTTAGGTGCAAGTACAAGTGAGCACCATAGGGATGTAGGGCAGGTTCAACAGGGACCCCTGTCAGATTATTTTAATAAAACACACTCATGCCGGGGTACCCATTGCTTGGTCGTCTGCTGTTGTTCCCGTAACGCATATATAGCAGACCAAATTCTTATTATGATTTTGGTTTGTCGTTTATAGAAAATATTTTTGTTAAGATTGATTTGTTGGTTAAGGGGTGAGGGAGGAGTTTTGGTAAAATTCTAGTTGCATGGGTATGTGGAATTGTGGTCCCTGAAGAGGGAGGTATAGCAGACAGCGTTTTGTATGGCAGACTAGTTCTCAGGAATGAACAGGCAAATGTTTATTTGCATCGGTTCTTGCAAGAAAAGGACCCAACTAACCTACTCTGCTGCATAGCTTTGCTCTCCGTGCACCCCTCAAGATGCTTGACACCGTATCTTCGAAGTGTCCCACATAGGCGGTCGGGCACGTTTATCCCACCTCCCATAAACAATCATAAACATTGTATTGCTGCAGTAGTCCGTCTTCTCTTTCCATGATTCCAACACATCACGTGGCAAATGGCTTTCAGGGCATGAAGAGTTACTTTGGTGACATCCGGTCCCATCCTTCTCAGACAAGGGGCATAGGTCCTCCACCCCTTTACCAACTTCTGGTCTCTTCTGTGAAGCTTATTTTCTATCCCGGATGAAAACTTTTTGTTCCAAAAATGCTGGACAGGTGACCTATACCCCGTCTCCTCAGGCCTGCTGAAAGGTACACGTGAAGAATATTCCCGGGGGACGCATAATCGGTGTATAATGCTGTTCGCAAGCATTGCACACAGCACTAGTCCATAGAAAACTCCCCAACATTGTCTGCTATGATTTAAAGAAAAATAATAAACGCTATGAAAAATCATATACGGGTGTGGTGAGGGCATCAGCAAATTAACCCGAACACTGAACTGGAAACGGGTGTCTGCGTGTTATTCTTTTTTTTTCGGCCACAGGAAAGAATGCCTACCAAAAATGAAACTATGATGGTTATATACCCAGTGGTGGTAATGTAAATATGATCAAACACTTCTTGATTAATTGCATAAATAATGTCCCCATATTGCTGTATGGTGAGCTTTCTTAAAGGACCTTTTTTTCTTGTTAAACGTGACCCCTAACTACTGCAGACTTTTTTATCAGTTAACTACCTAACATTAGACTCCACACTTTTTTTTAATGGCTTTAGACCTTCTGTGTGCTAGTTTGGGCCATTCCTTCAAAAACGGTACACTAATTTCGACTTACTACCTGCGTGCCAAAACAGTTTACTTTCTTTATGGACTATCAAGTGGGCATCTATCTCTGGTACTAAAACAAGCTCTAAACATCTATCTTTCCCTCGGAACAGCCTTCTACCTGTCAAATGAAACCCATAGGCCTCCCCTTCCCAACATATTCTATTCCCTACCAGCAATAATTGACCATGTTCTACATTATTCAAACATTGCAACTGGGTTGGCTCAGGGGGGTCACAATTTCCAAGTTGAGCCAGTGCCAAACAACAAATTGTGGATTATTCCTGGTGGAGAGATGAGATACCATGGAGCACTACCATGTGTGTGGGTGGACCTCCGTACCCCAAAATAGGCCCACCTCTTAAGAAGAGAGTGCACATTTGTCCGTGTAGCAAGATTATTGTACAAATGGCCGGGAGGGGCTAGACAACTCTTTAGAGACTGAACTAACCAGATTTTCTCAGAACCACACAAATGTTCCACATTATATACATGATTGAAACAATTAACACACTCCCACATATTTTCGTTACAAAGTCATTCCCCCAAACATGAATTACAAAGTAATTCCCCCCCAAACATGATTGGTTAGCCCTATAAAAAGAAATCTAATCCTCCCTCAGTTCCCACTCTCTCATTTGACATATCTATTTAGCCACCATGTCCTTTTGACATACTTTTGCATTCTGTCATATTCACAGCACACCCCTTTTTGGGATCTTTCCATAGTAGGTCTTAACCTCATCACATGGATACATATTCAAGTACAACAATCCTAATTCCTTACAGGTTTCGACTGGTCGGGGACCTCTAATCCCATTCGTGGTGCACATTGTCTTTGCAAGGACAGCTCAACAATATGAGGAGGGAGAGAAGCAAACCAGTTCCTTTGAACTGGGGATAAGCGTCTTATCCGCCCAGACTTGCTGGCCTCCTCATTTCACGCTCATCTATAACGACTACCATTTCAGCATACATGGCCACAGCCTGGACATTGAGAACCTGATTGTTTTATTACCTGGCCCCAAGCCGACCCTACCAGGTGGTTGGACTATCCTGGACACTGAATAACAAACTCCCATATAAATAATACATCTCCTCTCCACAATAGAACCAAACACTTGCCTGGTCGCAACTGAGCATTTCATGTCACCACAACTGCCCGAATACAGTTGGCTGCCTTCCCCCAGTCTTCAATCTCAATCAACCAGCTTCTTATGTCTCTTGTTTATCTCGCCACCCCAAGTTTCTTCGGCCTACACAAGCCTGAACTATGAGGGACCCATGGTATACAGATTCATGTGTTTGCAATGTACCCCTTGCTTCCCAACAGCCCCAAACACATTTCCCTGAAGACCCCCGTGTATGTATGTTCAAGACTACCACGTCTCCTCACAGTGGCTTCTCCATCCTTGAATCTCGTTTCTTGCGTGCATTTATAAAGCTCCTTGCTTCCTGTCTTTAAACCCGTGGGCTTCAAACTTCTTTGGCCTGGGCCCCACTGAGCAAAATGTGGGCAAGCTGGGCCCTCCCAAAAATACCAAATGGACAGTAAGTCCAAATGGCTATGAACTACCATCTTCCAGTATAATCCCTGGGCTCCCCCACCTGCTCCCATCAGTCTCTGGATTCCCTCACCCCACTCCTAGCCCACTTTCTGGGCTCTCCCCATCCCACCACAGACCATGTGCTCTCTCCACCCTGCTCCCACCACTATCCCATGGCTCCCTCCCCATCCTGCTCCCACCACATTCCCTGGGCTTCCCCTACCCTGCTCCCAGCACAGTCCGCGGGCCAGTGGCGGCTGGTGAATATTTTAAGTGGAGCAGCATAAATACCCCCCCCACACCCCTGATATGCAATATCGACCAAGCATAGCGAGGGAGCCTAAGCCAATAATGCGGGAGGTTCGGGGGAGGTTCTCCCCCTGGGATTTATTTTAAAATAATGGTTTAAATTGCTGCATTTTAGAGAACACTTATTTAAAGAATTGGGTAAAAAGCTAAACAGTTTGCAATTGGCACTGGGGATTCCAGGGGGAGGCATGGTATTTTTTCCCAGACATCAGTGACAGCTTCTCTATTTCTCTATGATACATTTATGTTCTAAAAACTGAGAATGCCACTAACACTCAGTTTGCTAAAAAACTAATACCAAGATTACTAAAACTGCTGAATGGAATGTTTCAGTATGTCCAACGTGTGCAGGGTATAATGACACTTTTGCCCAAAGAGAACAGTATTAAATATAGTTTTTAAACACCTACAGCTAATAAGTAAAGTTTGAAATATCAGGAATCCGATGTGGGCTGCTGAATCCAAACACTGAAGTTTGCGTCTGTGCTAGCTGTAATACTGTGGCAGTCTGTCCGAGTCTCAGCCACATATTATTGGAAACCAGCTCTCCATTATATCTCGGTTTGTACTTTGTAGTTTGTGTAGCGCTTACACACTGGGTATCCAAGCGCTTCCATCTTCTGTGAGTGGCTGCGATTGTGGCTGAATGCCAGACGTTCAAAGTCCCAGACAATTCACTCCGTCAGACATTTCGAAGTTGACAGTATGTTTCCAGAATTATCCTTTGTACTTTGAGCCAAAATGAATTATAATTCACATTTCATGTCATTATTTCTAAATGCTTACAAAGCTATTCTGTATTTACTTGGTCTGAAATCTTCTCAAGCAACTTTGGGAAGCACGGGGGTAGCTGGGATTTCCGGGCTTATACATACTTGTTGACATTTGTCAGCTGGCTATAAATTGTGTGTTTGCTAAATCTGGTCTTCAGCTTGCAATGAATATCGTGTGTAATGGTACCGTTTACCTGCATACGGCCATCTTTACTGTGATGAATCCTATGGAGTCATCACCGAATCCCATCCTAAAGTCTCCTCCCATGTGGCCAGGAAAAGGCAGCCGCTACTTGATCCTTACCCTGGGAGTGGTTTCAGAGGGAAGGATCACATGGGAGGAGAAGGCTATTCAGGGGAGGCGGTGACTCCACTAGGAGGGATGCAGTGTTTATCCTCTGAAGTTGAGGAGGAAATAATTCCCAGATATCATCAAGGTTCCAGAAACCCGTTATAAACAATCAGTTAAACAGAGTCAAGTTAGAAAATTAGAAACTCAGGAATTAAAGAGAAAACTATTTGAATTTTGTGATTCTATCCTAAAGAGAACCTCTCCATCTAATGTGAAATTGCAGTTTCTTCATCCCAAACCCTCCTTCCCTGGCATCTCTCGGTCTAAAGAATAGTCTAATGTAATTGAAAATAAAATATCACTCATTCTCTTAAGACCTCCAATTCCCAGAATGCCAAAAGTACTGGGGCGAAGAAAGGAACTCGGAGGCGATCGGGGTGCAGATGTCTGAGTATCCAAAGGTGCCGTCTAGTCATTACCAATTAGAGCACTAGAGCGGCATATTTAAAGCCCAGTATGAGAGACCGATGGAGGGGTCATGGTTGTGTTGTGATGAAGTTGAAGCAGTTTGGATCATTGCGAGAGGCGTAGCAGAGGAAGCTGAAGCCGTCCACGGTGTAGGTGCAACCAAGGAGAGAAAGCCACCAGCAGAAGTCATCCCAATGGGTGAAAATCCGAAGAACTGCAGAGTAGATGCAGTGGAAGATGGTGTACTAAAGAGATGCCCAGCTGCAAGAAAGACGCTTTACCGAAGTAACGTGAAGCAGGCTGGGGAAGCCACGGTTGATCAACAGAACTTCTGTTGCTCCCAGAGGCCGCTGCACTTTTTTCCTGATGCTCGGCGGGAGAAGGAAAAGAGGGATGACTGAAGCTCCGCCGCAAGATCTGACAACGGAAGGGAGCCGCTTCAAAGAGCCGGTGAGTGAGTAGCGACACTGAGGCGCTCTGTGAAAGAAAGTTGTCCCAATTCAATGATTTTGAATACTGAACACTTAATGAATCTAAGCAATACATAATAAATGAATATCAATCAATGAAAATAAAAGAAGGTAAGTGACAAAGAAGAAAGTCTTTGGGCAAACCACCAGAAAGGAGAGGTTAGAATCAGTATTGCCAGCAGCCAAAAGGCTGTCATAGGACTTTGTGCAAACCCCAAGAAGGGAAAGGCTGTACCCATTATTACCTACAGCCAAGAGACTTTGGGCTGAGTACCAGTGGGGGAATTTTCTAATCACTGTATTGCCAAGAAACTACAGGTCTAGCAAATCCAGGCAACCCTGGGGAAATGTTTATATCCAGCATTGCCCGCAGCCAAGAAGGTATGAGATACTCTTAATAACACAACCAAGGCATACGTTCCCTTTTAAGAGATAGAGTACTTGAGAAGGTTGTATCTCATGTTGCCAACAGTCTGGAAATTGTGGAACCACGTAAAAAGACTGGTGTGGAGAATACTGGACTCAAACCAACAAGTTGGAAGCTAGTTGTAGTTTTCTTCCTGGCAGGCGAGTATACCAGGAAAGAAGTTGGTAATTTGATAACCTTCCAGCAGAAAGAATTGTGGAAAGAACCTTTGTTGAATAAAAATAACGTATATGCTTAATTCAATGTTGACCAAATCATAGCATCAGTGGAACAAGTTGTTGTTTGCTATCCCGATAAAAGAAAGTTCTCCAGCATGGGGTCTGGCATGGATTCACATGCTCATGAATATTCCCCGTCGTCAGGCTGGGAATCCTCGGTAAAAATCAGTATCAGTTTCGTTTCTGATCTGTCTTTCGTAGTAGTAACCAATCGCTGAACTCTGCGTCATACTGACCACAGCCAATGACTGCCCTCTACCTAAGCCCCGCCTCTGGCAGCCATCTTCAGATTTTTACCGCACGTTCAAGTGTTGGGAGTCCTCGTGCTTAGCTCTCGAGCTTTTACTGCGTGTTTCGCGCTTTTTCAGGTGAATTTTCACATTTTTTCGGTTAATCGAGCCTCAAGCTCCACCGTTTCTACTCCCGTTAACGGCTACCCGTTGTGGGATTTTTCCTACACCCCTCAAGGGTGAAGATTTCGTCGAATCAACTTCTTGGAGGATTCCAGAAGATTCGCGGCCTACTTCGAGATGGCCCAGGATGCGAGTTCGTCGCCCGGACCCAAGCTGTTTCGCAGCTGCCCTGGATGCGGGCTGCAGAATGTGTTTAAGGAAGACGAACATTCGCGATGCCTCTACTGTCTTCATGGGGACAAGACTCATGTAGAGAAGGACTGCCAGTTCTGCAAGAACTTGTCGGAGTGGACCATGAGGGACCGTCGATCCCGTCTCGCAAGCTGGTTGGAGAAGGGCTCGACGGGTGAGAAGAAGAAGAAAGGGTCCGAGCGGGCTTCTAAGTCCTGTGCGGGCGCCCCGGCGACGGGGGCCCAACACCAGGCCAAGCGCCGCGAGTCCGCTGGCTCCGGGAGCGCCGAAAGGTCGGGCTCTTCGGTCACCAGGCAGGGCGCACCTTCCCCGGCACCGTCAACCACGAGCCAACGCTCCGATTCGGGGAAGAGAAAGTCCGAGACCCCGGGTAAGCTTCGGGAGAAGCCCCGTCCGGTCTCGGAAGAGGGGGAGCGAGGCGTTGCCCCTCCCCCGAAGGAGAGGGCCCGGGACGCACCTAAGGTGGTGAAGGCCCCTACCCAGCAGGCGAAGGCTTCTATCGAGGCTATCGCGGCGACTCTGGCCAAGCCGGCAGAGACACCGCCAGCGGAGACCGCCTCCGGGACTAGAGTTTCCCTGCCGCCAAGGAGGGAATCCTCTTTTCAGCCCATCGTCGTGGCCGCCATGATGGAAGAAGCGAGGGGGGGCACGGTGCCCTCCTCGAGCTCGGAGTCAGCCTCGGAGGAGGAACTGACTGAGGCCGTGAGGAACCTCGAAGTCCAATTCGAGAAGGTTTGATCCCGTCAAGAAGATCCTCGGGGAGATAACCGAGGAAGACGACGATGGTGAGGAAGAGCGGCCTTCCCTTCCGGCGCAGCCGGATCCTAGGACTCAGGATGGCTCGCCGGCCATTTTGTCTGCCATCCAGTCCTTATGCTCTGAGATAAGGACGAGATTCCCACGGCCCATGCCGGAGGACCCGCAACCTGGCCCGTCGGGAAGTCCTCAGAACAAACGACAGAGGACCCAGCCCTCTCCTCCGCTCGCCCCCGTAAGGCCTACAGTTCCCTCCTCATCCTCCCACGAGTCGGGAGATGACGGTGCGTTGGGCTCGACGACGGGTTCTGAGGGCGACGACGGAACGGGTCTCCCGGGCCTCGCCGCCCGACGAGATTGGCTCATTCCACGCCATGATCGCCAGGGCGTCCCTATTGTTCCAGCTCTGCCCGGAGGAGCAGAAAAAGGAAGGTTTCCTCTATCGGCGCCGGGAGGCCAAGAGGAAGACGGTCATCGCGGTGCCCCTAATCGATGACATCTGGGAGGAGGGCCTGTCGGTTCTCAAAAACCCCTCCACGGCACCAGCCAAATGGGACCGGTACGAGAAGAAGTACCGGGTCTCCGAAACCGCTCCCCTGTGCCTCAGGGCCCAGCCAACGCCAGACTCGGTCGTCGTCGCGGCGGCGGCGAAGAAGAAAGCGGCGGGGTCAGGAGCCTCGACGTCGAATTCCCCGCCGGACGGCGAGGGAAAGCAGTTGGACGCCATGGGGCGGCGGGTCATTTCGTCGGCGGCGACGACGATCAAAGCGGCCAACGCCCTGGCGATCGTGGCCCGTTACGACAGGGAGCTCTGGTTTAAGCTGGCCCCCATATTGGACTTCCTGCCGGACGACAAGAGGTCCGAGGCCCTGGAAATACTGCAGGAGGGCGAGGTGGCGTCGGACCACGCCATAACGGTGGCAACTGATATTGCCGATACCGGGTTCCGCCAGCTGGGCAACGGTGTTTGCCTACGACGACGAGGTTGGCTCGGGGCGACCGACTTCCGTCAGGACGTCCAGACCAGGGTGTTGGACATGCCGTTCGACGGCAGCAACTTGTTCGGGAAGGCGGTGGACGAATCCCTCCAAGCCATAAAAACGGACACGGAGGCGGCCCGCGCCCTAGGAGCCCTTCAGCAACGACGGCCCTTTCGGAGCTCCGGAGGCAGACAGGGTGCCTCCAAGGGATCCAGCGGTGGCTCGTCGTCCTACCGCCAGGCGGCACGCTCCTCGTCTCAGGAGGCCTACAGGGGTCGCGGCAAGCAGGGAGCGCCTCGTCGGCAAGGTGGCCAGGGCGGCAAGGCCACCACCTCCAAGCAGGACTGAACCGGCCGTGGTCTCGGGCCCCCACCGAAGCACCCCGGTGGGAGGCCGGCTGACGAACTTCGTCGGCGTGTGGAAGTCCATCTCCACCGACCGTTGGGTGCTGGATACCCTGGCAAGAGGACACTCTATCGAATTCCTGAAGAAGTGCCCTCACATTCCACCTGTGGCCACGAAGGAAAATCACGTCCCGCAACTGCTGTTGGAAGTATGGGCGATGCTCAGGAAAGGCGCCATCGAGCTTGTCCCGAAGAGGCTCCGGGGTATACTCAAGGTACTTCCTCGTCAGGAAGAAGACGGGCGGCTGGCGCCCCATCCTGGACCTTCGTCGTTTGAACAAATACATCAGATCACAAAAGTTCAGGATGGTCACCCTCCAGCACGTACTGGGACAGCTGGAGGAAGGCGACTTTCTATCGTCGTTGGACCTGGAGGATGCATACTTCCACGTTCCCATCCTCAAAAGTCACCGAAAGTTCCTCAGGTTCGTCGTCCAGGGACGCCACTACCAATTCAGAGCGCTGCCGTTCGGATTGAAGTCGGCCCCCAGGGTCTTTACCAAGTGCCTAGCACCAGTGGCGGCGCGGCTGCGCCTGCAGGGGATTCACGTCTACCACTACCTGGACGACTGGCTCATCCGCTCAAGGACGAGGGAACTCGCCGTCGAACACACTGCGAGGACCGTCCAGCTACTCACGGACCTGGGATTCGCCATAAACTACCCAAAGTCCCACCTGGTGCCGTCGCAGGTGGCCCTGTTTCTGGGAGCGAAGCTCGATACAGTGAGGCGCCTGGCGGCCCCGTCGGAAGAACGGACGAAGACCATTGTAGGCAAAGTGCAGCGCCTGCTTGCCACGGACGTGGCCAGGGTGAGGTCCATCAAGTCCCTCCTGGGGATGATGTCCTCTTGCATCTACCTGGTGCGCCTCTGCAGACTACGGATGCGCCCTCTTCAAGAATTTCTCGACGCCCGTTGGAGGCAAGCGACGGGCACCTTCGAAGACAGGGTCCCCCTCAACGAGGTGTTCCGGCGGGCGATTCAGTGGTGGGGCGTTCGAGCGCACCTCACGGCGGGCAAGGACTTTCAGACGCCGGCGTACCAGGAGACGGTGACGACGGACACCTCCCTGGAAGGTTGGGGCGCCCACACCGGAGATCTCCGCGCAAGAGGCCTCTGGCTCCCGGAGGAGAGGCTCCTGCACATCAACGTCCTGGAACTCCGAGCCGTGTTCTGGGCTCTCAAATCGTTCCTCCCGTCGCTCAAGGGCAAGGTGGTGCGGATCTTCACGGACAACACCACGACAATGTTTTACATACGGAAGCAGGGAGGCACCAGATCCCCAGCCCTATCCAAGGAGGCACAGGATCTGTGGCACTGGGCGGTCGCCCAGGGGATGTTCCTGGTTCCCTTCCACCTGGCAGGAGAAAGAAACCCCATCGCCGACTCGCTCAGCAGGGAGCTGCGCGCGTGTCACGAGTGGGAACTGCGCCAGGATCAGGTGGATCAACTCTTCCGACGATGGGGCAAACCCCAAATCGACCTGTTCGCAACAGCGACGAACTCTGAGTGCAAGAGGTTCGCCAGCAGGTTTCCCCAGCCGAGAAGCATGGGCGATGCGTTCTCGTTCCCCTGGGACGGCCTATACCTGTATGCGTTCCCTCCGTTGCCGTTGCTGCTTCGACTCATCAGCCAGCTCAAGAGGGCCCGGTGCAGGATGATCCTCGTCGCACCGGCGTGGCCGAGGCAGATCTGGTTCCCGGACCTTCTGGACTTGTCAACGTCCCCTCCCATCAAGCTGTCGGCGGACGCGGACCTTCTCTCCAGAGAAGGAGGCGCCATCTTCCACCACGACGCGGCGTCGCTGAACCTGCAGGCTTGGCTCCTGCAGCGCTAGAGTTTGGAGGCTACGATATACCGGCACATTGCAGAGAGGTTCTTGCAAAGGCCAGGACGTCCTCGACTCTCAAATGCTACGGTCATAAGTGGAAGAGGTTCTCTATCTGGTGCCGAGCACAGAAGATCAACCCCCTACGGATTACGGCCCCTCTAGTGCTGCCGTACCTGCTATCGCTGGCAAAGGCTGGGCTAGCCCATGCCTCCATTAAGATTCTTCTGGCGGCGATCTCCAGATATACCAGAACCACAGGACGGACGTTCCTGTGGTCCCATCGACTGGTAAAAGAGTTTATGAAAGGACTGTTCTGGTCGTTCCCGCCGGTGAAGGCCCCGGCGTGGGAACTTAACGTGGTGCTGACCAGGCTCATGGGGCCCCCATTCGAGCCGATGCACTCCGCACCGATGAAGTTTGTGTCGTGGAAGACTGCGTTCCTGGTGGCCATTACCTCCGCACGACGAGTGGGAGAGATCCAGGCCCTATCCTGCAAAGCACCGTACTAGACTTTCCATGCCTTGAGGGTGGTGCTTAGGACGCACCCCTCCTTTATGCCCAAGGTGCCGTCGGACTTCCATCTTAACAAGCCCTTGGTGTTACCTGTTTTCTTCCCGTCTCCTTCGTCGTCGGCCGAGAGGACTTTGCACTCGCTGGATGTGGCTAGAGCGCTGAAGTTCTACGTGGACCGCACAAAGAGTTTCCGGAGGACATCACAGCTGTTCGTGAACTTTGGACCTGTGAATCAAGGGAAGGCTCTCTCGAAGTCTTCTATTTCCAGATGGCTCTCCGGCTGCATCATGCACTGTCACCGGTTGGCTAACCGACCTCTGCCAGGCCGTCCGAGAGCCCATTCGACCAGAGCGATCGCTGCTACTACGGCGTTCTTATCTGGTGTGCCCCTGCTGGACATCTGCAGGGCTGCTACGTGGAGGTCGACGCACACCTTCACGAGATTCTACTGCGTCGATCGGGATTCCAGGGAGGAGTCCAGGGTCGGCCAAGCAGTGCTGCGCAACCTGTTCGCTTAAGGTGAGCCTGGTGAGGAGGTAAGAGATGCTTAATGTTGAGTTTTTTGTATTGCTTAATGTTGAGCCTTTTGACACCCCCCGTGGTTGTGCATGTGTGTACTGCTATTTATTCTTATATTCATGAGCATGTGAATCCATGCCAGACCCCATGCTGGAGAAGGAACAAGTTACTTACCTGTAACTGTTGTTCTCCAGCATGGGTCTGGCATGGATTCACATGCGAACCCTCCCGCCTACCCCTCTGCGGCTCTTCACTTGGTCATACTGCCACTTCACGTGCTACCAAATCTGAAGATGGCTGCCAGAGGCGGGGCTTAGGTAGAGGGCAGTCATTGGCTGTGGTCAATATGACGCAGAGTTCAGTGATTGGTTACTACTACGAAAGACAGATCAGAAACGAAACTGATACTGATTATTTCTTTACCGAGGATTCCCAGCCTGACGACGGGGAATATTCATGAGCATGTGAATCCATGCCAGACCCATGCTGGAGAACAACAGTTACAGGTAAGTAACTTGTTCCTTATTTTGACAAGAAGAAGTTTTCTATGATAACAGAGCAATTGCATGTAAGTCAAGCATCTTTGAACTTGTGTGCTGGAAAAAAGTCAAGCATCCTCGAAAAGGGATATTGTGGGAGACATTGTGTTGCTTTAACTATCCATCAGTTGTGGAAAAAGGACACTTGTTGTTTATTCAAGAAAGACTCTGTGTTTGGAAAATACTTTTCTATTTCTCTAAATAGAACTTTGTTGGAACAGAACTATAATTTGAGTATTCCTGAATTGATCCAGGGGAAGGGAATACAAACCTGGTATCAAGGAGTGCTTACAAGACATATTTGAGTTTGAATTGTAAAACTCTCTTTTCTTGTTGAAACCAAATGTCAGACATATTTTTCTTGTATACTTTGTGTGTATTTGTGTGAGGGTCAGAAGTTTTTGGACACTAGGGTGGTTTTTCTAGTTTTAGTTTGCAAGGCAGGGACCTCTCTGTTAGGTTAGGGAAAGTGAGGTCTTTAGCAGAACCCTTTTGACTTTGAATAAATGGCTAACTTCGAGAAAACATTACCTTTTGTGGTTGTTTCACATTTCTTACCCCTCACATTACACTACATTTCTTTCTGTCTAGAATCTAGACAGAAAATAATATAGTGTAATGATAGCAGTATAAGGTAAACCATTACACACAATCTTCATAAACTCCCCCAAAAATATTCTTTTTTTTCTTTTCAGACTGTGTGTGCGTGACCCCCTAAGCATGAGGCCGCAGCCCCCCCAGGGGGTCACGCCCCACCATTTGAATACCTCTGCATGCCACAAAACTGCATGGTGTTCACATTGTATCAGCACATTTGTCACTATGTTGCTACTTGTGGGCTAATCTAAAATGTTTATTATACTATACACAAAGTAACACTAATAGTAACACTCATCCCATTCTCATTAACTATACCAGATGCATGCTAAATCGCAACATCATGCCATCATAACGTCTACCTCAGTCACCAATATGGCGCGTGCAACATGAACCCTTTATCGACCACCCCAACACAGGCAGTTTTACTTCCCACACTCTTCGATGTCTAATCCAGTCATAGTTGCATCCTGACCAGCTATTACCATGCTGGCTGGGTGTGAGGCTGGAAATGCCTTATGGAGGGACAAGGCCTCCTAGTACTAGTCCTACCACTTCTCTGTGTGTGCTGTCTCTGTTTTCTGTCACTGGGATCCAGCCTGGACCTCTGGCAGTGCAGCTCTTCATTTTCTTTTGTTGAACAACATCCATGGGATACCCTTATGGCACCCATGGGTGGGGGTACATCCTTGTACCCCTTATGTGTGTGTTTTGGGCACCTGTGTGTTGCCCACAGAGCATGGTATGGACTGGTGGCAGCTACATGCTGACTTGACATTGGCTCTGAGTATCCTCTATTTTGGGATACCAAGGCCCTGCCATAGGAATCAGTGGATTCCTGACAGACGGCAAGATGCCCCCTGTGGCCGGTTGGTTTCTATTGCCTTTTACATTGTTTCCTAAAGTCCTGGGAAACCCTGTCTCTGTCCCTGCCTCCTGAATGGCTGTTGGGTGGAAACACCATATATGGCTCTGGGGCTGCCTCCTGTCAGACTGACTGGAGCCTTCCCAGGTCTTGTGTGTTGGGGGTACACCCTAGGGGTGAGACAGTGTGCATGGAGTCTGAAGTGAACTCACATTATCTGTTGTGGGTGTCTGGCTTCTGTGTGTGTGACACAATGCATGAGACAGCCCTGACTGAAACTGACATTAATGCAGTGTAGTGTGCTGAAAGGCTGGGTACTTGCCCCAATCCACATTCCTTTGTTATGGGTGTCTGGGTGGAGTGAATGGCCTGAATGCCTGTGAGCCTGATTGGCTGCCTGCCTGCCTGCATGAATGCTCCACTGTGTTATTGGCTGACTGAGCCTTGCTCGGGCAGAGTGAATGAGGGACAGATGTTTATATCTGGGGACCTCTCACTTACCAATCTGTTCAGTAGCTGAAGTCAAAGCTTAGCAAGAAGAGGCTGCTCCTTGAAGCCCGGCTGGAAGAGAAATCTGCTGCTGTATTTCTTCAACAATCCGAAAGCTGCTGTGTGTCCCTAGAACTGATCCAGCGAGAACCTGCAAAGGAGACCTGTACCCGAGCTACGAGGGACCATCGTGCAAAACTACTACTCTTCATCAAAGTATTCTGGAAGCCAGTCCTGTCTGCATGCCGTCCGCAGAAGTTGTCTTCGAAGTCTAGAGGAGGAGTGCTGGACATCTGGAGCCAGAGAAGTCCAATGGTGTCGCCCAGGTGTGTTTCGTGACCGCTGAAAGCCGCTCCTGTCTACCGCTCAGAAGAGAGGGTACCCTGGCATAGTGCTGCTGGACACCCAGAGCTGTGAAAATTCCCAACTGCCTAAGAACATTTGAAAGGACTTAAAGTCACCACCAACCACTTTTTCCCACCGGAGAGAGCCCAGAGTTGTTGGTTGCTGTGGAAGGTCCGCTGGTGGGTTTCCCTCCACCAGAATCTAGCAAATTCGTCCTGTGGGTCAAGACTTGGTGCGGGTCCAAGGTCCACTCCAGTGGTTGAGTCCAGGTCGCCAGAAGCTGTCCAGAGGTCCGTGCTGCAGCTGCAGCACAGAAGAAGTGAAAGTCGGAAAAACGCAATATTCCGAAACCCCACGCCAAAAGTGACATGCACCCTATGCCGCCAGAAGTCATTGAAGGGTCCCAGTGGTCTTATCACCCACCAAGCCTTTAAGGAGACCACAGCAAATGTCTTCATCACAAGACTTCTACAGTCGGAAAAATCGTCAACCAAATGAGCACTGCGAAGAGCCAATCTTCTGCCATTACAAAAGACTTTGGTTCCTTTTTATTCTTGGACTGAGCATCCCAGAGGCTCCTTCTTCCAAAGGGGTCCATCCTCGGAGGGAATCGTTGAGTAAAGCCGGAAACTCTGCCACTTTGCCTGCCAAGGCACCAAAGGTACTGTGATGAGGAACGGCATCTTCTAGCCTCAGGAGTCGTCCATGGGTCCCTGATTCGTCTTGGATCCTGTTTTGCTGTGACCTCTCAGGTACTTCGGGGTGGTATAACCTTTTAAAATAAAGCACAAAGTTATTGAACATTATTGGACTGGGCTGTAAAAGACCAAATACGTTAATTCCTAACTTTTCTATTACAGGTTGCCCAGGTGGGGGGATCCTCACTCAGAATTACTTAAAGAAAGCATTCTGCCACTGTTGATAACTAATCTGCCTTTCTTTCCTATTCTATGCTGGTTATACCTTATTTTAGAATTCACCTGCCATTTAAAACTGTCTGCAGTTAGTGCAGTTCTTATTGAATTTAAGTAGTGTGTGGTACGACCTACAGTGTATATATTTACCATTCTCTGAATAAGTATTCCATGTACAAACTGTTATTATTTATATGTATATTTGGTATGAGTAGCAAACCTTATATAAAGAAGCAGTGTTATCACCTAACATAGTGTGCAGACATTCCTTTGTGGGAGCTTTGGGGAAACACTGTACTTAAGAACCTGTCTGCATCACCTCCTGAAAGCTTAAGCCTGACTGCTCGTCCAGCGTTGCCAAATTGAGGGCCTTGCAGGGGTTGTTCTATGCCAATACCCTACCATATAGGGGGCAGAAGTATAGATACCCCCTCCCGTCTTTACACTGGGGCCCACAAGCCTTTGATTGGGCCCTTTGCTGTGACAGTGCAGTATTTCAGTTCACAAGACCAACCACTGTACTGCCAAATGTTTCTCCGGGGCCATAGGTACTTCCCAAATAATTTCCCATGATTCTTAACCAGCTGTTGTGTTGAACTTCTCCTTGGATAGCAAACAGCTTAGAATTAAGGTCATTAAGATAATCTTGCATCTCCTCAAACGCCATGGCCTACTGCAACTCTTTGCCAGTCGTCCTCTATAGCCCTTTGAGTCAGCTTACTGAGGGTACCTATCACGTGGATCTCCCCAATGTTTTTGTTGGTATTGGCGAGTTCTGCCCCAGGTATAAGCCTTGTAGCTTCTTCTAAGCAGTCTAGATGGCCATCCAGATTTTGCCTCTTATAAATACCCCAGGCTGCAAGTGCATTATTTGCTCCATTCCTTCTTAGCTACTACTTAACTTTTCTGCAATCTGTTCTGCTGCTGGAGACGAAATGGCCGCGCCCTTGGCACAATTAGGAAAATGCGTTGTGACCTGGAAGGCTGTGAACATTTAATTGGCTCACGTTGAAGTCAAAACAAGGTATCTGTACCCTGACCAATCTAGTTAAGCCACTGTATCGTACCAGTGCGTCTGACTATGCACTATAAAGTACCTAATAAATTCCCTTATCTTGATCTTTGGACACATCTGATGCCGAATCATCATACTATTCCCTGTCTCTAGTAAACTAATAGGCTTTAGATGAATTCAAACATGTTTTCATCATCAGAGTATCATTCTTGGAGTCTAATATACTGCATAGATCGCACTCTAACTGGAAGGAGTGCCCAGAGCTCTTCCATAACCACATACTTGGATCTTCAATCTTATATTGTCCTGGCACTATAACTCTATGCATCCTGAGGGGCAAGTTTACTGCATCTGCAATCCCACTTCCATTTCCATCTTGTGTCTTTCTTGTTGTCACCACCGTAGAGCATGGTATTTGGTTGCACCTATAGATAGTTTTAGAGATCACTCAAGTCTGTCCACTAAAAAGGACAGAATAACAATAGTGGATCAGGTTAGAAAAAAATGTGGTTTTGGGTACACTTCAGGCAGATAAAGTGCTTGTGTTGCTTTAATGACAACACACTCTGGTTTAGTTAATAATTTGAGTAAGGAGGTTACTGTTGTTGTCTGTGTGGCAGCATTTAATGCTTGGATGTATTCCTCATCACTCATCCAATTCTGGAGAGCTTCACACAGGTTAGGGACAAGGCCAAAGGGGCATTCAGCTGGCCATGGAATAAACCCTACTCACAATTTAACCCCACTCTGAAAGGTCCCTACTAATCCACAATGACCCCTTGTGAGTGAACAATGTAGCACTTTTTATAAAACACCCCTCTGTGGATCTCACAAGTGGTAAGTATGTTAAGTTAATTTTCTTTGAAGCCTCTAAAGTAGTGCTGGACGCATTAGAAACCAGAATGTAATATAGCAGGACAAAAGGACAGAATGAAAATAGCTGATACTTCAGCGTGGATCCATGTTGGATGCCTTTCAAGCTTAACATCAGAGTTCGATGTCGGGAGTGCTAAATAGGGCCCCTTCCAGCTGGGGGCCAAGGCAGACACCAGTTGATGGACTTTAATGAGAAGTTGGTCTACGGGCTGCAAGGAATGACCAGGGACAAGTGTTTCTCTTGGCAGAGCAGCTTGGACCTCATGGTGGGTGAGACTAACCTAGGAGATTAAGGACTTTACTCTATTGGTTTATAGTGCGTCAGTTGCAAATCATTAGATGCAGCTTTAACAGTTGGGAATGCAGGTAGTCCCATAGGGTGCCCATATAGGACTTTGTACAGGCTGAGCTGTGTTTTTTGGTTTGTGGTGGTACTTATGATAAACACCAGTGACAGGGCCTCAAGCCATTTCAAACCAGTCCCTTGACATAACTTTGCTAATTTATTGAGTGCCCTGTTCCTTCTCTCTACTGCTCTTGCGGATTGGCGGTGGTGAGGAAAGTGCAAATTATGCAGACTCTTCAAAGGAGACAAAAGTGATTTTATAACGTTGCTCAAAAATCGGTTGCCCTGGTCATTTTTCATACTGCTGGGCACTCCAGATTTCAGTACAAAGTCCTTCATCAACATTTTCACAACTGTTAGTGCATCTGCCCTCGAGATTACAAGAAGATACTGCCAGTTATTCCAGGGTGGAAGTTGCAGTAGGTCTTTATGAATACTCAGAAAAGGGCCTTAGGGAGGAGGATGTGCTCCAGGGGCAGAGGGGACAGCCTTTCCCACATTATCCTGTAAACAAATTATACATCGCTGGTAATATCCCTGTGCCGTTTTGGCAAAGTCTGGTGCAAACCATGAATGATTCAGAGGCCTGAGCATTGCATCTCATACAAAGTGCACCTGACCATGATATGGTGAGATACTAAAATCTTCAGAGCCACTAACAACCACGGTCATCTCCCCACATATTCCTAATGCAATCAACACCCATTTCCTATCCAATCTTTTTCACTATGGGGATCATTTTCTTGTATTGGGGCAAAATCTTCTAAAGTTTTATAGGGAGATGGAGCAGGGCTAGCTTTGACAGAGAGAATATGCATCTTCAGTATCTAATGAGGCCGCCAATTTGACTGTTCAGTCTGCAAAGTCATTGCCAAAACTGATTGGATCCTCTAAAGACTAGTGTGCAGTACACTTAATGATGGCCTTCTTTTCAGGCAGCATAATGGCATATAGGCATTTACATAGTACCCATTCTTTATAGGGGTTCCTGTTGAGGTTAAAAAATCCTCACTGTCTCCAGAGTTAACCAATGTTAACCGATTTTCTGAGCAGCTAAACAGGCTCTGGAAAAGGCCACTAATTCTGCCAGCTGGGCAGAGCTGACCTGAGGCAGCATTCCACTTTCCACTACCTCCCCAGGTTCACAGTGCGTACCCCGCAACCAGTTCCCAATTATGGTCTTCATAACATGAATCAGCAACACAGTACACTAAATCTGGTTCAGATAAGGGTGCATCATTAAGATCAGTGTGTGGCATCAACAATTTGTGACGGCTACCCAATTGTGTGGGGTAATATGGTGTTCTCTTTCTTGCAGAGCAGGAAGAAGGGAAGCAGGATTCAACAAAGAGCATCTAGTCAAAGTAATAGAGTTCAGAACGTGGCTCTCATATTTTCTTGCTCTGGAGATGGACATGTGTGTGTCTTAGTTCTCTACAGAAGGGAAACTACAGCATGGGGTAAAGCCACTTCTAAAACTATTTTTATCGCTTTGCTCCACTGCTGATGCCGCTGCGGCAACTGATCTGAGGCATGGTGGCATCCCTGCAGCCACAAGGTCTAACTCCTTGCTGTAATAAGCACTAGGCCTTTACTGGATACCAGGTTTCTGAGTGAGCACTGCTAAAGCAAACCCATGCTTTAAGCGGGTGTTCGGCTAAACAACATTTTATCTTCCTGAATGCTTCTTCAGCTTCTGGAGTCCGTTGTAATGGCTCCACTGTATTGATTGTTGAAACGGCTTAACTATTTCTGCATAACCCAGAATCCATTGCTGGCAGTAATTTGCTATCCCCCAAAATGGTCTACAGTGTGAAGCATGGGAATTTTATAAACCACTGGGAGAACGATATCAACCGATGGCCTTCCACAATGTCATATGAGTGCACTGCTGTAACATCTGCTTGGAGGCTTTATGATCCTTCTCAGCAAGGGCAGTCAACAGCTGGGTGTCCTGTTTACAGGCTTCATGCGTGTGACACAATCAATAAATCCATGTATTAAACCAACACAAACGTCCTGGGCAGCCCTATATCGTATACATCGCTTTTCAATTGCTGTGCGAAAAGGGTGGGGACTCTATGGACCTCTAGAATAATCTCATCCACATATATTGGACTCCTTTATGTGAACATTTAAACAACTATTGACTGTCTTTATGTATGGGGATTGAGAAAAATGCTGAGCAAAGATCCACTACTGTAAAATGGATGGCATCAGGGGAAAGTATGAAAGAATGGTGGCGGGTCTGACACAGCTGAGAATGAGGGAACCTCTGTGGCACTAACAGCTTGCAAATCTTGAACAAAGATATGATAGGTTGACATCCCAGGCTTTTACACAGGCGGTACTGGAGTATAACACAGGCTACCAGTGGGGACATAATATCCCGGCTCTGGAGCGACTCAATGACTGGGGTGATCCCAGACTCCGCATTGGGCTTCAAGGGGTACTGAGGGATACAGTGTAACCTCTTAAACAGCTCTACTTTAACAGGTTCTGCTGTGTGAATATTCCCCACATTGTTATCACGAGTAGACCATAGGGTATGGGGTAATTCAATGGCTTCAAATCGTCCGGCCATCCCTTCTCCCCGTTCTCTGTAACTTCTGCCATCTCTACCTGGAAGGTAGCAAGAACTGCTTCTGTGTTCGCATAGGGCATGCCCAAGAACGCTCCCTCCGGAGAACAACAGATGGTGCATCGAAGCTTACACAAATTTTACTTTAATTTACTGGTGCAGTAGGGGGAAACTGAAATGCTGGTCAATAATGGGCCACGGGCTGATAGTGAGGGGACTGGATGTTTGATAGGAGTGTTGGATATGCCAACACATTTAACTGTTTTCTTGGACATAGTGTCATGATGCCTACCCCCGGAGCACCAGGCCAGGCCCAGCACCCCCGGAAGCAGGCATCATGCCCTCGGGTAAAAGCCCAGCGGCCCCTTATAGGGGCTCTTTGGACTCAGTCCTGGCGCCTTTGGCGCCAGGCTCATTTTGGACATCAGTCCTGGCGCCATAGGCGCCAGGCTCATAAAGGGAGGTGTTTTGTGCACTTACCTGATGCAGACTATTTTTTCATAGGGACTATTTTTTCACTCGGGCGTGGCCAGGGAAGGATACATACCTAGTTGGGGAAGGATACATACCTGGGACTTCTTTGGAGGCTATTTAAGCCACGCCCAGACAGCAGCTCATGCTTCGCGTTGTTCTGCTTCCTGCAGCTTAACGCTCACCGTGTCTGCTCCTGCTCCTGGACTCCAGCCACGCCCGCCTCGAACCTGGAAGACCTGCAAGGAAGGAAGAGAGGTGAAAACCAAGGACTATTTCAAACTTCTTAACTGCATCCGGAATCTTCTCGCCAGCATCCCTGAAGAAAGACTTCCATTTAAAAGCATTGCGTTGCTCGCTGCAGCGCCACGCTTCACTCACCTGTCCTCGAGACATCTCCCGGCTCCATCGCGGCTGTCCGTATCGGACGCCACATCTCTGCACCTAGGGGAGAGAGGAAGAAACAAAAGGTGAGCAGAAGGAACACAGAAGGAAAGCCTGATTAACAGCCATAATACTTACCGGCTTTTCTTCCACATTTCGGGTCGGCGCCGCCCCGTTGGCAGGTACCGTACCCCGGCCCCTGTGGGGAAAGGACAAGAGACATTTCTGGGGAATGATCAGGACATTTAGAGGGATCGGCCTCATCACTACTCACCTCGGCAGTTTAACCCCTCGACGCATCGCCTTCATTCTGCACCTGAAATAAAGGACAGATCACAGGTTAGAAAGACAACATAAAGGGGGCCTCACTTGAACTTTGAACTTTCATACTTACGGCGCATCGCTCAGGAAAGTCAAGTGGATTTTGCCAGCGCCATTCTGAAAACCAGTGAAGTAACTGGACGAACACGCGCCCCTGCACCAGAAGCAGGATGGAGAGTTCATCCTTCCAAACCATAAGGTGAGCTTAAACCGGGGTTTGGAGGAAGTTAGAGAGGAACAAAGGGGAAAGGGGGGAAGGGGGGAGCAAGCACACTATTCTGCAGACTGTTAATCCCCTTTCTCATCTGCAGAAGGATATTCCTACGGGCCAGGCAAGCACGATTTGGAGGTCCTGTCCAATCGGTGTTCCGGGTCCTGCGCATCACGCTAGAAGAGGCCACAGCAATCCAGACTAGACCAGCGTCCCCGTGGGAACCAGGTGAGCGTTACACAAAGTCGCTTCAAGGAAGGTACCCATGCACAAGGCTTATCTGTTTGCTCTCTTGATCTTCTCGGACCCCACTGTCCCTACTGAGTCAGTTGTCCCCAGTGTCCTGTTGGTCAGTTGTCCTCTGTAATCACCCACCTGCTCCACCCTCCCTTGTAGAATCTGCCCCACATGAGGGCTACCGCAACCCCTATTCGAGGTCTGCCCCATCCCTTTGCATGGGCGCCTTTGCATTCTACATCTGTCCCACTTTGCGTGAGCACCCGGAAATATTGCTCTGTCCCTGCAAGCTCTACACGTGTGAAGTCCTCAATTTGTTCTCAAAGGTTTCCTTCTTCTGCTTTTGGCATGCAACACAATGATTCACAACCGCCACAAACTCTGCTGAAGGTATGGACTGCCATCTAATACATACATCCTTGAGTTGCTTTTGAACTGGCTTTAGCTTCCTGTCAGTCTCATCCGGTTTGCTAATGTCAGAATCCTGTGTGACTACCACCTTTTAACCTGTCTTGTCAGCCAGATATTCTCCTTTTATTCTGCTTGTAATTTCTTATCTTGGTCAAGTCTGTTTAACATGGGCAAAGCCCAGAGATTGGAGTAACTATTCTCTTTCTGGCTTCCACCAACCGGTCCCCTGTTCCTGGATCCAAGCGGCTTATTCTGTCTTACTGCAGGTGGCATGATTATCCTTCTGATCATATTCCTTTCCGCCCAGGAATGATTGTAACATTGGAAGACCGTCTGCATCTCTTTCACAAAGCGATGTGGTTCTTCTCTAATATTTGGCAATTCCTTCGCCAAGTTTCGTAAGTTACTTGGTGTTCATGTGACATGTATGGTAATGAGGTGTGGCTGTTCCCTTTCTCTTCTTTACCAGCCCGTACTTGCCTAAGATGCACTTGGAGTGCTTGAGGGCCCTACCATACACTGAGGCCCTTTTAATTGGGCACTCTACAATGGCTGCAGTCCCTGTTGGGGCTGTCTCTGTTCTGCAGTCACTGCCACCATGCGAGTAAAGAATTCACCAATTTCCTCAGCCAGTTCACATTCCTGCTCCTCCTCAACCTTCTTCACCTTCTCTTCCACTATCTGGGGGCACAAGCGCTCCCCCATCGATCTCAAACATGTTATCTGTCCTTGCAACCAATCCTTAACACCCCCCAACCCTCTAACCTTACAATCATTCCCTCATGCTGTCGCCTCCTCCAACCATGTTGCAACGGTACCCACTATTTTGGCGTTATCTTCTCTTTTGTTCCATCAATGCCAGTCTAACGGCTCCCAATTTGTGTAACTTAAATGTCCCTTTGATTGGAAACTGAGTGTGCTGGTTCCATTGTGTTATATAATGGCAAGTGTCAAAAAGTTCATATGTGGCGCTATTAAAAGGAGTAAACCTGTAATGGGTGTACAACCCCTTTTCCTCACTCAGCCAGATTTGCTTTGTCCAGTTCTGTCCCTACCGTTTATCACTCCAACAGTTTTCAGTACCACTGTACCATTCACTCATGTGTCCACGCCTTTGTGGTCCTGAGAAGGGAGGGGGCACTGACAACCAGAGACACCACCGAGTGGTCCTGACAGGGTTACAGGACACTCAACCTGCAATTGTTTTTGTCCCTTTTTATCAGGCTGCGGTATTTTAAATTCCCAACATCCCCTTTTATTGTCCCTGATTCTAAACTAGCGATAGAAAATACAGCGACACAAACACAGATAAGATGGAGAGGTTACCTCCATGTTTGAAAATGAGCTCACGAACACTACCAGTACCTTCATCCTCCTACCTACACTGGTATCTCCCATCAGATGACGTCATCCTAATACCTTATAGTTTCTAAACTGGGAGCTTGTGCATTGATACTTGCATGTTATGAAATGCCTTTGTACATCATGGGATATTCTGTCGTAAAGTCAGTGGTCTTATACACGCCCATGTGCCAATAATGGTTCCTTGGGAAGCGTGGCTCTGTTAAAAATATAGCTGTTGAGGAGAGTGTTGTGGGATAGAAGGAAAGTTGCATGTTGGAAGCACCCTGTTACGTGTATGCTGGTATAGATGTTCCATGCTTGGAGCAAGGTACACTGGGGTGGGTTAACCACCAGGGAGGCCCCAGAGTTGAGAACACAGCTATGGATGCCATGGAGGTATTGAAAGCAAATGTGCAGGGTAGTAGTCTGTTTAGTATGCCATACATTTTGTGCTGTGTGATGGGGAATGTATGTTGTGTAACGTTGCAAGATTTTAGTAGTGAGGAGTTGGCGAGGAAAGAAAGGGTCAGAGCTCCAAGACTTGCTTGGGTGGTTGTTTGAGATTATGCTCCGGTTTGATGCGTCGTAGGAGACGGGGGGCAACCAACCGTTTTACCCATTGATTGGTCCTCTGCCGTTGTCCACATGGGGGGCATATATCACAAATCAAATTCTTATTGGATTGTGGTTTTTTGTTTATAGTACATATTCTTGATAAGATTGGTTTGTTGGTTAGGGATTGAGGATGAAGGGTGACATTCACATTGCATAGGTATGTAGAATTGTGGTTCCTTAAAAGGAAGGTACAGGAGACATTTTGTATGCCTGAGGACCGGGACCCTTGCGGACCAAGTTAGAAGGTACTCAGAGGTAGACAGTGAAGGCACTGGGAAACCCTAGAGGCTGTGTGGTCACTGGGTGGGGGTGCAAAACTAGCTTCTTTATCTGAATGGGACTAAATGGAGAAACAAAACATACCGGGTGAGAGAGCACCCCAGAGAAACCAGAAGTATAAGGGTCTGTTACCCGAATGAGAGTTTTGCAGAGTTATACATACAAGATAATGCCTGGCAGAATAAACGGGGCCTGAGTAAAACACATTATAAACCTGAAGAGGGGGTCTTGGACCCAAAGGTTAAGAGGTTTGAAGAAGTGTACATGCTAGACCATGCCTGGCAGGATAGTGATCCGGGCTTGAGAAAGAGACATTTTAAACCTGAGAAAGGTGTCTGGAACCCGCATAACCAGAAGAGAAGCCCAAGGGGGAGATAGATATCCGTTGGCAAGGTCAGAAGAAGACCAACAGAAAAGAGAAGCATTCTGTAGTCAATGTCAAGAGAAGACCAGGGGAAGAAAGATATATCCCCTGGTAAAATCCAGATATCATTGCAAAGCTTGGGGAAGAGATAAATGTTTCCTATTCTGGTGAAACTATTAAGAGTTGCCTGGGTAAGGGAAGACACCCGCTCCTCCAAAATCTGTGTAGAATTATATAGAAAGTCCAAGTGACAGCCAGGGGAAGGAGGATATTCCCCCCATCATTTATGAACTGCCTAAAACCATACAGAAGGAAGGAGCCACCCTTCTGTGGTTAGGGCGATACCTGTTATATAGTTTTTATTTTGACGTGTAAGAGGCGGATATAGGTTTCGGACATAGGACAGTGGACTATTTACTTTTGACGGACGTTGTGACATCATCCTTAGTTTTGTTTGAGGCAGGGAAACCCCTCTTAGGTAGGGTTCTTCCTTTTTTTTTGTTAAATAGGTTTACGCCAACAGACATGCCACCTAGTGTCCTGTGTCAACTTCTGAAAACGTACACTACACAATAGATATACTTGTGTTACTGTCAAAATTAGCTATGCAGTGGTTACCCTGGCAGTAGTGAAATAGAAATACTTTTGTCGCAATGAATTAATCCAAGTATGCAATGGATACTTTGCAGGGATTGAAATTAAAATTGGATAATCGGGGGCTAAAAGCAGCTCCTGGGTATCCGGCATTAACCAATGAGCAGGAGCTCTCACTGCGGAACAAGGAGATAGTACATAGCGTTCTGCAAATCTACCCTTTGACATGAGATGCAAACATAAAATGCTGTCCATTATTTATGACCCCTTATGATTTGAATGTTGTACCAATGTGGCCTGATGCTTATATATAGATTGACCCAAACACACAGTTGGTGTCACATAGCTATGTTTGTCCGGCATCAGTTTGCCCAGGGAGCCAAAAGTAGCTCCTGGTACCTGTTGGTGTCAAGTTAAGCAGGTTCTTCTAGGCTACAAGTTGGAGCTAAATAGTTCCCAGCTCCCAATTTCGAACCCTGTGTTAGCAGCACAGTGGTGTATTTTAGCTATGCAGCAGACACACTGCTAGCACAGTGATGTAGTCTAGCTTTGCATTGGGTTCACTCAGGCCTCCAGATAAGGTGCGTGCAAGGCCTTTTCACACATGACAATCTTGTCAGTACGACAGCTTTATTATTTGTATGTGTACATTTACATACAGGTTTAGAGCAGACGGCAGTGCAAAGATCAGATTACTTGACAGAAGCCAGAAGGCTTCTTTTGATTTTTATTTACATGGAATTAATTGCAAGCCACCTCCTGAAACCGAATTTCTCTAAAGCCTTTCAAAAAAAGAAACTGCACACTGTGATAAAAGGAATGGATTATTTCCATTAAGCTTCAGCTTCTGCTGTGTTGATGCTCATGGAGCAAACAAGAACTGTGCGTTTAGATTTTCCTCGAATTTTATGATTGTATAAATAAGATGTACAACTAAGTTGCAATTGAGAATTAATATTTTGTAACAAATTATGCTTTTTTTCCCCAGTGAAAGCAAACCAGTATTTCAGAGTTCCGGTGCTGTGTGCATAATCATGCAGAGACACATCATTTTTACACTTCTAATTTAATTTACACTCTAATTATTAAAACAGTGTGTAAAATGATGACTATGCACAGTCTAGTTTACATCCATTCAACCTTGCAGTCAATGGCGTACATTACTATAAATGGTCAGTGGCAACAGAGTCTTTGCTCAAGGGTGAGTGATAGTCATTACACCAATCACAGGTGTTCTAGCCTCTCAAATCTTCAAGACTACAATTACAACATCCAAAACCTGACTCTCCAGGAAGTGCAAGTGCTGTTCAAAATCAAAAAAATGAAAGTTACATTGTTAATTGAAATAGAAACCCACCAAAACCTGTCCCTGTGATAATCCAAATAGTTATTTAACTTTATGTAGCGCTTCATTAATGGTTTTTCCAACATCTAGGTATTGTGATTATTATACCTCAGTCGGTACTCAGTTAACCAACCTCTGAAGGATGTTAGTCAATACGATAGCTCAGCCGGTTGAGCACTCATTGCTGCAATCTGTGTGTGATCTGTAGGTTGCAGGTTCGAATCCCGGCAAGGCCAACTCAGCCTTTCATCCTTTTGAGGTCGATAAAGGAGTACCGACTTTGGTTTGGTGATAATTGTGATAAATATGTTCTATGTACTGCACTTTGCCAAAAGCGCTATATAAATAACTACTTGACCATTATATTAGATGTAGAATTAAGCATTGGAGTCCTTGCCTCTGTGCACCGTTGTATCATAACATTGGCATTCCATTAGGTAGTAATAGCTCCAGGAAATTAGGACTTTCATTAAACGTCAAAAAGACAATTCTGCTATCGAACCTCAAAACAGACAATACAATTCATGTTTGCTTTACTATGTAATTGGCTAGGTTTTTGTGATTTCAACATTTAAATATATACAGTAGAGATCACATGGCCAGACCATAGAGAAATAATGAAAGATATATTCTGTCACAATGCAGAAAGCTGCTGCATAGTAATGATTTCCATACATAGGTTCTCGTCCCCCTCACTGGAGACAGCGAGTCTGACAGGGAAAAGCTAAACTCCATCTACTCCAAAATCCAAACTTGGATGGCAGAAAACTGGCTCTGCCTTAACGGTGAAAAAAACCAAACTGCTACTCATTGGATCGCCGGCAACATTAAAGAACCTAGATGTAAAGTACAGCTCTTTTACCATTGACAATACTCAAATCCCTGTCTCACAGGTGGTCAAAACCTTGTGGGTCTTCCTAAATTCCAACCTTTATATGAGCAGACAGGTTAACGCCGGTTATAGGTGATGGGACCGAAAACGAAGAGCCGAAAAACAAAAGGATCAAATCAAAAGGATCGAAAGTCAAAGCTTCGACATCTGGTAGAAAACATGTAAAAAGTCATTTGGTCGAGGGGGAAAAAAAAGGATTGAAGGTTAAACAATATAGGACATGAAAACCCGATCGATAAAGGGTTAAAACAATAGGTAGGAACAAAGAGTAAAGAACCTTGTGTAGAAAGCATATGCACAGGTGACAGTTGAAAACAAACTGTCAGTGCGTGAGAGAAAGTGACTAGGAAACACCAGCTGACACGAGAGAGAGAGAGAATCGTATTACGTGACTGAAATCATCTGGTAAGTAAAACGCATGAAACTGATGAAATCTAGTAAAATACACACATTAGAGTCAGCAAACAATAATTAACGATAAATTTCGCTGTTTCAGATACATAATGAGTGCAAAAATGCAGTATATAAAATCTTAAATGGGAGGAACCCAATTAGTGTTCTAAGGCTACATTTATAATAGAGAAACAACACGTAAAGAAACCAGTTACTGGAATTGTACAGAATATAAAAAATTAAAGTGTACAGGAAGAGCGATCACAGAAGGTGGAAATATAAGGTGTACAGGAGAACACAACCATATGCCTGACACAACAGCGATAATAATTAAAAAGTCGATAAATGAAATTAAAAAAAATGCAGAGGAAAATCAAAATGAAGCAAGTAGCTCGATAGTGAACACAACATATGGAAAAATTCCGCTCCATGTAGCGGCCCAGATGCTGAACACAAAACTACTAAAAAGAAGCGTAAATAGACAAAAGAAACAGAAAGAAAACCTGCCGATGGCACCACAAACCTATCTGGACATAAATGTACCTGATATTTTACAAAAAACTGAAAATGTGGAACAATTTCAGTTGGCAACATTGATAAAAGATGAGAAAATATTGATTTTTACTACTTCTTGCTTATTTATCACATCTAGGAAATTCATCGATATGGCACGGAGATGCAACGTTTAAATCATGTCCAGAACCCTTTCAACAATTATATAGCATTCATGGTACAATCAATGGAACAATAATACCTTTAATTTATGTGTTAATGCCAGGCAAAACCGAAGAACTATACAGGTGTGTATTTGCGAAACTCAAGGAGTCATTACCAGATAAATCACAAGTGCAATAATCATGGATTTTGAGCAAGGTCAACTGAAAGCTTTTCAGACAACGTACCCAAACACTCGCATACAAGGATGTTTTTTTTCATTTCGGGCAAGCAATATAGCGAAAAATACAATAGTTAGGCCTACGAACAAAATACATTGAAAAGAGTGACTTTCAGCACCAAATGAAACAAATATATGCATTGGCTTTTGTACAAGTGGACAAAATTATTACATATTATGAGACATTGATTGCAATACCATATTTCACAATAAATGAGGACGAGTTAGCTGATTTGATGGATTATTTAGAAAACACATGAATAGGGCAACTAACAAGAAAAGGAACAAGGAGAAGAGCCAAATACCCAATTTCAATGTGGAACTGTTACCAATCGGTAAAAGAAAACTGGCCAAGAACAAACAATATTCAGGAAGGTTGGCATAGCAAAATAAACAAAGAATTCAATGTAAATAACCCCAATTTATGGCATTTCGTAAATCACCTTAAAATGGAGCAAAGATCACAAGAAATAAAAATCGCACAAACAATTTCACTGGAAAACACTCATAAACAAAAAAAATACAGAGATTATGAAGAGAGAATAACAAGCATAGTGAGCAATTTCGAGTCGATGGAAGCAATGCAGTATTTAGAAGCCATTTCTTATAACTTAAAATGCTAAAATAAATAAACAAACTCACCGAAATCGCTGAATCTGCAATCCAAATAAAGTACCGAAATCCACAATGAACCAATACGTAACAGGAAAATCCATAATCCGAATCCAAAATCTATCGAAAAGTTAAAAAAAAAACAATCCAGGAAAAGAAACAAGCATAAAAAAAGAAAATACAAGAAGAAAAAAATCTAAGAGAAAAGGGATCGTTAATACAAATGAAGCATCCATCCAGCGTAGAAATGATCCATTCCCAAAAAAAAAGTCCGAAAAACCGTAGGAAAAAAAAAATCTCCAACATGAAAAAAAAGCAGATCCATAAAAAAAATCGAGAGCGCGTACGCATAGGAACTCGCAAGATTACGTAAACGTGGGATGTCATACGTTGGACGCTGGACTATAAATATAAACAAAACTTGAATATTATAATAAGTAATGCAACAGCGCCATCTACAGTTAGAAAAGTATACCAGTTTGAAAAAGTTTAAAAAGTTGAAATGTTTAATATATTTATTTAAAAAAATTGCAAATATTATTTATATATTATATTATCTGTTATTTATACAGTTTATAAACATAAATACAAATAAAATATATACATTAGAAAACAGTATTAAAATATACTGAAAATTACATCAATGTAATAAAACCATTATTATTATTATTACAAAATCAATGAGTCTCTTATAATTAGATATATTGTTCGAAAATGATTCTCACAAATGACTATTCAAAACTATTGTTATTAGTACAAATGTATCCTTAACTATTGAATTCGATCCTTTTGTTTTAGATCCTTTGACTGGACACCGTTAACGCCATTGCGTCTGCTGCGGCTTACCGTGCCAACATTTATTAGGAAATCTATACAAGTAACTTTCCAAATCTCCCACCTTCTTTTGATACGTGACCAAATGTGCAGAAAGTTTTGTGGATGCTACTTTGTCCCTTGTTGCGCCCCAGTCCGCATACTGTAGTAACATTTTTATGCGTACTGCGCTTTCAATGAGATTTTTACCAGTTGATCCCACATTTTCAAGTGTTTTAAGACGCAAAGCCTGCAACTTTAGTAATAGGTCATTCTGGCCCTTCCCCTCTTAAGTTCTGCACCCAAAATCCTATAGAGATTGTTCCCAAAATCTACAATCAACCTTCTGTATAAAGACATTTGGCACCAAAGAACATAGTAGCCCAATGACAACAGCCCTAGATCATACCTTATAGCCTCAATCTATCAATGGAGACAACAAGTACCTTCCATACTTTAGGTCTACCTTCCTCATTTATCTGGTTTGATGTAATGTCTTTTGCAACAGGTATTCTTGATATTGACTTTTCTTATATTTGTCAAAAATCAGGTATCCCAAGTATTTCATTGCATTTTTTACCTCCAGTTTATCCTTATTTATAAACCAAGTATAACCCGGTTCCATGTCATTTCATTGCAGGATGTTTTTTCGCTGGGTTTTTTTACTGCGATTTTGTTTTTTTTCTCGAAAAAACCCATCAAATTTTTGGGTGGGGGAGAGACCCTCTTCCCGCCTATTTGTGGTGATATAAAAGATGCCCCATCCAAACAATTTCCTGTGTCAAACACGTAAAGGTTGAACAATGTGAGGGCAAATATACACCCCTGTCTCAGACCATTAACAATGTATTAAGATTGATAAAATATTACCCGCATTCCCAAAACATTTTATTTCTGCCAAAGAACATCCCTGTCCACCAAATCAAAGGCCATGGAGAGGCAAATCGCGGCCAAATATATTGGAGTTGACCCCGCCCTGCATGCCCTTTGCTGCAAGACTGTCAGCAAGAGACCCCCTCCAACTGTTCCCAGCTGTTTCCTAAAGCCAAACTGTTGCGCTGATAATAGGTTGTTTTCATCACACCATTCTTTAATTTTTTTTAGTATCAGCCCCACAAAGATTTTAGAATCGGCATCTAATATCGCTATTGGCCGATAATTCTTAGGAGGTTTTTTATCACCTTGTTTAAAGATGGGTATAATATAAGAAAAATACCAGGAATATGGTATTGTCTTTCTAATCATAATATCATCAAAGAGGAAGGATAGAGCTTTGGCCCAAAACCCACTGTCAATGCATTGGAAAGATTGTTTGGGCCTGCTGCGCAAGAGGAGCTTTTATTTAATTTGTGTCTCTATTTTATCAACCGTGAATTTAATATCCCACGGCAACATCAAAATGGATTTCTAACTTTTAGGAGCCGCGTTGGAGACATATATATTACCAAAATGGCCTACCCATACTTGTTCTGAGAAGGAATTTGATTGGGAAATATTTGACTGGGCTCTAATTTATTTATTAACAACCAAAAATGTCTACTTTTCATTATCCTCTTGAATAAGATGTATCTTAAGATTCTTCATCCAATTTTTATGTTTCTGCTTTATTTTTTGTATCTCTACCCCGATGAATGCTCTATTAAGGTTTTTTAATTGTCTCACCGCCCTAGTAAATTCATTCTTCTTAGCTCTCAATAGGTTATCGTGACCATGTTTATGTTTTCCTTCCCGAGGGTGTCTAATAGGTATCTTATTGGCTATAGTCCCCATTAGTTTGTCAGTAAATATGCCAAAGGTCTTATGCGTGTATAATGCTCGGTTATCTTCTATTGTGGTTTTAGCATCTTCTTTCACAAATAGTTAGTTTACCTTCAATATATTCCCAGTATGCCATTTAAGTCTTGTTTTGGCTTGATTAACCATTCAGACACATTGGCCGGAAATAGGGAATTGTTGACCATTCCTCATCCTCATTTCTTCAGAGGAATCTTTTTGATTGTTACCTACTAGCCTTTCATAGGGCCCCCCCTCCCTGTTCTCATCCAACTTTGAGAACCGTGAATCACCCTCAGTTCTCACACCAGAGTTCTGTACATCACAGGTACCAGTAACTGGAGGAATCCCCTGACCCGAAGGTATTATTTCTCTCCCTGGACACTTCTCATAGAGTTGTAGTTCAGTTATTTTTGTTGCTGGCACGACTGTCACACCAACAGACCCCTGGTCCCTCAACAAATCTTGCTTTTGAGGACAGTCACCCAGCAATTGTTTCATTACTTTCTTTATAATTTTTTCTATGCAAGAGTCTTCACACTCTATTGCTTCTTATTCCCCTTGTTAAGGATTTCGATCAGGCAACACACACTTTGGTCTCGGCCTAGTATGTAGCGCACAACTGAGATGCTTTTCTCCTTATTTTATGCAGATTCAATTTGAGATGGTACACAACTCGTATCACACCCCCTTTTCAAATACCCCGGATCACAATGGACCATGAACCAGGCTGGTTGGTAAAATGCAATATTTATTTATTTAAACATTCATAATAAATCATACAATTTTTAATATGGGGCAGCAATCACCAATGGGGTGATAATTACAATAAAAATGTAAGCAATGCTGTTGGTTTAACCCTCTAGTGGAACATATACAAAACACCAGGGAATAGGAGCACATTTTGATTTAGGAAAGATGGTACCCGAGTTAGGATTTCCCCCTGCAATGTTCCCTCAACCCACAAATGAATGGATAGAAAGACACAGCAGGTGACCTTCCCTCACAAAATAAGGGTGTAAAACGGATTTTAAACCCCTTGCGATGTTATGAAATGACACTCGGAAATGGACAAATAAATCATGAATATGTGTTTAAAACTTTAAGGTAAATACAACTTCCCACTAAAGCAACAATGCATAGACACGAACAGTCACAAGCAATGGATTACCAAGAGCATATCATTCGAAACTGAGTGGAAAGTTTAAAACATGTTGCAGCCAAATGACACGTGTAAAAGTTGCATTTTCTTAGTTCCCGTTTTAAATAACCCAAACGGTTTTTAATAAAAACAGGTGAAATAGTTTGGAGTGCTGTTTTTGGGCTTGGGAATAGGTATATATCACAGGGACACCCTAGAGTTGGAAATGGGTCTCTAGCTATGAAAATGGATGAGTTGTGCAAAATTTTAAAGGTGTGCTTTGAGTAAAATGAAGCCGTAAAATAGGAAAGGAAATCAGTTGTGACAAGAACAGTTTTACTCTAAACTGGAGTATTCAGACTAGGCCACCAAAGATGGACACAGTAAGATCAAAGGTTGATTCGTGAATTCAACCCTGTAACCCCAGCGCCCAACCCTGGCAGAAACCAGTCCGACCACTCGAAATAGGACTAATGGCTTAGGATTACACAAGACAAAATTGAAAAGAGATGGCGCTAGCACTTTAGAAAGTCACGGGCAGGGTGCACAGATAATTCTAACAGTTTTAACAAGTTATCAAGATAAGGATAGGATGGCTTGGAGAGTGGGATAAGGACAAAGGCAAGACAAGATAGGTTTTGGGTTTCTATGGGCTAGGGATTCTACTCACAGTCCGCTTTTAGTTTTGGGATTTTTGGACCATCAAAATGTTCAGGTCACCACACCGCTGTGCGCCTGGCAAAAGAAAACAGCTGAGCCCTTCTAGTCAACGGATGGTAATTCTGGTCACTGGATGGCACAGGTACCTCTGGATGCAGTTAGTGGGCAAGCAGTTAGTGGGCAGCAAGCCAGGCTGGTTCAGATGCTTCCCAAAAGAATACACAGCTTTCCCCTTTGGTTATTTGGGCATTTTAGTGGGATTTCAGAATTGAGGCCTTGCTGGAACAGGATCAACAATACTTGGGTTTTGCAGTGGGCCCTGGAGTGGGGTCAGCAATGCTTTGGCCTTGTAGTTGGGGTCAGGACTCAGCAGGATGAATGGAGATCAGGAACGTCGACGCAGGAAAATCAGGAAGAGTGTTTGTCTATAGTCTTGTTGGGGATTCTTATTTATAATGTATAGTGACATCACCAAATTATATGGCTGGGCATGTTTAGCTAAGAACGCCTCTAAACTACTGGATTGGTCAGGGGTGCTAGTTCCCGCCTCGCTCTAAGCGGGTTAGAGTTCAAGGGAATGATGTCAGATTTATGATGCGAGTTTACAATGTTCAAAAACATCCCACAGTTATTTTAGCCAAAATCTGATTTTGCCACAAACGGTACATTTCTACAGTTGAAATATCTTAGCAAATTATATACACCGGTTACATAATCCAACTCTGCAATCCGTAAGACATTGTTTCACCCCTCTAATACTTTTTGGTAATTTTGGGTATGAACGATTCGGCATAAAATTCCATAATACACGTGTGGATTAACATAAGGGATGTAAGTATAAAAATTTGCATTGGCATCACAGATACGTTCCTTGTACTGCCCGATTCTTTGCCATTTCGATTCCCAGGGGGTCAGTGAATTCTAGCATGTCTTCAATGAAAGCCCATAAAATCACTTTTAAACTATGACATTTTTACATTTTCTACAAAGTCTTGCTGCAGAGATAAAAGTATTAACATTTTTATTCATAAGTAGTCTTTGGAAGCAAATGGCAGTCCTTTGTCTGTCACTGGACCATTTATTTATTTCTTCAGCTGCCACCAACTGTCATTTCCTCCAGAGCAAGGTGGGGGTTTTCAGCTTGATTTGAAGGTTTATTGCCCCCTCCCCACTTATCACGTCCTTGTCCTGGAAATTCAATTGTCAGTGGGTTCAGCCTAGACTAGATTCTATCCAACCTAATCATTATCACTTAGATGTTACTATCTGCTGAGAGAGGCCCTCCTGTTGGTAGCATCCCCCTCAAGCAGAAACCTATTTTCCTTTTGAAACTTGCAGAATCCAGCCAATATAGTTTAACAGTTTTACTTTCTTATATTTTGGTCCTGAATTAAACAAGCCAGTTGAAAAAAATAACCCATGTGTGTATTTATCCCAGCAACAAACCCCTTCACATTGCTATATAATGGCAGGCTTTCATTCAATAGTTTACTTTTAAAACAGGCCTTTCTCTCCTTGAGATTGCAAATCCCATTTTGCATGTGTGGTGAAAAGCTGGCATTTCTTTTTAAATTCAGTTTTGCATCTCCCTCTGGATTCCCACACTGTCTTGCAGCTATAGTTATTTCCTTGTATGCAGGAGTTTCGTTTGAAGCAGAGATGCCTTGAAATTGACATGGCTCAGATAGCGGGAGTTTCTTTGAACTGCTGAGCTTTGATAGATTGTAAAGAAAATGAACACGTTTTCCCGTGCGGGTAAAAGTGGAGTCCCTTGTTGATTTTTCTTAGAGTTGCTTTGACGGGGCCTGTCATTCGAGATATCCTGGGCATGGCAGGGCCTTTTTAATCACTGTGGTTTAAGGAAGGACAGATGGAAATAACGTCAGAGCAGCATTTATTTTTAAAGGTGAAAAAGATTTCCTTTTTAATGGGGATGTTGGGCTCTCAGCAAAGCAGTGCTGCCTTTCACTTTATTCCATTTCTATGTGTCAGAACACATTGGTACACTCCTTCAGTGTTTCCCATTGTTCCATCCTACCCAATGTATGCTTGGCAAGATGGTGCAGCCATCTTTTTGTTGCTGCAAAATGCAGTTTTAAGGCCATGGTGCTCACAGGAGCCAGCACAATCATTTTGCTGTTTCTGCGCAAATACAGCTTGGTTTTGGCAAAATTCTGTTCAGTGTGTTGTAGCACACACCCTTAGCTGGCTCAATCAATTTCAAATTAGCAGATCCCCGCCTACTTTCAAGAATGGCAGTCATGGTAGGTAAAACACTGTGTCCAGTACCTGTCCCTGTATCAATAGTCAACATACCTGCTTCTGGGAGCTGATCATGAAGAGGAGTGAAATGCCGTCCTTTTCCTTTTAGAGACATATCGGTAAGATCAACAAATTTCATAGGCGTTACTACAGTGATGCCGTTCATTTTGCTGGGAACCGTACCTTTTGAATGTGTACCAACTGTTATATTCTCTGGACCTTCAACCATTCGTTTCCTGGATGACACCAGGCACCACAGAAGGTCAGCAGCCTTACCTGCTAGGTCATCACCTGTTTTTTTAGGAAAGTATTTAATTATGTTCCCCTTAATTTGGCCACCATTTTTCACAAAGGTACGTCCTTTTGTTGTTCCCTTTTCGGTTTTATTCTTACTTTTGTTCTTTAATGTTTCTGAAAGGGTATCAGTGGCCAATGTGCCACCTGCTCGACTACAAAGAACATCCTCCTCCCCTGATATGTCTAAGTACAGGTATTTTTTTGAGCTTGCCAAATCAGTTTGCGCCAGGTACTCCTGGCAGACTTATTTTGACCTCTGCCAAATACACGCTTGTTATTTCTCTTTTTTGACAGAGGTTCCATTGGTTTTGCTAGAGGGGGACGTTCCAAACTGGTTGTGTTACCTTTAGGAGTCAAGAGGGTTTTAGCAGCCATCCCATCTTGTGTTTTTTCCTACGGTGTGTGGGATGGAGATTTGTATGGATTTTCCAATAATATCTGATGGACACACCCCCACCCCAATTGTGATTCCCCCTAACTGGGCTTTTAAGCCCCTGACTTTGTTTACGGAAATTGATGTCCACACCCTTCTCTGCCTCCCTCTCCATAGTATATTTTTCCAACAGTACCATGTGTTTATTTTTTTTTAAACTCCGCCAAGATCTTTTCCTGGAGTGTTTCTTCCACATCAAAACTGCCCCCATCCACCCTACTCGATCTGCGCAGATGAAATCTCACATGCTCCCTCCTGACTCAGTGGGTATTGTGACAGAGCAAGGAGGGAGTTATCAATCTTCTCCAAATCCTGGGGAATTGGAGTGGGGGGGCTGTACAAATCCTGCACGCCCACCAATTACCCTGGGTGAAACACATAAATCAACTCCTCCCAAATCTCTCGGGCTGGTTTCAGGCACACCCGATTCAATCAAAAGTATATACCACTCACTTTCCGCGGCTCCCAAAATTGCTGTGTCCGTTCGAGTAAGAGGCGAAGGGGGGGGGGGGGCGGCAAAGGCATAGCCTGGGCCATTCTCATGGTTCCTCTCACTAGTGTAAATACAAGCGGGGCAGATAAAATATCCTCATACAGACGTGACCCAGATTGGGTTTCCCGCCTTGTTTTAGGCCCAGTGCGGCTCTACGTATTTTTTGTAGACATTACACCAAAACAAATCCTTGCTAGGTTTAGGCAAGCTATCAAAAGGCCCTTTAGACAGGGGGCGAAAAAAAACAAGTCCTTATAGGAATACCCGGAAGCTTCTTGACGGCCTTCTTGACAACCTTCTTGACAGGCACTTGGCAAGGCACTGCGCAGGGGCGCGTGCTCTGGCCTTTTATGCTTCAGCTGACCCAAATATGGGGCAGAGCCAGCAACAACCTACCGAACAGAGGGAAAAAACATATATTAAATCAATTTTCTGTCCTATTCTTAATCCAAACCAAAGTCCACAAAAGTTACACCGAAAAAAAGTCTTCCGTGAGACTAAACCAATGTCAAATATTAGCAGACTTAAGTTCAATGTATAAAGCAAATGTTCAGAGTCCAAAATCCTTTGCAAATGCACCAAAATCGCGTGAAAGAACCTCAGAAAGCTGCGATTTGCAAAAGGTGGTTCACAGGGTGTTGCAAGAAAATACAAAGCTTCTTGCAGGCTTCTTGACAGGCACTTGGCAAGGCACTTTGCAGGGGCGTGTGCCGTGGCCTTTTTTGCTTCAGCTGACCCAAAAAGGGGGCGGAGCCAGCAACCAAAATTTGCGGGACAAGGACCTCGGAATGCCACGATTTGCAGAAGGTGGCTCGCAGGGTGTTGCAAGAAAACACAACGCTTCTTGCAGGCTTCCTGACGGGCACTTCTCAGGGGCGCAACTGTGCAATACTGGTTTGCTTTCACTGGAAGGCATTATTTGTTACAAAATATCAATTGCAACTTAGTTTTCCATCTTATTAATTTTACAATCCTAAAATGCTAGGAAACTAAATACGCACAGTGCTTCAGTTTGCTCCATGTGTAGCAACAGAGCAGAAGCTGAATGGAAAGAAATCATTCATTTTATCACAGTGTGTAGTTTCTTGTTTTGAAAGGCTTCAAAGAAATACATTCTGTTTCCATGGCTTGCAATGACATCAAAAGAAGCCTTCTGGGTTCTGTCAAATAACCTGACCGTTGCTCTGCCCCTGCTCCAAACCTGTGTGTAAATGTACACAGGAAAATAATAATGCTGTCGTATTAAAAGATTTTGATGTATAAAAAGGCCTGGTACGTACCTTATCTGGAGGCCTGAATGTAGTTATGCAATGGATGCACTGTGGCACAATTGGATTGGTGAGGAAATTAAACTAGTGATTCACCTTACCCGGTTGATCAGTCTGTTTTGTGAGAAAGGTAGCATGCACAGGGCTTGAGCATCAGGCAAGCCGGGGATACCCTTTGTCTCTGCTTGCTGCTTAGTCAAGGCTGCCCCGGTTTTTTTCAGAGGGAGTGTGTAATGTGACTGCTTGAACAGCCATTCAGGGCTGTGAAGGGCAGGCTAGTGCAGGCAAAGAGCCACGCAATGGATAAGGAACAAAAGCATAGTTTGTGCTACCAAGCATTGATTAGAAAACGATTCACAGTTGCAGGGCCTGGAAGCTAAGCACTCATCCTAGGTTGGAGAGAGTCTCTGGAAACCTTACACTAGTGATACAGATGTTGGGCGAGGGGCCTGGTTCCTGTGTTGGGTACCAGATCATTTGTCTGAACCCCCAATGGGGCATGGGAGGGCAGGCCTGAGGCACGGTGAGGGTGGACTGAAGTAGGGGCCGGGGGTGCTAGTGTCGGGAATGTGTTGGGGGTATGGGGTGGGATGGGGAAGAAGGTCAGAGAGGGAAGAAAAAGCATGACATCATGCTACCAAGCTTGAAATATTGCAGGCCAGACACAGGCTTGACGATTCCTTACTTTGAGACTGATGACAACCTGTCCACATGCGCTGCCATGGCAAATTCCATTGCCACTGCTTCTATCCAGAGGCCACCACCTCACTATTACCAACCATACCAAAAAAGCAGCTCCATTGCCTATTCAATCTGACCTCTTGGCCACAGCCCACTCACATTCCTATCCAGCCACATCTGCTTCACTCCGAGCTTGGCCCTACACAGTCGCTTTCATCCTTCTCTGGTAGCGTTTAACCGTGCCTTATTTCAACCCTACCAAACTTTGCTATATCGTTTCAACTCACTGAGACCTGCCTCCTGTCCTCCAGGATACAAACACTATCACCTTTGGTATCCTCTGCTGCATATCTGCCATCAAGCATGCTCACAACATATCTCTTAATCTACAATAAAGTTCAACATACCAATCCTTCGTCCGACTGAGACCTGATTTCTAATAACTACAAAACCTCTATATGTAGAATGGGACACAAGCATTGTAAGATCATTGTTAACAACTTCTGCACAACACCATTGTTTTTTTTCTTTACAACCACAATAGGTCTCTCACTCCTTCGTAACCACAGTAACCTTATTATAGTTACTGCAAATCGCTGTCTTGGTTGCAGTCCCTTCTTCCCTGCACTACTCGCCAATATCAAGTTAATACCAAAAGAATGCTCTTAATGGGTGGCATATCATCCAACTTGAATGCCCAGCAACAATCCTGGTTTGGCCCCCATTCCCAGAGAAGAAAATAGGATAATGCCAATATTAGGGAGATTTATCATTTGTATGCTTTATCCCCTCTTCTAGTGAAACCCCCCTCCCACGGGGACTTTTTGCTGGCCTTCTGGACCTTTTACTTTCTATCCTGAATGAGGGGAGCGTTTTTCCCCCTCATTCATTCTTATTTGCTCTGACTTTTGGAAGTCTGTTCTCTGTATTTTACTTTTACTATGGAGTCTGCTTTCCCCCATATCTCTTTAAAGTCATCTGTGTTTAACCTTTGTAGCACTGTATGTGCAGTTTGGCTTTGAGATTCTTTCTTTGTCCCTACTAACTACCGTTCTGAAGGATAGAGGGATAGTTGGTATCTTTCCTAGAACCTCACCATATGGGAGATTCACACACCACCTTATGTGGAGTGCTAAGGAAATACCTATTATTTCCCTTGTCTCTGCTCATGTGACTTTTTCTTGTAGTCACATAAACAACCATCTAGTTATGGCTAGTGGCAGTGGATGTGTTGTACCAATTATTGTGTTCTTTCCTACCTCATACTGTATTCACAGTCTCGGTTATGCCCAATAGGATCACCAATGTTCTAACATTGTGGCTCCTTTCTTTTTTCGCTATTTCTATCGTGGTTGTTCTTTGTTAGCTCTGTCATTCTGGGAGGGGGAAGCTCTGTGTGTGTGTGTTTTGCCTTTGGCGGGAACCCTTGGGTGGCCCCGCCTAGGCTCCTGTGTGTCTGGGCAGGCAGGAAGTGGGGGAGGAGTTATTCACTCCCATGCCCTTTGTCTACCAGAGTACCTGAATGGAACCAGTTCCCGCTGGGGGCCGGCTGTCCTGATTGAACAGCCACCTGCTCCTTTCTGTAAAATGCTGAGAGAATTTGCTGAGGAGTGTGTGGAAAAAACAAATAAAAAGTGAGGTTCCTGAGGTGAAATGCAAGTCGACCACTGCAACAGAAGAACCGAAGCTGAAGACGACCAGAAACACCTGCAGACCCTTCCAATAACCATGAAGCATTCGCTGCTGTCCTGACCCCATTTTCTAATCAACATAGGAGCTCCGAAGAGGACGACTCCTTCCCTTTGGCTGGTTGGACCAACCAGCCCTGAGATGAACTACAAATTGAGCCATCTCCTGAGGTGCTGTGCCTTTCCAGAGCTGCAGACCGCGAATACCAGGAGACCTCTAGCCCATTTGCAGTGCAATGGCGTTGCAAGGCCGAATCTGTCCAGAACTTTGGTGAGCTCCAGTTGGACCGCCAGAGGCACGATCTGACTCATCTAAGTCCCTTCACCATCGTGCAGGACTTCAGAAGCGAAGATCGGCCGGGCGAATACCGTCCTTTGTTGGTGCTGAGAAAAAGGCACCCAAACCGCTGACCGACCAAGGAGACCGAAGAAATCTGTGCCAAGGATCCTCTGTCGAGACTCCTTCTGAGACATCCCATTCAAAGTCCTTCCTTTCGTCACCAGACTGAGGAATCAGAAGACCGGGTCTGTTGCTGCTCCACAAAGGAGAATCCAGCTATGTTTAATTTCTTAAAACCTAAGGTGCTGTGGGGTGAAAGGTATAACTTGCCTTAAACCAAGAAATCGCTCCAGAGTGACTGGAATGTGTGAAGAGGTGTTCAGGGCGTCCACTCTAACTCCGAACCAAGCTAGCCAGCTTGTGCCTCCTTAGGGAGTCCTTTTGCAGGCGCCTCCTAAATTGTGTTATATTCAAGTAATCTTATCGGAGAGACTGAAAGTATCCTGTGGAACCTTGGTTATTCTGCTACTTCGTAAGCCTTTGCCTCCACTACTATACTGACTTTTTTGTATAGTTAGGGATTGGATGTTAAAGGCATTGGAAGCTAGGAAAAGTGTCTCTAGAACATTAGGCTCTGCTGCTGTGTGTATAACCAAACTTTTTCCTTCCTAAAGACTTTATTGTATGTGGTTTTGCTAACTAAATACAATTACTGTATATCTGTGAAGTAACACGAGTGCGCAGTAGTACAGATAATACAGTAGAACTGTCCTTGGTGTCAAACTTTGTAACAATTGTAAGCACGAGCAACTACCATTGAAGTAATCCCCTTTAAAACGTATTAAGAATTCCAATGTGTGTTGGTTATTGAAATAAGTATTTAACTGCCTTTCTTGTGTAAATAATAATAAATGTGATCTTAGGTGATGCATTATGTTTTGTAATCATGGGGATATGATATATGATATGATAAGTCATTTATAACGCGCCTGCACACAAGTGTTTCTAGGCGCAACAAGACCAGGAAAACAATCTTGCTAGGCCTTGTGTCATTCAGATCGGGCAAGTGCGACAACGCAAAGTGCAGGGGGAAGGGAGAAGAGGGAAAGTGCTAGGGCGAGGTATGGGGGCGTGCAATCAGGGCAGCATTGCACTGAGTAAGTGCTAGAGAAAGAAAAAGGGCGAAAAGCCTTCTTTTTTGTTAAAGGGGGGCCTGGTACTGAAAGGCAACGTACACTGAGAAGCAAGAGAAAAGGAGAAACCAGGCTACCTCTCTTTTAGGCGTGGAGAAGGTGGGAGGACCTATTCAAAAGGAACTAGTGAGTTATTTGAACTAGTGATACAGAATCACACTCTGGATTAAACATCTAAAACAAAATTTAATAGAAGATACATGTTATAAACATTGATCAGAGAGGAAACAAAAAACAAGGGCATTGCAATGGTTGCCCAATTGGACATGAGTCTTAACATTGGCAAAACGACTTTTGCATAAAAAGAATTGGTTTATGTGCAGTGATCAATATGCAACACATTTTCACTGTTGACACTGATTTGGTGTTTCTGGTTCCTAACTAAATTGAAAGATTTAAAACCATTGATTAAACAAGCCAGCAAGTGGTTTTATGTGGCACTTGTAAAGTGAAAATAGTTTAGACTATCTCTCTGACAAACACATCAACCGTACCCAAATAATCATTTAGGAAAAGAGGGCATTCTTAGATGCCCTCAACTAAACACCTGAAGTGATCAGAATTTAGAAAGAGTTTAAATTCCCCTCAAAGCCATTCCAAACTGTCCCATCCGTATAACTGGGTATCGACCTTTCTGCTGCTCTTCCAAGACCATTCAGATTCATATTTTGCCTCAGAATCGTACACCCCTTCCTCCTATTCCCAGCAAGTCCCACGTCTTGTAACTTCACCAATTTCTCATTTACCTCCTTGGAGGAGATATACTGCCTAAGTAGGAAACTCTTTCACCAGTCCACGCCTCCCTTGCCCCGCTCCCATCTGAAGACTCCATGACCACTTTCTCTGGGCTATCTAACTCAGCTATGCATATCTCACCAGTGGTATAGTGACCTCTTCGTACAAATGTTCTTGATTCCCCCCTACTCAAGAAAAAAACATTTAGTTCCTTGGTAAGATACTCAAAATGATTGTTTCCTTGCAACACATAGCTCACTGGGAGAATCATAACTTAATCTACGAAAATCATGTGGGCTTTCTGAAAACGTATTTTCAGGAAGTCTGCTGGCAACAACTGTCTTGGAGTTCACTTCTGGCGTTATTCTCAAACTTTAGAACCGACATGGCAGTATTGCTGTGATCGGGTGTAACTGCTCAGGTTCCTGCCATCGTGGTGCTATTAGACAGTAGTCATGCATCAAATAACATAGAGACTGTAATGAGCTCCCTTCTCTAGGACAACTGGTCCACCCTCTCCACCGTGATCACAGTGCAGCAAGGCCAGTAAACGCAGGTCCTTAATGGGTCCGAATGCAGCAAGCCATGTGAATCTCCTACAAAGATCCATTAAACGACTTTTCTTTTCTCCAAGATGAAAGTGTTTTCCCAACCCAAAGTAAGTGTTATCCAGGTTGGAAATCACAAACTTGGCCCTCATATGCATGTGGAGGGGTAAAATACAGACCCTCGCTCGAGATCGTATGCAATGTGCCACTAGAGAAAATATACTTAAGCAGGGCTCAAAATGTGCACCCACCATTACAAATCAGCAAGTGGGACTTAGGCGCATCCTAGCCTTTTGTAATAAATGTAGATGTATTGAATTTAGATGATATTTTGAGGGTAGCCAATGTATTGAATTTAGCTGGGCATGATGCAACTGTCCACAAATCCACTAACAACTCTCCCTAAAACACAGAACAAAATACGCCATACCTTTACCGCAGCAAAACATAAAAATACCACAAACTACAACAATTTGCACACAACACTGAACAAGAAACGAATCCAGCCACAACAAATCTCCACACACTCAGTTGCACACCAAGCACTGCATAACGACTACCAACTAAAAATAAACCAGCACTCGGTGGCCGTTTTTTCGGAATTGGAGCTACCAACAGCACATCAAAGCTCTTTTGCGCTTTTCTCTCTCAATCCCACTAACACATCCTTCCCAGCCCTTCTTCCTTTTCAGATCCTCTAGGATGCCAGGAGACTACAAAAATGACAGCCATGAGCAGTATAAGCCCCAATAACACACCATTTGTCTATATGTATATAACATCTCTGTACTACTTTGTTGAAATGTATATAATATCATTGTACCCTATTGTCACTTTGTACACACTGTAACCAAGCTTCGCAAATTCTTGTAACGGCTGCGCCCTGATACCTTCGGGTATGCTCGTGCATTATAAATAATAAAACAAACAATTAATGGTGTGCTGTGTTTATGTGTGTAACTGATGGGCAAGTTACTTTTTATGACTGACTAGTAGCGTGCAACTTGAAATGTCTACCCTGGTATATTGTAATTGTTCATGTATAAAGGGCTTATACACAAGTGAAGTGCTTCATTGACTATAAGTATATATACTTCAGTTCTATCGGAATTAAACTACAGATTGTCCATAGTGATTTCATGTAATGACCGATAAGAGAATACCCATTTGAGAATTACGCCTTCTAAAGTGGTTCTCATGTGGTCATTAATGTAGCAGAGCCCATGTTTATTAAAGACGCATTGTAAACATGCACAAATATATAGATGCGTGCAGTTGACTACACTCATGTTCCTAAATTGAGGCTCCCTGTCCGCCCAAAAGGTTTGATGATGGAGGCACTTTATAATCCTGCCTTTGGTGGGAAGCCAGAGCTGGACTGGGTTATTAAACGAACTTCGAAGGGCTAAGACATAACCTGGTGCCTGTGCATGGAAGCAGGCGTTGCCATTTTCCATGAAAAAAAAAGGGTTACATATACTCCTTGTATGGGAACTTCTTCATTTAGCTCTGGCTCTCCATTTATTTGCACCTTCAAACATCAAACGGGTGTCGCCCACCCACAACAGCAACTGATCTTCTACTCCTTTCTAGCACATTTTCAAAGTTGTTAGTCAACATTAGCCAAGGTTTGAAATCACTGCATTGCTAGAGTTTGCAATACCTTGATTATACTGTTGTGGATCTTGCTTGTTTAGACCTATAATTTAGATTATACAATGGCGCAAAAAGGGGAACTAATGAATATTTTCATAGTTGATCTGCAGTTTTTTTTGAGCTAAGAAACTCATGGTGATTTAATAATGATTCTTGATCACAGTGGGCCTCATTAAGATCCAGGCGCTAATGGGTTAACAGCGCCGTAAAAGGCTGCGGCGCTGTTAACCTATTAGCGCCTAATTACGAAATCCCTTTGCGGGACCCGACCTTAACGACTGGTGTAGACCAGCCGTTAAAGTAGGGACCCGCAAAGGGACCTTGGTGCTAATTACGGTGCCGCAATTTGCGGCACCGTACTTAGCACCTTCCCCATTCCCATTGAGCCCTATGGGGCAAAAATGGGAATGGGGAAGGGCCAAAGAGGAATTACCGCCCGCCAACCTTGTAATGGGGTGGTAATTCCCCCCTTTCTCCATGGCGGAGTCGGTAACTTACCGGCATGGACCATGGTGCTAATAGCACCATGGTCTTCTGCCAGGGTCGTAATGAGGCCCAGTATCTTTTACCAGCTGCAAAATAGTCCAATCACTTCAAGATTTCACAGACAACATAATCTGATAATGTTGCCACATTACTCTGTCTTCTGGATGTTCTAGCTGGTGAGCCCCCTGTAAGGGACAGTTTAGCTGATACATCACTTTACTGCCTGTTTATCTGGCCAGGTGGGCGTATTTTGTGGGTTCGAGATTTCGTTTGGTAAATTAGACCGCAGCTCCACATGCTGGGTCACATCTAGGGAAATGTGTAGTAGTAACTAACTGGCTGTTCACGCAGTTTTATTGCTCAAAAAGATTATTAGCAAGAAAGTAGCCCTGGATTCCCTCAGTCTTTTTCTGTGTCTTTTTGATGAAACGGCTGAGGAAAGCCAGTGGACTGATTTCAGATTTCTCATATTGGTATGATTACATGTCTGACAAGAGGGCTAATCCACATGTACCACTAGTTTACTGAACATTTATGGTTTCTTTAATGACTTTCTTAACCTTTTGCCACAGTTCCAGGCTTAATGTAATTAGCCACAACTCTTCACATGTTTTCATTTTGAGTCATTTCTTTCACTTATTTCGATACAGAAGGAGATGGATTTATCATCCATTCCCGTTGCTCTTTGAGCATTAGGGTCAGCAATGTAGTGAGAGAGGTACTTCTAATATTGAAGGAGAAATGGTGTGAACGTGACTGGTATTAAAACCATGTCCTGTTGTTCTTCATCTCTGCAGGTGGTTTCTGGCTGGGCATAGACCAAGAGGATGCAGAAGGCACCCTTTCCTGGCTTGGCATCGGATTTGGTGTATTGGCGAGCTTATGCGTCTCCCTCAATGCTATCTACACTAAGAAGGTCCTGCCGGTGGTGGATGACAGCGTGTGGCGTTTGACCTACTACAACAACCTGAATGCCTGCTTCCTCTTTCTGCCTCTGCTGCTACTGTTTGGAGAGCCCAGTACATTGTACCACTTTGACAAGCTAGCCGATGTGTACTTCTGGGGCATGATGACGCTGAGTGGCTTCATGGGGTTTGCCATTGGCTATGTGACGGGACTCCAGATTAAAGTCACCAGCCCCTTGACTCACAACATCTCTGGGACAGCCAAGGCCTGTGCACAGACTGTGCTGGCTGTTTTCCATTATGAGGAGACCAAGAGCTTCCTTTGGTGGACTAGTAACATGATGGTACTTGGGGGCTCCTTCTTCTACACCTGGGTAAAGGGGCTTGAGATGAAGAAGGCTCAGGATGAACCCAGTGTGAAGAGTGTCTCCAAGAGTGACTCAGGCGTTTGAACTGCTTCCTCCCCTGTTAAGGAGAGGACACTAGGTAGAGGTGTTCATCTAGGTTTCTATGCAGAACTAGCCACTGAAGTCTCTTAACTAAAGTGTTCTAAACAGGACACGCCCAAAGGTGGTGTGCTGAAGGCCAAACTGCAATGTCTGGTGTTTTCGGTGGCATGTGTGTTGCCACATGGCCTGTAGAATGCTTCTGTCTGTCGAATATGATTTTGCCATTCTTCCAAGGTTTTAATTCAAGCATCTGCGGAGTGGCTTCATAATCATGTAACCCTCTCTGTCATCCATACTTGTAACAAAGGGGAACAATTTCTCAAATGTTGGTTTCTGTTTATTTTTATCGAGCTTTATACTATTTCAGTAACTGTTTTTTCTTGTCAACAGAGCATGTTATGTCCTTGCATAGTCTGAACGCTACCTTGCCCATTGGCCAATGTCTGGAAGTCTCTGTGCACTGCTATGTCACCTGTTACTCGTAGCCCGTTACTCAGTATTCACATGTTTCTTGGTGAATGTAAATGAAATCATGCCTGCAAATCGGGATCAAAGAAGGAATGTATTGACTGCAGAGTTGCTTACGGCAAAGGTTAACTGGTTGGCACTATAGCTTTCTAAGCTAGATGCTGCAGCTTCTATTTCACTTGGGGACACATTTTGTTCGTCAACGTATAAACAGCAGTGTCTTGAAGTGAAATTTGATGAAGATGTTTTTCCATTCAGGCTTTTGTATCTTCTGTACTTCATATTTGCATATAATATAATTCTTAACTATTAATTCAGCCCTCAGGGAAGCTTATTTATACGTTTGAATAAGGTGCATTAAATCTACAACCGGAACTGAGCAGCTGTGCGAATATACCATTGGTTCTGTTTAAAGTGTTCCTTAGTGATACTGGCTGGTGTGTATGTTTTTATCCTGCAAGCTGATCCTCGTTTCATTGATGTGCAGGTAGTGATGCCAGCAGCTTCCTATACTACAGCTGGATTACTGTGAAGATTTTGCCGCTTGTTTTTTCCGAGTTCGGATGATGGGTGTTCACTGTGCCCCAACTTACCTCTAAACACATCCTAATTGTAAACCATGTCGCCTCGTTGCAAAGATCCTCAAGACCCACCCTGTCCACAACTCTGCATGTGTTGCACAGCTTTACCCTTCTGTTTATTAGATCATGCACTGTTCACCAGGCCCCACTCCTTGACTAGACTTAACCCCATTCATTCGACCACATCAATTGCAGACCACATCTGGTACATATATCAAATCCCATTCACCAAGTCGGACGCTGTTCACAAAATTCCCTTTTCCAGGCTGCACACCACTCACTCGATCACAGCCGATCCAGGATAACAGTGACACAAGACACTTTAATCGTGTGAAAAGAGACCACATTTACAAAACCGCACCAGCCCCACAAGGCTGCACACCAGTAAGGCCCTCTTTCACCAACCAATATCTTGATCACAATGCCATGGCACACTCCTCCGGGATACACGCTCTTCAGTGGGCTTAACCCACTCCGGGCTCCGCTATGTCCACCAGCCTGCAAACACATTTTACTCTATGCCCTCTTTACCACGTTCTGCCCTTTCCACCACACTGCCGTGCATTCACAAGCAAACCCCTCTCCAGGCTGTATCCACTAGTTCACCCCACCCCTTTTGTACAAAGTTGCAGGGAAAAGGTGTGGCTGCCAAATAAACTAAGCCTAGACATGCATTTGGTGTGCTACTAAACCTAGACATACATTTGGTGTCCTACCCACGGTATATTGTCGGTGTCTATCTTTCATAGTCACAATGGTTACTGCTTCAGAAGAGGGAAATGTGGAACAATGTTTTAAGTGGGGAGGTCGGTACTCATGTTGTCATGTGTCTCTAGACGGTATGGGTTCCTTTCGATTTCTGCAAAGTGATAGAACCCTGTCTAGTGCTGCATGTGTAGTTTATACCAAAGCACTACTGTTGGTAATGAAATATACCTGACTAGAAAAATTGGTTAAAACGTTGACAAAAAGTGCACAAATATTTGAACACAACTAAAAAGGTGTCTAACAAACCATTGTAGAACTGTTTCGGTGTATCACCCGCCTTAAGTACTCCTTGATGCTATTGCAAAATGTGCGTCCCCCACTTCTAAACCTGAATTTCTTTTTATTTTACCTCTTCCCATGACTGGTTATCCATACTACTTGCCAGTGACAGCTTAAGCTCCTTTATCCCTGCTGCTAAACTTCTCAGATTCGTTGTTGGCTTCTGAAAATGTTTATTCCCATATCCAGAAAGTCCCAATCACATCTGTTTCATCACCAGCAACTCAAGTTGAACTCCATATGCAAACATCTGAATTTTTTACAGATTCCCATTGTTGTCGCTTTCAGACTCGAATGTAGACAGATTTGGCATACCATTTTGTATGTCACGTTCCTCATTTCAATGACATCCTTCATTTTGTTGTCTACCATAACCTTATAGCCCCACGTTTGGTTATCGCCCATTGTTTGAACACTTTAAAAGCTCTTTAAGTTATGATGCCCTGTCCTCAAAGCCTTACAAATGCTTTTGTAGCCCCCACTCCCCTGACCTCTGTATTTAGGTACCATTATAGGAGTTGGAAGTGATCTGTCTGGTGAATCCCTGAGAATGGTAAGTGACTTTGTATTTTTTTTTTTTAAATGCTCACGTGGAGAATCGCCTTGCTTTGTGGTGTACATGAGCAGTAGACAGACCGCTGACACCGAGGGGGCATTCATCTGCCTTCACCCTGTGAGAATGGTCTTTGCAGCATATCTTTATCGAATGCCAACTCTGGCCTTTGAGTGCACCACAGCAAACTCCAGGAAATAACTAATTTATTGATATACATATAGACTCGAACATATTCACGCAGTCGCGTTCCACAAGTGTAATTTTTTTATTTTTTTATTTATTTGTTTGTTTTTTGTGTGTATTTAGTTATAAAACTTTTACACTCATCTCTATATATATATATATATATATATACTGTACAACTAATCATGAGCAACGATAAAATACACATTCATTATAAATACACTAGATACATGTTCACCCTAAAGTCACAGATAAAAAACATACAGTATAACACAAAAAAACTACATTACTTAAATTCTTAAATTCTCCAACATATCACATAAAATCCCCATTTAATGAAACAATGGGAAAATTCATTATTTATCCAAACATCTAATTAATAATAGTAATACTAATAGACCATCATACAAGAGACAGAAAATCAGGGCAAGAAACAGCATCAAGCATCATAGCATCCAACAGATGATTCAAGATCTGCTAAAAATGTGTCATCCTCTTCAAATTTCCACAAGTGTTTGTTCACATTCTTCCAGACCTGAGTAATGGCAATGGTAAGTTATAGCCAGCAAGGCACCTCAGCCAAAAACGTTCACTGTTGATGTTGTCAAGGTTAACCACACATTTGGCAAAATACATTTCATACACAGATCTCATCATTGAGCAACTAGTCAAGACATGTCTAGCTGATTCGATGGAATTCCTGTCGAGACATAGCCTACAGGTCCTCTTCTCAACAAGAATCCCAGCCCACGACCCATTAATCTCAAGAATATCCAATCAATTGAATTGTATGTTCAGGAATATTCTCTGTGTGACAGGTGAGGGCAAGAGCCTCAGATACATTTGGAGCCGTTTGTATTCAAACGGCATCAGTGAGAAGGAGGCCCATGATCTCATACTTGCCACCTTCTCATGGCTCATTACCTAATCACATTTTTCTAAGCACATTTTGAGGGATTTAAGCATAACGCCTTCACCATACTCCCAACATGGAGTCCAACCTATTTTCTCAAAAAATTGAAGGGTTCTGTCCTTAAATGTATTCAGGACCCCAGTTTTCCCACCCTCCAAAAAGACTTGAAGAATAAACGGGAGGGAATCAGGGCGAGCAAATTAAATTTTTATACATAGCATCGCCCTATTAAATTCAATATGAGCGGATAAGGAAATCAAGCCCAACTATAGGCGGACTGCCTGAATAGGTGTATAATTGAAGAGCCCCAATATTCTTCTCCAAATTATACCTTCCATCATGTCAGCCCACACAGACCAGTCTGAATATGTTGTTTCAAGAGCATAGAGAAAGTCAGCGGAATGTTTCTGTTTGTAAATGTTGAGGATGCCCAAAAGACTATAACCTGCAGTTCGTTTGGAAAACGCCATTACCGCAGTTATAGTAGACAGTATCTTTGCTCTTTTATTCTGTTGCACCCTTTCATTCACTCTTGTCATGCCAGAACAAATTTCATGTTGCAGGTATTTGTACCAGGTAACCTTTTTTATATCCCCCAGTGGGCATAAGGTTACAGATTTTTTTCCAACATTTACTGCCAACTGCCATAAATTGGGTTTTTCCCAGATTTATTTTCAAACCATTGGTGTAAGTAAACGCACAGACAGCCTTGGTGCTATGACCGATGCCACTATAGGTGTTATCAAAAATAATAAGGTAATCTGCATACCAAATCCATCCGACCTTCATAGTTAAAATTTTTGGAAAAGCATTATGTTTTTTCATAAATATGCCTCCAAAATTGGCCATAAACAAACTAAACAGTGTAGGGGCCAGGGCACAGTCCTGCCTCACACCCTTTCTGACCGATATGCAGGTAGACCTAAGTCCTTGGTTATTTAATCTGACCCTCGCCGTAGGGTTCTCATACAGCATCATACAAATGTATAAGAGATGTTTAGGCATATCAAATAGCTCTAATTTGGCCGATAGCTTAGCACGATCCACCATGTCAAACAGAGACGTAAAATCCACGAATAACATATACAGTGGGGGCTGATCATCACTATTGGCTTGCTCAATAAAAGTGTTAATAATGAAGATATTGTCATTGATGGAGCAGCCGTTGTGAAATCCGGTTTGGGCCCTATCCGGAATATTCTCACTATCAATCCATGCATTTATCTCTTTAACTACTAACGTACAGAATATTTTGCTTGGAAAATCTGTTAAAGCCAAAAGGCAATAGTTCTCAGGGAGATTACGTGGCCCACTTTTAAATACTGCAATGATGTTAGATGTCTTCCAAGAACTCGGGATAATACCGGTTTCAATTACTTTGCCAAAGATTATCAGAAGAATCTCAGCCCAGATTTCTGGATTGTCCTTAATAACAACATTACACAGCCCATCCGGAACCGGAGCGCGGGAAGATTTAATCTTTTAAATGATAGTAATTATATCATCCAAGTTGATGGTCAGATTACTAATGTTGGTTTTTTTCAGATATATCAGCTCACCTTTAAACTTGTCCGATAGAAAATTAACCCAGGAAGAGCTATTAATAGGAACTATGAGTTCATGTTGATTAGGGTGGGTGATTGGTCTGAAGGTTGCCCAGAATTGTTTGTATCGCCATCGAGCAGTATCCGCATCATGTGTTGCCAATTACTATTTTCATCTGAGGCCCTATAGCGTCTGACTGAGTTTCTATAATTGTTCTTAATCTGCAGTTGAGCCGTATAGAAATCATCAGGACAGGGACCACTATGTTCACATATTCTGAGATCTCTACGCATCTTAATCTTCATACTGTGTATAACCTTATCATAGGGCTTCAATGTATCCTTTTTTGGCGGTGAGGCAATAGTTTCCCTCCAATAGGCATCAATTCATGCATACAGGACGAAATCCAACAGATTATATCTTCAGCAGGCAATGTGACCAAATGATCGACATGCAATCTTCGGCTCCATGCTCGAGCTTTAATAAGATTGCTGTCTGACCAACCTAGTCTATTACCTTTATCATTAGTATTTACCTCACCAGTCTTATCAATATGGCAACATTTTCTCTTTATCCCATGCCATGGTACAGACCAACATAGAATGATCACTAAAAACATTAGGCAGCATTTGAAAGTTAGTTTAGCAAACAATTTATCACTTAAATTTATATGAGCCAGAGTAGAGGAGTACCGGCCATTAGTCCAGATAGATGCAGATTGTGTCTAACTCTTCCCAAACCCATTAGCCACATATAATTCTAGATCAGAGAAGAAGGTTTTCCATCTTATAGATCTCTCCTGGCCTCCACCAGACACAGAAGTGCCCTGTTTATGCTCGATGACATTGCCATTAATATCATTGGATACCAGTGTAACTAACCCACCATATGGTCTACCCGTAACTTCTTTTTTTGCAAGATTATAATATGCAGTATAACTATCAAAGTCCACTGTATGGAGAAGCCAGGTCTCTTGCAAGGATATCATTTCAGCCTTGTTGAAGAGGGAAAAAGAACCTGAGGATCCCAAGAGATGACAATGATCACGTGTATTCCAGGATATTGTAGTTAGTGAGGCTCATTTAAGATTAGTAATAGGCAGTGTAGGAAAGAGCAAAGCCATTCACAGTGGGATTTCACTTGGGCCTCATTAGTAGAGGAAGTCTTTGGTGGCCCAGATCTGCCAACCTTAACATAGTTTTTCTTTCCACTAAATTTCATACACTCACTTTCACATTCACCATCCAACGCATAGCCACTATTTTTCAAATCTTCAGTACTTTCACGGATAAGGGACACTACAGCGTCGGAGAAACAGTGTACCCTGGTAAAGCCATGGCACGGTTCCACAAACTTAAAATCCCCAGTCCCTTATAATTCTCAGAGCTAGTTGTGCATTTAATATCTCCAAGAGCCTACTTCTATTGATAGGTCTCTTTACTTTATTTACACTAGCTGAAATGGTGAACAGCCTCTTTGGGAGATTTCCTTTGTCATTACCACCATAATTTCTCACAATTCCACTTGGTCTAATATGATTCGTGCTCTCGTCGCGATGCGTGATGTCGTTTGCACGTTCACGCGAGACGTCATCGCGCACGTGACGCGCTGACGCACATGACACGAATGTTGCAGGAAGTCAATTCCCGCTAAACTGAATATACGAGCCAGTCTCGTTACCTAATGCACCGCGAATAGTAGCCAGTTCTCATTAGGCACACGAGCAGGATCCTCACTATCAGCACGCCAGATATCATTAATAGGTAAGCTATCTGAAGGATATTATAGATTGTTGGGAGTTGCCCACTCTCTATTTCCCACCTAATACCTAAATATGTTATTCTTGAGGTCAAACTAAAGCCCTGACACTGATTTAATTTCAGCCTTAATTCTTTCTTTCCAAATTAGGATCTTGGACCCCCATTGGGGTATGCAAAGGGAGAACCTAACACACTACCCCCTCTTGCTTTGAAACTCCAGCCACTCCTGCCAAGGAATGACTTGGACTAGAGATTTTTGAACTACAGGCAACTGAAAGAATGTAGCGAAATAATCCCAAGCTCCATGTAGTTTCAAATCCAAGGTACATCGCTCTGTTATTCTCTTGGATTCTCCTTTTATGAATACATGTCTTGATTTTTGATACTTTACTAATTAGACCTACCCTTGTCTTGCAGGGTACTTATTTACCAGTATTGACATACGAAGACTGATAGATGTTAATCTCATCCACCTAGACCCAGGGTTTCAACCTCGTGGCACCGATGTGAGGTAGGAAGCACTATGGTAGTCTGCTTATAGTAATTAGTAAGAAAGTCTTGTTTTTGATTAATTGAGTAAAAATTACAACTAAGAATAATGTCTTCTCTTGTAGATATCCAGACACAACGTCTCGGAAGTTTAGAATATTGAAGATTAATCATTGGACAGAAATTTTTCTTGACAATCTTTAACATCCACTCCAGAAGAAGGGAGCTTTCCCGAAACGCGTAGTTTTTATGTTTGAATTTTGATGACTTATCACGTGTGAGGAAATTACAGAGACTTCTAAAAGTTTCACACAACTTTATTGTTTGCAAACTATATGTATGTTAATAAGAGAAGTCCACTAAAGTCTATGTGAATAAATCTCTTTGGTAATATCGATAATTGAATCATTTACAAAGCTTTTGACATAGCGGTATGTCTGTATGCTGATTAACATTTATATCTAGAGAACTATACATATTGACTGTCTGTGACAGTACCTAGAGTGTGCCGGGGACGCGAGGGGCCCACATCTTGTGGTTACCCTCCCTCTTCCAGTTTTTCCAAACCCACAACCTCGTGTCAAGGTTGTGTTACACTCCTCAGCACCTCACTATCAATCTTAAAACCAACAAATAGGTTTTTCCAGGACAACAATAGGAGTGCATATGTGTTAATTGTTTCTTATTACCACCATCATTTCTCATCTCAGTAATCGCCTTTTGCTTTCTATAAACGACCTTCTGCCGACCACTAGCACCATCTCTCACCCTATTTTTGAGTTCAGGAGTTCTAGCTATCAGACAACTACTATCCAATTCGGTGTCACTTGTTCAGAGGAGTTAGAACTAGATTCCTTACCAATACCTTCAATAACTGTCCCATCAGGGTTGGTTTTAATCTTTTGTTTTTTCCTGCAGGACCCATCAACCATGTAGTAAGATTACCTGTTTTAAGTGCCAACCTTTTAGCTTTACTTACAGCCCTCTTACGCCCACGTTTGGAGAGGGGTTGTTTATTACTAGAATCAGTGGGAACATTCCCACCACTCACATATGGTTGATTAAGCTTAGACTTGGCCACTAACTTCTGCTTCCGTCTCCTCTCCCTTTTTGACATAATGGCAACCCTCAGGACTCCCAACTTCACTCCTAGCCAAAACCTCAACCAGCGTAGATTCTAAATTAATAGGAGAAGTTATACCAATATCTGTTTCAGATGGCAGATCTACATTAGGCCTCCCAATAGTCTCAGTACACACCACTGCATTCTCTTTCACCATACAGCTTAACATTATTTTCATTATTTTCCACTGTACAAATAATATTATGACACAGCTTCAGCAACATTTTCAAAGCAAAGCTGGTAGCCGTTTTATGCACGTCCAGCTCCTTAGGTTTGCTACCAATAGTGCAATTAGTACACTCATGCGTATTTCTTATGGGAGCAGGATACTAGCACCACTAACATCGTCTGTCAGACCACGGTCAGTGACCCAGGAGCACACATGCACGGCCATCCTCGCGCTGGAGTGGGATCATTACAGAAAAGGCGCGTAATTACCCCCCATGTAATATGGAAAAAGGCCACTTGGACCTTGTCCTGGCTCCTCTGGCTCATAGAAGGGGGTGTGCAGGTGTGAAGAACACAAGCTAAAGGACAAAGGACTTCCGGGAGTTCCCAAATGGCGTGGCGCTGAGCCACGGCCTCTGCTTTCATGCAGACCCGTGTTTGGGTGTGGCTAGGCATCTCGGGCTTGGCTGGCTATATAAGCCATGCCCCTGCCTAGAATCGTGTTTCGTGTTACTCTGCCTGTAAGCAGCGAAACGCTCACCGTGATCCACGATCTGCCAGCAACCTGCAATAAAGAAAAGAAGCATTAGGATCTTTGTGTTCAACTTCTACCGCTCGTGCTACAGTCGAGCTATACTCACCCGACTTCCGTTCATCTCATCGGGTCTCGTAGAAGGAACTCCAGGCGGCTTCAGCGTCGCTCCGTACACCGGCATCTGAAGACAAAGAAACACAGGTTAGCACACAGAAGCGAAGTAATGTTTGGAAATCCTGAACGCAGCACCAAGGCGCGCGCACATACTTACCCCCTGTAACGCAGGAGCATCGAACTGTGCCGCTCTGGTCACACGCGCTGGAGCCAGGCGTAATTCCTACCGGTACCTGCAAGACAAGGAAAGGAACAAAAGAAAGGAAATTAAGCACGCAAAGAACATAATAAAACAAGGAACAAGCATAAGGCAAAGGCCATAAGCAACAGCGCCCGACGTCCCCGCGGAGACAAGGTGAGTGTTACAACCAGTTAAACACGGAGATCAAGAGAGTCTATCTGTAGAGGGAACAATCACATCCCTAGATGCACCCACAGGCATACGTTCTTCGAGCACAGAGGCAAATTTACCACTGGAGGGAGCACCATTGGTTCTTGGGTGCTCCATATTCAAAGTAATGTATCCTTCCAAGCTGTAGCACAAGTTCAACAGCAAATTATTATTGTCAAATTCTCCCGAGGTACAAGCCTCGTCACACGGGAGCTCACCCAATTCTGCTGGTTCATCATGAATTTCAACCACAGCTTGTTGTTCCCCAAAAAAATCTGTAATCTTTTTGTCTCTAACAGGAAGAGTCTGAGAACTTATATCCTCCGTACCTACATCACCTTTGCCCGTAGCATTCGTTTTATTTCCCTTCAGTTTGCTACAGAGTTTCATTGCACTTAGATTCTTGTCACAGTAGATTCCGGAATACCACCGCTTGAGAGAACAGAGCACCTGGAGGCTCAAAGATAAATCTACAGTCACCAGTCCGGGACACACAATCCAGATGGTTAGGATGTATCCACAGTCACCTACCAGAAATGCCATGTACAGTGGTATTCTGACACTTCAGACAGTTCCAAATTGGCTCAAAGATTTCAAAAATCTGCAGTCGCCAATGAGGGAGCAACCCACGGCTAGTTTATGCAGATGTATCCAGATAATGTAGATTATTTATTTATGGCGCATTATGAAATACCTGGAACTTGCATACAACGCGCACAATGTTTGGAAACCCTGAAGCATAATAATGTGTCTAGGACATCGGACCCCTCCACTTACTACGTCAGGACCAGAACACACGTGCCACGTGTATCCGTGGGGAACAAGCCCTTGGTACTCCAGACAGTATGATTGGGGAGGGACATAGAAGTCTTACCAGCAATGGAGTCCGGCACTCTCACCCCGAACACCAAACACACAGCAGCTCACTGCAGCGCATCCACTCCTGATGCAGTTTTTAAAGGCAGCGCCGGCCCCAGCAGGTAAGCACAAACAAAAGACTTTGTAGAAAGACAGCAAATTCGAGTTTCCGTGTGTTTTACCTCGAGTGTAATATGATATTGATCACAGTAAGATGAGGTGTTTTCCCTGTAACCTCTGCTCTCTTTACCTTGGTGTCAGATAACTGCTCAGTAACTCTCCATTAAGTTTTTATATTGCTAGCTGTTGGGATTACATTTAATAGCTTTACCATGGGCACACATGGATGCATGTTTGGCTTTATTCCCAGATGATCACCCTGTACATTTTCAACTTCCCTTTCGAAGCGTCTCTATGCTGACTTCGTTCATGCAGCAATTTGGTACTTCCCAGGTTCACCTGCCCCGCAAGATCTTGCTACTGCCCCATCTTTTTGTGTGGCGTTATAATGTGGTGATGTGCAATGCATGTCGTGCTGGCTGTGATGTGTGCATAGCACGATACATACAGTCGTAATGTAGGATTGTATGTGTGTAGTATTGTATGTACATTGTAAGCCAGTCAGAGGGCACAGTGAGTTGAACACTTGTCCCCGATATCTGTGCGCAGCCTGCTGTGGCAGGTTCGAATCCTGGCAAGGTCAACTCGGCCTTTCATAATTCCGAGGTCGATATATTGAGTACCACTCTGTGGGATAATGTCATCTGTTATTTAAGCGCTCTGAGACCCATGGGTGTGTACTGCTATCCATGCCTCAATATCAACATTTTTGAAAGAAGGGAAATCACCCATGGCAACAAGCAGTTATAGACCCATTAGCATGATTAATATGGACAATAACATTTTCGCCAAAGCTCTAGCATTGGAAATGGAAAGATTTCTACCAACAAAAATAGACCAAAGTCAAACAGGTTTCGTGAAGGAGAGGCATGCCTCAGACAACAAGAGAAGGTTGCTGTTAACGTTATTTGAGAGTAAAGAACATCAGAAGGAGGTGGCGGTGCTGTCGTTGGATGCAGAGAAAGCCTTCGACCGGATAGAGTGGGAGTATATCTTTGCAGCCTTGGATGGTTTTGGATTTGGGGGTAACTGGTTAAAATGGATCAAGCTCTTATACTCTTGTCCAACTGCTTGGGTGAAAATGAATGGATGTGTCTCTGATAAATTTGAGCTTGAGAGGGGGGCGAGACAAGGCTGTCCGCTCTATCCTATCTTATTCGTGATTGCAATAATGGAGCTTCTTGCTGTCTGGATTAGGGAAGATGTGAAAGTTGAAGGAATACAATATGGAGAGGCCTGTCAAAAATGTCGCTCTAGGCGGATGACATGCTACTGGTCCTGCAAAACATCCAATCTTCAATTCCGGCGTTGTTGGATCAAATTGAAGCCTTCCACAGAATCTCGGGATATAAGATCAATTGGAAGAAGTCCGAGGCAATGCCAGCGTCAAGCTCCTGTTCGACCTTCATGTACGGATTTAATTGGTATCCTGAAAAGATGCATTATTTAGGGATCTGGTCGACGAAAGATGTGGCTAAAATGATGGAGGTCAATAAGTATTGGGTGGCGCTGTTGAGCAGCGGTCGGATGCAGTCGTAGTCACCTGCTGTTCCGCCTGGGCTGCCCAAATCCTACACTTATCATGACGTTTATGAAGAGACGCTGTGGGGAAACGATATTGGCAGAGAGGGGAAGGTCTCCACACCATCCCCTTGAAAGTTCTGAGAAAATCGAAGCATCCACGCACTGTAACGCAGTTTGGAAGCTGGCCGCGGCTCTGCGTGGAAAGGTCCTGCGGCATCTGCAGGGAGGAGGAGCTCCACTATGCCGACGCAGGTGAAGGACCGAGGCCTCCCGCTGGACCGCGCTGCCGGCCCTGCACCCGGTTGGTGACCCGGCTGATCCACCTGATCTGTAGCGGTGAGGAGCCGAAGGGGAGCCTGACTAAGAGGAGCAGAAACGGGGCGCCGGCAGGGTTAAAGCCGGCCCTCCACGACCCTACACTAACATGCCACGCTGCCCTTGCGACGCGCTGATGGCCCGGTAGCAGTGGCCCAATGTTAATATTCTGCACAGAGCATTAGGGTGCGCTCTGGGCATTGCAAGTACACGCACAGGCCTATCACTGGGCGGCGGAGGCGCGGCAGTGAGACACCTTCTCCCCCCCCCCCCCCATTCCAGGGAGTGAGCAAAAGAGCGGCAGAGAGGGAAGACCATACACTGAGGCAAGCTCCAGTCACTGGTGTGCACTACAAAGGCACATCGGGAACAGGCGTGTGGGCTGCCAAACGAACTACGGGCCCCTGGCACGAAAACACCCCACACAAGTAAGAGGGGCCTCTTGGGGGTCAGGGTGGGGCTGTGCCGCCTTTGGACAATAGATGCTTAGACCAGCTGGGCAATGGAACAGGGCCCCCCTTTTTTTCCCCTCTCTCTTCCCTCCTGGTGCCCACTGGGGGCAATGCCACCTTGCAGGGGGCACAACCAGAAGCTCTGCACAGCCAGGGGGCCTATTGGGGACCTACATCCTGGCCAAGCGGCCCCACGGGGCACCAGATAGCTGGCAGGAAGATCCATACCATTAGCATCTACACCGAATGCACTCATTGAATAAGGTGGCTGACTACCTGCAGAGTCACAGTGAGGATCCAGGACACTGCAGAAGAGACTGGGCATACAAAGGAACTGGCTCTGTACGAATAGACTTGCAGGATATCTGGTAATGTGAGCCCCCCCAATTGAGCCAGTGCTAGACCAGAGCAACTGCCAACAGGGAACTCGAGGCTCCCCTGACTCCTTTAATGCACCCACTGCTTCCTGGGATCCCAGACACTTGCTTGGGCTCCGTTGAGCACCAGACCTCGACCCTCGTACCAGAGGGACGTGCCCCCCCGCAGACCAACCCACCGACACTCGAATGGGGTGACACATGCTCCACAAGACATCTGCACAGAACAAAATAGACAGGTACACTATGTCTGTCCTGGAGATACCCCTAATTCGGCTGACCATGCTGTAAAAGACACCCCAGCTAATGAAACAGGGCAGATGCTGTCTCTCACAGACATAATGACTGCCATTAGAGAGTCCAGGACCTCGGTGGAGATGAAAATTGATGGTTTGGCCTCGGAGGTCTCCTTCCTACGCCAGGACCTGCGAACCCTGACATCTCGTGTGGGGGAAACAGAGCAGAAAATCTCTGACGTGCATGTAGAGAAGAAACTTGCCACCCTCGAGGCCAGGGCCGATGATAGCAAAGGCTGATCTCGGCACAATAACCTCTGCATACTCGGGCTCCCGGAGCGAGAGGAGGGACCATCCATGGAACTCTTCTTATAGGATTGACTCGCAGACCTAATGGCTCCCCAAAAACTCTCAGCATTTTTCTCCATCGAAAGGGTGCATAGAGTCCCAGCTGGCAGACCGGTGCCTGGAACCCCTCCACGCACAGTGATCGCCAAGCTCATGAACTATCGGGACCGGGATACAATTCTATATATGGCACGCTCAAAAGGTCCAATCGCCTATAATGGGAGCCGGATAGGTTTTTTTCACACTACACGTGTGCGGTCCAAATGGCCCGCCAGTCCTATGACTCCATCAAACGGAACCTGGCATCCCTGAGCATCAAATATGCACTTTTCTTCCCTGCCACTCCCAAGCTGTACCACAACACTGTCCACGTGTTTCAGAACCAGAAGGAAGCATGGGACTGGCTCGAGACGCAGGTTTTATCCTCCCCAAGATCTAGAGACCACACATCGATGAAGGAGAATGGCCGCAGCACCCCGGCCTGGGGACAAACGGCCATTCCAAGCATGGATAGCCCAGAGCATAACTCGCCTGGTAGCGTTGGAAAGACCTGAGGGCTAGAGTGGCACCAGGCTCAACAGATCGAGCCGCTTTGGCGGAGGGCCCACACTGGTTCTCTTAATCTCCCTCCCCCTGGGTATGATAAGCTTAACTTGTAAGACACTTGTATTCAGATTGGGCAGCCCAGGACAGGAAGGAAGAGCAGCGGCCTAATGCCCTGGGGAGTTCCCTGAATAAGTTCTTATTATTTATGGTTACACGTTTGGGCAACCGGTGCTTCCAGTTGGGGTGGGAGGAGTTCACGGGTGTTGGCTACCAAGAATCACAGAACAAGAAGTCAAGATATCTGTTGTAGTTGGTGCAGGAAGCGCAGACACTTCATGCATTGGGATTGAGGCACCCAAAATTCCCTGGGTTAAATTACGCAGTTACATGGCAGCCTCCAAACAGACCCTTGAAAATGGTACATCCGGACACACAGCTTATATCACATACCCACTTAGCAGAGGCAGGATCAATTTGTATTTGTTTTATTTGTATAGCGCAGACCAGGCCCAAGGGCAACCAGGCGCATATCTTAGTCGAACGTTACATTTATGACATATAATCACAGTGGTCAACAGAATTATCAAAAAGTATACAATTGACGTTACAGATCAAGGCGACAAGCAAAAGCAGTAATGACGGAGTAAAACGGAGCAGGGTCCCAGAGGTGGCCCGTCAAGTACAGAAGAGCGGTTATTGGTGAGATGTAGCTAACCAGAGCTTGGCTTTGTGTTTGAATAGGTTGAATGATGGTAGAGTTCTGATAGAGAGTGGTACGGTGTTCCAAAGATTGGCTGCCAGGACTGGGGAGCTGGTGCCCCCAGCAGTTTGGAGCTTGAATCTAGAGATCGCGAGACCTTGGGATTGTGCAGCTCTAAGTACTCGCGATGGTATGTACTGAGTGAATCGCGAGGCTAGATATGTGGGGGCCTGATGGTTTACACATTTGTATGTGAGGGCCAGTGCTTTCAGGGAGATCCTTTGGGCGACAGAAAGCCAATTGAGGTTCTTCCTGGTATCTGAGATGTGGGCAGATCGGGGGATATTGAGGGCCGCTCTAATGGCATTACTTTGGGTAGTCTGAAGTTTGTTGAGATTACCTTGGTTAGTGCCTTGGTACAGTGTATTACAGTAGTCCAATTTGGACATAATGAAGGTCCTGGCCAGGGTGATGCAGTTCTGCGTGGTGAAGAATGGGCGACAGGCTGAGATCAATTTGCAAGTGTAAGCAGATGCAACAGCCACTGCATTGGTTTGTCTAGTGAGAGTCAGGGAAGAGTCAAGGTAAATACCCAAAGTTTTGGTATCTTTGGATACTTTAATTAGATTGCCGTCAATATTAAAGGAACCAAACAGGGGACTCAGTTTGTTGAGTCTCTGTTGCGTCCCTAAAATGAGAAGCTCAGTCTTGTCATCGTTGAGGTACAGTTTGTGCTGGGCCATCCATGCTTGGATAACAAGGTAGATGTCATTAAGGGCTTTAGAGTCCGCAATGTAGTCACCAGGGATGGGTATAAGTATCTGGGTGTCATCAGCGTAATTCGTGTAGATGACGCCCAGATAATCAAGCACATCAAATAGAGGTTTGGTGAAGACATTGTAGAGAGTTGGGGAGACACAGGACCCTTGCGGGACTCCACAAGGGACTGGTGTAGGATCAGCCGATGAGGTTGGTGAAAAAACTCTCATGTGCCTGTTGTCGAGGAATGACCTGATCCAGTTGGATGCATTGTCGGAGAAGTGGGCAGCGGACTTCAGGCGCCGACATAGTATTTGGTGATTGACCAAATCGAAGGCAGCGGATAAGTCCAATAGTAGTAAGAGGGCCAGTTTGCTGTTGTCTTTAAGGTCATCGATTTGAGTTTTGAGGTCAAGAAGAGCTGTTTCAGTCCTGTGCTTGGGTCTGAAGCCAGATTGTCTTGAGCCGAGGAGGTCATAGGTTTCCAAGTAGTTCTGAATCTGCAGGCATGCTGCTCTGTCAAGTATTTTGAGTAGGCACAGTACACTTGTGATAGGTCTGTAGTTTGTTGGTGTTTCAGGGTCTAAGGTCAGTTTTTTTTAGGAGAGGGATAACCCAGGCGTCCTTTAAGTTGTTGGGTACCGTTCAGTTAGGAATGAAGAGTTAATGAAGGTGGTTATAAAAGGAGCAAGGTCATGTGCCACTTCCTTAATGATAGGTGCTGGGCAAGAGTCGCCTTGGCAGTTAGATGGTTTTAGATTACGAATGATGTTTTTTCGACCTCGAGGATAGAGAGTGGGGTGAAGCTAAAAGGAGTGTGAGAAACGGATGCCGTCGGAGTAGTGGACGATTTAGTGGGAGGGTTGGCCAGTAAGGTGGTTTGTTTGGCGTTCATTTTCGATTGCAATGTGGTGATTTTGTTGAGGAGGGCGTTTTGGATGTTATTGCACCATTTACTGTCTTTAATGCAGGTATCCGGAGCTGGAGAGGGGGATTACAATTCTTTAAGGATTTTAAATAGCTCCTTGGTGTTGGATTCCGGTTGGGTGATACGTTGGTTATAAGTCTCCTTTTTGGCTTGTAAAATCGCTTCCTTGTAATTGTGGGTGGTGATGATGAGGCGATCTTTGTTAGTCACATGGGTGGCTCCTCCAGAGTGATTCTGCCTTACATTTTTCTTTACGTAGAATTCTTAACTGCGGGGTGAACCAGGAGTTCAGATGGGCTTGTTGTTTGGCTTTCCGTAGTTTGAGCGGTGCTATATTGTCGATGGCTTTAAGCAGCGTTTGATTGAAGATATCTACTAAAACTGTGGGATCGTTATGTTGAGTCATGCTGTTGTTCAGGATGGGAAGGATAAGTGGGAGTAGTTTGTCCCTGGTGATGTCTTTTTTTATTCCTTGTGGGAATGGCAGGAGCTATCAGAGGAGTGGTGTGCGGGTTGGTTGCTGGTAAGTGGAAGATGATGATGTGGTGGTCAGACCAGGCGCAGGCGTGGTTGGAACTTATGGTAGTGTTGCAATTAAGCTCAGTAATCCAGTCGAGCGTTCTGCCCCTTATATGGGTAGGTTCGTCAATGCGTTGCTGGAAGCCTAAATTAGCTAGTGTGGTAGCGACCTCAGAGGCCAGGTGATCCTTGGTGTCGGATAGGCCAAGGTTGAGGTCTCCTAGAAGCAGTACCTAAGAGTTGGGTTTAGTATTGACTGTCAGGATGGCTGTGATCTCATCTATGAAGGGACTGAGTGGTCCTGGAGGTCTATAGATGAGGTGGAGAGTTGCAGTGTTAGTAGGAGAGAGGGTGAGTTTCACAGAAAGGGATTCTGCAGAACTAAGCTCAGTGTTGGGGATAATTCTAAGTGTAATGTTGTTTCTATGTATGAATGCGACTCCGCCTCCTTTGGATGTTGATTGTCTGTCAGCTCTAATGATAGAGTAACCCTTGGGGATGGCGAGGGCAAGAAGTGGGCCAGAGGCTGCATGTAACCAAGTTTCTGTGATGGCCACAAAGTCGAGGTTATGAGTGGTGATAAGGTCGGAGATGTCCAACGCATGGGCCGTAATAGATCTGGCGTTAATAAGGACACCCTTGAGTTCTTTGTTGGAGATGGTGCTGTGGGAAGGTGGTATCTTCTGCGTGGTGGGGAGAGTAGTGGTAGTGTGTATGTGCTGAGTGCAAGGGGCAGGATGGGCCTGAGGCAGTCTAGATCCAAGTCTAAGATTCCTGAGTTGGAGCGTGCAAGGTTGATTAGGTGTAGGTTTAGTGGCGAAGTGTTGGAGCCATAGGGCGGGGTCATTTAGGTATGGGTTGCTAAGGAGCATTGTGGGATAGTATGAGGTAGAGTGATGAAGGTTGCTCTTAACAATGCTAGACGTGGGGGAGCAAAGGGATGTGGTGATGATGAGCCCTACGATGACAGTGAGAGTAAGGTGGCTGACGGTTAGCAGTGACTGCATGTCGTGATCCAAGTGTCCTAGTTGTCTATGGGGTAAGGTATGAGTGCACTGAAGGATAAGTAGTGAGATTCTGCACTGGGCAAGCGTAGGATTAACCAGGAAGTCGCTGTCCGGGTGCAGCTTGTTAGGTAAGTACATGTGCAGGAATGCAATCAGTGACTCGAAGGTAGGTATATGTGCAATAGTGCAGTCAATGACTCAAAGGTGGGTACATGTGCAAAATGCGATCAATGACTCAAAGGCAATGGTTCAGCTAGGCCGACTAGGTAAGTACATGTGCAAAAATGCAATCAATGACTCAAAGGCAGTGGTTCAGCTAGGCCGACTAGGTAAGTACATGTGCAAAAATGCAATCAATGACTCAAAGGCAATGGTTCAGCTAGGCCGACTAGGTAAGTACATGTGCAAAAATGCAATCAATGACTCAAAGGCAATGCTTCAGCTAGGCCGACTAGGTAAATGCAGCAGGTTGCAAGCAGATAGAATAACGTCAAGCGCTATGCGAGTACTGTACATAAAGGACGCTGTGCGGCATGCATATGCACAATTAGGAGAGGCAGTCATGCGCAATCAACTGCTGAGATATAGATAATCCCACATTGGCGGGTGCGCTCCCGAGCGAGAGTGGGGAGTGTCTTATTATCCAGTAGTTAGAACGAGGATATCAGGCAGGGCTTGATAATGCTGGGCTCAGCTGGGTTAAGGGAACAAAGAGTCTTACCACGTTTGTTGTTGGTCGAGCATGGTTCGTGTGTGTTCTATGGTCAAGTGTGCGTCCGAAGCTGGGAATGAATGTAGTCCGGAAGTGCTGCGGAGCAGTGTCCAGCACCGTAGCGTACCGGTGTGGACAGGGGCAGACAGGAAGGGCCCTCATACTCCGTGGCCCTTAGTCGTAGTGGGCCGGCTTCCGCCTCCGGTTAACCACGAAGACTGAAGAGGGTGGCTTCGGGTACGTTGCTAGGCAACTGCTCGGACGCTATGAGCGCTTTGCAGTGGCCGCCATTTTAAGGAGGCTGGATAACGGGCGAAACTTGTGGTTCTGGAGCCGGTTGGGGGGCAAAATGGCAACGGATGCAGAGGCCACCGTGCCCGATTGCCCAGTACACCTCCGGCAGATGGGCAAAAGGTGATTTCAGGTCGTGTTGATGTCACGTTCAGACGCTCGCTCGCTCCTTGGGATCCTAGCTGCTCCTGCAGCATGGATCAGAGCCGGCAGCATGCAGCAGTGCGTGGCTGATGTTGCGGGCTCCTGCCCTGGGCAAATGGGCAGGGGGCACCAGGACAGGTAATGAGAGGGGACATACACATGGGTTGGGGGGCCACCAAGACATATGATCCATCTTGATATTTCAAAACGCTACACACGCGCTTAGGACGTACGCTGATGTTCCTATTGACCTGGAACGTTAATGGCCTTGGTTCCTGTGTCAAATGCAGACTAGTGCTCCAATACCTCAATCGATACTCACCAGATATAGCCCTCCTCACAGAAATCCATTTGATCAGACACTACTCACACACATACTAGGCTCGGTTCTCAAGAGGTGCCAGGGGCAAGATGATGCTCATCCACAAATGAGTGCCGCTGCAGGTCAGGAAAGTGCGGGCTGACCCCCGCGGCCGCTTCGTAGAGGTACTCTGTGACATATGGTGAGAACGATGGGGCCTCATTGCAGCTTACGCTTCCCCACACTCAAAAAGGAACTCAGTGAACTACAGAACATATTGCTGGAGAAACGAGCAGACCTGTGGGCCCTATGGGGGGGATTTTAATTAAGTCATGGAGGTCGCAGTTGATGGATCACGCAGGGGACCCAGGATTCGGCGCACCCCGACTGCTTTATACACTTTTGCCGAAACACTGAGATTGTCTGACACTTGGAGAACACTACACGTTACTGACACTGGGTTCTCGTTTTATTCCAATGCACATAAGACATTCACGAGAATTGACTATGCTTTCATCCCCTGCAATATGTCCCATAGGCTCATAGCTGCTGAATTTTTGGCAAGGGGCATCTCGGATCACTCCCCTCTGCTTATAACCCTAAAAAGTGCACACCACCGACCAGACACCAACTGGCGTCTGAATACATACTACCTGGGGTTGCCCGAGATTGCAGAGGGACTAGAGAAGAAGACCGCGGAATACTTCGAAATAAACAAAGGCTCTGTGGACTGCCCAATCATGATGTGGGAGGCATACAAAACAGTCCTTCGTGGGGAAGCCATCTCCTTGGTGTCGGCCCACTGTAAGCAACACACCCAGAAGATTGTGGACGCTGAAAGACAGGTATCCGAGAGTGAGGAACAATTCCTTGTGCAGGGAACCAGGGCCTCACAAGAGGCCTTGATAACGGCACAAGAGGCCCTCAGCAACATAGCCCTAAACAACGCCCCGACCGCTCATTGGCTGGTCCGGATCCAAATCTACGAGAGAGGGGATAAGGCAAGCAAGACCCTGGCCTGGCTGGAGAGATGCGAGCAAAGTAAAGGTCATGTGCGGACCATCCGATCGCCCGATGGGGAGCTATTGACAGCAGACTCTGACATAGTGGAGCCCTTTGCCACCTACTACAAAAAACGTTATACCCCACCCGTAGTGAGTCCCACACCCGCTCACTCCAACTTTCTTGACCAGATAGCTATCCTGAGACTCTCCACACAGCAGGCAGAACTCCTAGACACTGAGAACACTGAAAATGAACTGCATGATGCGCTAGCACAGCTTCAAACCGGAAAGACCCCGGGGCCTAACGGTTTCCCAGTGGAAACCTGGAAACGCCTAGGCAACACATTAACAGGGCACATGCACCGCATGTTTCTCTAGAGCAAAGAACAGGTAGTACTCCCCCTAGACCTCAGAAGAACGTGCATAGTGGTCATTCCTAAACCTGGGAAGCCCCCAGAAGACTGTGCCTCTTATCGGCCCATCTTGCTGATCAACTGAGAGGCAAAAATCCTTGCACGGGTACTTGCTAATAGACTGCTCGTGGTGATTGAATATCTCGTTCACCCAGACCATAGTGGGTTCATGCCCAACAAGTCCACTCTCATGAACCTTCGCAGAGTCCAACTTGCTCTCGACAGGGCCACGGAGATACCGTACCCAATAGCCTTGCTAGCGGTCGATTTCGAAAAAAGCATTTGACTCGGTCGGATGGGAGGCCCTGTGAGATATCATGGGTCGGATGAACTTTGGGCAGGGCTTCATCTCCTGGGCTAAGCTTCTCTACGCATCCCCAAAAACAACCGTGAGAGTGAACGGCAGGTCGTCCAGATTGTTTCCACTGGGCCATAGAACCAGGCAGGGCTGCCCTTTCTCTCCCCTTCTATTCGTACTAGCTATCGAGCCACTAGCAATAAAATCCGAACAGATAACTGGTCTGGATTCACCTGGCCAGGGGGAGGGGAGGATTGACTTTCACTTTATGCAGATGACGTCCTCATATACCTTAGGAACCCTGTGAGCTCCTGCCCAATTGTGTCTCATACTCTTAGGGCATACCAAAATTTCGCCGGGCCTAAAGGTGAACAACCAAAAAACCGTGTACTTCCCAATTCAGGGAGCTGACACCGCCATCCCAGAGACTTGCCCCTACCACGTCTCCATTCGGGACTTCACATATCTGAGCATACGTATTGGCCCAACTCTGGATAGGTTCCTTCAGCTTAACCTACAACCTGTACTAGACAGATTTAGTAGGAACGTTTCCCATTGACAAATGCTCCCACTATCATTAATGGGCAGAGCAGTGCTGTTCAAGATGATGACACTCCTGAGACTCTTGTACGTCCTACAAAATGCTCCACTCCCCATTCCTCTCGAAACCTTTGCATTAATAGACAAGAACTTACGCACATTGCTTTGGGGGGGGGACACAACCCAGAATTGCTCTCACAACACTACAGTGCTCAGTATGGGACAGAGGCATTGGACTACCATGCATTCGCACATACTATTTAGCAGCACAGACGGGGATGGTAAACAAACGGCTACATGGTAATGCCACACATCCGTATAGCGACAGCAGCTATGCACCCCGTACCACCCCTCCAGGCTCTGTATGCTGACAACAGACGAGTATGGAAAATACCAAGAATGTCACTTCATACCCGCCATACCTGGAGAGAAGCACACAAACATATTGGTTGGGGAGCAAAACGAACACTAGCCTAACCCTTATGCCACAATGCACATCTCCCAGAGATACAAAGAATGGGCTGTTCTGAGAACTGGGAAAAGCAAGTGATATACACACTGGCACATGTGATCTAAGAGGGACGCCTACTAGAGTTTGAAACCCTGAACGACAAATTTGGCCTGACGCCTATGGACCGGTTTAGACATGCACAACTTGCTCATGCCATGCATACCCAGTTCCCAGACATAACTACAGGATATTTCTTTTACAGGATATTTATATAGCGCACTATAGACCCGCAGGCCTGAAGGCGCGGACAACAGAAATTAAAAGGAAAGCAACAGAGGCCCCAACAGCTAAGGGGCCCCGACCAGAGGGAAAGAAACTACGCATAGCTCACTAAAACCTAGACAGCAGGAACAGCAAAAAGAAGAAAATGAAGAGGGGTGTACCTAGTAATCTTAGTCAAAAAGGAATGTTTTAAGAGCCCTCTTGAATTTTACGAGGCAACCAAGGTTGTGCAAATGATCAGGCAGGTTGTTCCACAGGCTGGGTGGGCGCCTTAAATGCAAACTACTGTACCTCCTTGCTCCCCCCCCCCCGGAGACCAAGATTCTCCCGCAACGTATCACCTCCAAAGTCACCTCCACGCTTTACCAGGCCCTTAACTCTTTCGGAACTAAGGAACTTACTAAATGGAAGGAAAAGTGGGAAGGGGACCTGGGTGAGCTGGAACCAGAGGACTGGGTAGATGCATTGATGTTCCCCCGAGAGATAGGTATTGAGGCTAAACTGAGGCTGATACAACTCAGAATACTCCACCCCTCCTATTATCCTCAGACAGCCCTTGCCAAATGGCAAGGGACCGGGGATGAGACTTGTCTCCGATGTAAACGGGGAACGGGCACCTTCTTTCATATGATCTGGGACTGTGACGTGCTACAATCATTCTAGGACGAATGCATCAATAAGATCTCCAACATAATAGGATCACCAATCCTGAAGGCCACAAAATGACACTCCTGGGGATCTGGGGAGAGGTGGACCTCACCGAATATAAAAAATTGTTTCTAGCGGTGGCGTTGGTAGCAGGGAAAAGGCTGATCGCCGCAACTTGGGGTTCGGCAGTCAATAGGCCTGAACTGATGAATCAAAAAAGTAAGCAGGTGCGCATCTATGGAACACTGCATCTACAAAGCGAGAGGCTGCCCCCGGAAATTCGAGAAGATGTGGGGGAAATGGCTAGATGTGTACTGAGAAATGTCTCTATCCCCCCCTCCCTCTTTTCTCCGTCTCCTTGGACACCCAATGGACTTGGAACTGCCATCCGTTTTGTCATACTGATATATCCAATGTACCCCCTGACCCTTCTGCCTCTTACTATCATTACTGCCATAACTTTTAGTTGAATGCCTATGTTCATGGTGTTTTGTTGTATAAACTCAAATAAAGTGTTATAAAAAAATGATCTTGCATGTATTGCATGTATTGGCCAAAATTTTTAATCATACCTGTAAAGATGGAATGAGCTGAAATTGAGCCTTTGCTATTAAATGACATTGACTCCAAGGATCAATTATGTACTCAATATGATTCCATTAAATATCAAAAAGGGTTTTGTGAAGAAAATTGAGAGTTTGATTCAAAATGTTCTATGGAAAGGTAGGCAGTCTCGGCTGTAATTATGGAAACTGCAACTGTCTCAGGGAAGTGGTGGCCTGGGTGTTCCGGACTTTGACAACTACCATTTGGCATTTGGTGCAAGGCACTTAGTACCATTCATTGAAAACTCGAATGAAGTATGGACCCTGGCGGAGACCAGTAGATCTTCCCCTCTCTCCCCTAGAGCTATTCTTACATCTGTTGATGGGGCTGGTTGCAAATCCTTTCCGCCAACAACTTTTATTAGAGCATGCTGAAAAGCAAACAAGATGTGGTAGGTAACTCCATCAAGTCTTTCTGGCTGAATCCTGACATAAAGTTGGATGGGAAATCCCTTCTTTGGCCGAACTGGTTACTAGGGGGCATCCAGTGTCTAGAAGATCTGATGGATGGGCAAAAATGGCTCAATCATAAACAACTGTCTACAAGTGAAGGTCTCCTGTATTGTACTCTGGGGGAATATAGAAAGCTAAAGAAGACATTGATGAACAAAATTCCAGACGTAGACAAAGAATGGCATGTCTGGTTGAAAGAATTTAAATCAGAAGGTCATCTGGCACCTAAAGTTTACAAGAAGCGGAGTCAATACAAGGAACCAAATTCAGAATTATTGGACAAATGGTCAGAAACATTAGGCACAGAGATGTGCGAGAATAGGTGGTAAAACATACGCAAGAATGTGGCTCTAACATCTTTATATCTAGGTGAGAGAAGTCGTCAGATAAAGTTATTAAACAGAGTTTTCTGGACACCCGAAAGGCTACACGCTAAGTGTCTTCTTGATTCAGAAGCGTTTTGGAGAGTGTTATGAACTAAGGCACTTTTGGAGGAAGGTCTTGTTGAAAATGAATGAGGTTCTCATACTTGATGTGGAGTATGACTATGCAGGTGTAATTCTGGGCAAAGATAAGTTAGTGGCTGATCTCACGTACCCTCAAAGATGTTGGTTCCTCAGGGCATCCAACTCTGCAAAAAAAGTTATTCTAAGGAGGTGGAAAGATGTGGAAAAACCGACGTTCGCATAATGGATTTCAGAGAAGAGTGGTTTGCCACACATTGACTGCGCCACACACAAGTTCAAAAAAAGGACATTTTTTATATTTTTGGTTTGATCAAAAGAAAATGAATGAAAAGAACGTGCAGTTTTCTATTTGTAATCACAATGCCCTCTGGTTTACACGTGTTGCGGCTGCTCAAAAGCCTTTTTCAAAACAAACAAGTTGGGCAATTCAAAAGATCAATCATATTCATGTTCACGTTCATGTTCTAATCACGTTTGTATAGATTTTTGTTAGCCACATTGAGCTTTGAAAAGGGGAGGACAGTGGTGAAGAGGGGTTGAGTGTATATTTAGACATAACATTCAAGGAGAAGACCAATCTGTTAAATCAATCAAAATCATCCCAGAATAGGTCATGTGTAAACAGAACAAAGAAACAAAAATGAGAAAAATAGAAAAAAGAAGGGAAAAAAATGAAAAAAGACTTTTAGAATGTTTTTACATGTACAAGGTGCATTTAAAGATTCAATTATTCACTATAAATTCATTACTTCAAAATTCCCTCCGTTTTGATTCAATACTACAAAAAGAAAAAAATACAGTAGTAATTTCCAAAGCAAATACAACACTTTTGTTTAGAATATGAGCCTCTCACATCTGAAACCATCTAAACATTGTCTCTTCAATGTTACACGATCAAGAATTCTTGCTAAATTAAAGATTTGTCCCCTATAATAAGAAAAGATTTTGTCTTACCCAATATCTTTCTCTAAAACAAGTCCCGGGTAAATCCCTAGAGTCAAAAAGTGGGATGGTTTTCATATTATACAATCGATCCACAATAATGCTTGTACATATACCATGAAATCATTATTTATGCCATACAAAAAGAAAGTATTTCCCGTTTGAGGAACCATGACATATTCAGAGATGGCCAAAATACTATATGTACATATTCCGATTTCCTCTATATAATTTTGCACTTAAACATGCAGATTATTTAATACTCGCGGTACTAGGTGCATGTCCCCATATTAAGTGACATTTACACTTTCGCCATGGCATCTCAATCCATCGGTGAAGTGCACGCCTTAGTAGCATCAACCAAATAAGTGTGTGGTTCGTGAGTTTTCACGCGTATGGCCACAGCAGTGCGGACATAAAAAACGGTCTCCTCCTTCTCCCAGTACTCGTGCATTCAGAAACCGCTTACCTTGCATCTCCTCACATTGACGTTACTCGCGTCGGCTCTGCACTGTAATGAGCCGCTGCGTTGTTTACCAGTGTTTCTATAGCGTTACCATTGTTGCAAAGGTTGTCCCTTTTCTCTTTCTGCTCTCGTTTGGTGGCCGCCATATTGGAATGGTAAATAATAATATACATACAATATGATCCCAATCACTCCACTCAGTGCTTACATATACGCATATTATTAACCCCTATATAGACTCATGATTTGAAATATAGTTTACATTGATCAGATACATTATAGATCTTTCTTGAAAATAACAAATTGAACATATTCAATGTAATTCCTCCATGATTCAAAACGAAACATACAGTAATTCTTATAATGTATTGGTGCATTAGTATTATTCACCCATCAGACCATTTGACTCCATGTTTAGAGCGATTATCTCAAAAATAACAAATTGAGCATATTCAATGTAATTCCTCCATGATTCATAATGATTGCTACAATAATTCTTATAGTGTTTTAGTGCATTACTGTTATTCACCCATCAGAACCATTTGACTCCATTTTTAGAGCGATTGCCTTACCTGATCATTATTTGTGTTTCTTTATCCCCACTCAAGTTTAAAATTTGTAGTGTTTGCTATTGCCAGATGTAAAGTGCTCAAACTCAAACAGTATTTTTGGAATGAGTACAACGGGCATGAGACCCCAATATCTATCCTTAATAACATTCGAAAATTAAGCTCCCCAGCTACCAAAAACTTATTTCCTTACAATGTTCATTCAACATTTTGTGTTTTGTTAAGTATTAGTCCTTCTATGTGGAGTTTACCTTCCCTCACCCCTTCCCAGAATACCACAGTATATTGCACACAGGTCAATAATTACAGTTTCAACCCTATAAAGAGTACATGATCTGGCTAGTTCAAGAGACAGTTCCCATTCTGGAATGTAATTGTAAAAAATAACCCATCTCATTTTCCTGATTCAGACCAAATTCTATTGATCTGAATTTACAAATGAGTCTAGCTTCCGTCTGCCTAAGTTTTTCCTCAAGATTTCCTCCTCTTCTTCCTATTTTTACTTACTGTAATCCAATAAACTTCAACTCTTTTTTATCGTCCATCTGATGTTTTAGCTGCCAGTGATGTGCCAACCGCAGCAAGGCATCTTGGCTTCCAATTGTTAAAAAATGTTCACGTATGCGTATTCTCACTTATCTGATTGTGCTTCCAATATATATCATTTTGTATAAACAGACTATTGCATATACAGTATATTTAGACCAGCAATTAATGTTCTCATTTATTTTCATGCTGGTTCCTCTCGAGTCCACAAAATCCTTGGTTGCCTCATGTGCAAAGTGAAACCTAACACCCTTGTGTCAAGCCAAGTTCTGGTCGGTTCAGAATTCAACTCTGGGAGCAGCGAAGGACTCAGAGCCATTTTCAACGTTTTAGCTTTTCGATATGTCATTTTGGGTTTGTCACTAATATGTCCTGTGAGGTGAGGATCCAACTGCAATAAATGCCAGAGTTTTCTTCAAGTCTGAGCTATTCTTGCTGTATGTAGTGATAAAGTTGATTTGGTTAGATTCATTCTCATCTTTTTTAGCTTTGGGCAGCAAAGTTTGTTCCCATGTCATATGTTTAACCTTCTGTTTAGCTGCTTTGATGCAATCTCTTGAGTACCCCCTTTGTTTAAAACGTTCCTGGAGTAATTCACATTCTGCCAGAAAGTCATTTTTGTTTTTACAATTTCTCCTTGCTCTGATAAACTCGCCCTTAGGGACATTCCATTTGAAAGGTCTATCGTGACAACTCTGTGCATGTATGGTTGAGTTTACCTCAGTTTCCTTGTGAAATGTTCGTGTGGACAGTTTATTATCCTGTACAAAGATCGTTAAGTCCAAGAAGTTGATAGATTTCTTATCGTCCTGTCCCACAAATTCGATACACAAGTCATTCTGATTCATTCTAAGTCTGAATTCATTTAGTTCCAAACAGGTTCCATCCCAAATTAACAGGCCATCATCAATAAAGCGAATCCACAAAATTACGTGTGTTCCAAATGCTTCATCCAAATACACAGTTTTCTCTTCATACATTCCCATAAAGAGGTTTGCCAGTGCTGGTGCATACTTTGTGCCCATTGCAATCCTTTTTTTCTGCTGATAGTACTTATTGTCAAACATAAAAATGTTATTCTCCAATGTTAGTGTCAACATCTCCTTAAGAATCTGTATGTAGTGGTAGTGGGATGCAGAATCTTCTTCACATTCAAAATCAATGGTTTGTGTAGCCGCTTGGTGTTCAATGATAGTATGTAGCGCACGGACATCCTAGGTTGCCAGTAGATATGATGATTTCCAAACTATTTGGTCAACTGCCCTAATTGTATCCGTGGTATCTTTAATAAAGGCTTTCAATTTCATTACATTGCAGAGCCGACACAAGTAACGTCAATGTGAGGAGATGTAAGGGATTTACCCGGGATTTCTTTTTGAGAAAGATATTGGAACATGAACGTGAACATGAATATGATTGATCTTTTTAATTGCCCAACTTGTTTGTTTTGAAAAAGGCTCTTGAGCAGCCGAAACACGTGTAAAATTAAATAAGGTCGCCGACAGAAGAAGTTGCACCCAAACCCATCCCCAAAAAATTCTACTAATAGTGGATTTCAGATCTGAGACAGGTGGCCAGAATGGAGAGAATTATCCTTTTCAGAGACAAAAAAATGAACTTAGTTGACCAGATTTGGGGAAGATTCCTAGAACTGATCA